>NC_136267.1:105936068-106141068 GCF_964187855.1 Myxine glutinosa
ATCCAGACGTCTATTCTCTTTCAAACATTCAAACCGACAGAGGTAGTTATTTATCACAGCATCCGTAGAATTTTCACCCTTTTACTCAACTTCGTTTCGCTGTTATTTGGTGGGGCAAAAAGTCAACTAAGCTTTATAGATATTTAGATTATATATTTTTTTATGCCTCAACCCACAAAGGTGGCCGTAGGCATGATGTTTTCGGATTGTCCGTCCATCCGTACGGGATAAATCTCGTTTTTCTCAGCAACCACATGTCCGATTGAGAAAACTTTCAGGGTAAGAGTGAAACCCATGCAGAATGTTTTTTATTATAATTGTGACGTCATAGTTCACGTTGTATGTCAGCCATCTTGGATTAAACACACATAATAAAAAAAACATTTGTCGGAAACCACTGAATGGAAAAATTTGAAACTTGGCACATTGTCAAGTACTCCCAATGGGTACACAATCATGATAATGATGACATCATAGGCAAAGTGGTATACCAGACAAAAATGTTATAATCGAATTCCTTATCCTAAAAATCTGAAATTGCATGCAGATGATCTATGACCCATTTGTATTGAAATATTAAATTTGTGACATCATAGGTCACATGGTTTGGCAGCCGTATTGGATTTAACTTAAAACCTTAAAAAAACATCTTCTCCCAAACTACCAAATCGATCGACTCGAACCTGACCCTGAGTGTGACAGTTTTAAAACATAAATAAATATGTCCCGCTGCTCCATTGCACCCTGCCTAACAGACTCACGCCCACAGCTAACCGAATTGCGGAATTGTCTTCAAACTACAACATGAACGATGGGGGAGCATTATTTACAGCGACGCTACTTGTATTTACAAAATGCAACCCAGGACCTTTGATTGTTCTTTTTTGGGGGAGACAGCCTGTGCTGCATCGACGCACCAGAAAGCACCAAAACGCACCAACGCACCAAAACACCATCAAGCACCAATCGGTGCACAGTCACCACAGTTCATAATAAAAATAAACCAACAAACCCCTGGTGGTGTCTTGCTCTTCGGCTCCCTCTGCTGGCTATTTGGTATTCTTCCAGTTGTTGTCTTTCTCTTTTGGTGGCGGCCTATTTGCAATAATAAAATGACATGCACAAAACGTGTCCATTGTTCTTTATTTATGGCCCACAGGGCCGACTAGGGGTGGTTCACCTGTGTGGCATAGGTGCCCTGTGACCAAGGTCCGCCAGCAAGATCTCGGGCCATCATGGCCGGTTCCAGCAGAGGGGCCATGCCCCAACCCATGAGGTCCATCAGTGGTGCTCAGCCACAGACATGTGGTCCCATACGTGGTGCATCGATGCAGACAGCTGGTTGCAGGGGTTTTGGGCACACAATGGCGGACTCCCGCACGCTCCCCTCGGCGCCCAGTGGCGCACAGTCCTCGGGTGGGAGACAAGGGGGGGGGGGAGAAGACAGGTGAGCGAGGGGTAAGGTCACAAGGGTACACATCAACAGGGCAATGCAAGACGAGGTGCGTACGGAGAGCGAAGTGAGAAAGCTCATCCCTACCGTACGTCACCCCCCCGTTACCTACTCTACCCTTGCCCTTACCCCATATGTACAAAAAACCTACACATTTACAAATTCGTCGCGACCGTCACATCTTCCCCATATTTTCCCTATACCAAACTCGTCCCCACAATCCCTCTAATTCAAAATTTGCCATCACCAACTCATCATCAATCCTCATAAGGAGGGAGAGATGGAACACAAAGCACAATGTCACGCCCACATCATGATGCATCTCACAATCCAAACATTTGCACAGAAAATAACCAAAACAAACCACAGCATGGTGTGGAGCTTTGTCACCTCAGGTGAGTGGATGTAGATGGTGCAAGGAGATTTCAATCCTAACTATCTTCTAAATGACATTAACACACTTTACACTACCCGGGGTCTTTCCCTGCCAAACCATTGGCCATCTTACTCTATGCGGTTTTAAGAACCAAATTCCCATTTGGTGCTTCATCAATTTGGGGTCTCACTCCCCCCGATTCAACTCCCTGTGCCCTTGCACAATTTCAGGACTGGGGTCGTGTGGCTCTCCCAGCAGGTCTACCCACCTGCACACCTCCACCACTGCAGTTGCCTCCGAGCTTACCTGCTCCTCACCCTAACCTATCTAACTGGGGAAGGTCCTCTGGCGCTCTCCCCACCTCGGTGCCCTCTCTGGCCCTGGGCTACCCCGGGTCCGTCCTCCGGATCCTCGGGCCCCATCCACAACTCTACCGGCTCCCAGAGCCCACCTGCGGCCTCACCTGGCCGACATCCTAACAGTGGCGGAGTGCTCAACCAACTACACACATTAACAGGCCACACGCCCAGCCCATTTCCACGTCACTAATGCACCCATCCAAACACCATTCTTCCACCACGCACCACAGATGCCAATATCCGACCACAATTTACCTGTGCCCTTTACCTAACACTTAAACTACCCTCCCCGGGTATTCATGATAGGGGTCCACTCTTCCCCCATCCACCTTCGCACCATCCACTCCACCACAGTTTCCGAACACACTCACTCCACGACCATCCATTCCATACTCCTTATATTCCACACAACCATTCTCCATTCACCTGTAGTTGCATACCTGTGCAATCACTCTTACACCTGGTGCTTCCGGCACCCTCCTTCCTCCCTGGACCATTCGGTCAACACAAAACACATCACCATCACCCACTCATACACTGCTCCACACACCTGTTCAGTTGCACACCTGTGCAATCACAATTATTCCTCACTCACTTTTCACAATACACTTCCAATTCTCAAACACACGGCATCATCTGTTCTACCTGGTTGCCCTGCTAAAACTCGCGCTTCCCCGTCGCCCCTTACATTATTGCGCTTCCTCGTCATTATAATCCAACTACCCTCTCTATGTCCCCACTACCTGTCCAATGTTGCTACCTACCTTATCGTTACCAATGGTCATCTTCTCTAGGTCCCTACACATTATCCAAACCCTCCCTCGGCGAGTTTTACACTGCCATAAACCCCATAAAAACTATTGCTCCTTTGCCCCCGGCTGTGAGGGATGGCAGAGTTGCCATCCCACCACATCGGGCATCTCCCACTATAAATTTGGCTCATCCAATTGCAATCAATCAAAAATTTCCAATCACTAATTCCCTATCCCAATTTCGGATCCAAAACACTACCATCATCACAGTCTACTCACTTGAGCCTCTCGGTGCGCCAATTCGTTTCCAAAGCTCGGCTTCGCAAAGCCGAGCAATGAATTCGGGTGGTTCGTTGCCGGCGGTTGGATCCGTCCGGCATGCGGTGCAGGGAAGGAGGTTTACTCGGGCCGAGATCCCAAGGTCCACCTCGGCGCGGAGCCGTCCGGTCTCCCGCCTGATGACCCGATCTCGCCCTGCCGGAACGCCGCAACCAAAAGGGGTCGCCATGACGACCCTTCCTACCGGGCCGCCCACTCCACCTAGCGAGCACGGACGCGGCCGTTCAGAGCGCGGCCCGGCATGGATCGCGTACGGCGGTTCTTTCAAAACCGCCGCGGTTACGATCCCCGCTGGTCCCCGCTGCACACAAACCCGGCACGAACCGAGGGCCCGCTTCGGCTAAACATCGATCTAACCGCTATCCCATTTAGCATCGATGCTCCACTTGCATGCTCACACCCCGCGTTCCGTTCCTTGCTCACACATCCAGCCGTTTCCATGCTCTTCTTCATTGCACTTTTTCTGACACACCCCCCAGGTACACTCGTTCCGCTCACAGACTGTCACACACCTGACCACCGCACACCTTAGCACACACTTGTCGTTCACACACCTCACCAACACACCTCTTCGTGCCCCCTCCTCAGTCACATCCTCTGTGACAACCACGGGTGTGCTCTCCTCCGCACACCCAATCATGTGCCTCACTACTCACTCCAGTGTGCATTCCCACACGCACGCGACCACTCCAGGTGTGCATCCTTCCATTCCAGGTGTACATTCTCTCTCACCTGCCACAACCCACTCACGCTCCGTGTCACTCTAACTACTCTCACCACCACACTCGGGCGCGCATTCATCCTTACTCTTGACAGCGCACTCTGTAAGCATGCACTCCTCTGTTACACACCTGTTTCACGCATCCTCTTGCGCACACTCCCGTTACATCCTCCGTAACACTCACCACAGGTGTGCATTCTTCCATTCCATCCCCTGTAACACTCCCCATTACGCGCTTCCATGTGCCCCCCAACACACGCGCTACGACCAACTCACTCTCGACAGCACACACTCCTCGGCGCGCACTTTTTCTTCACACACCCCATAGTCGGAAATCCTCGCACACCTCCTCCTTCACACTCTGTACCTGTCGCACACCTTACCCGTGGCCTCTCACGAACACCCGGGGTCCAAACCAACCCCCAAGCCGACTGAATCTCCCCTCACACCATATACATTTCCGAGTATATCGCCACTCACCTCGGTACCTCGTCGCCGCTTCTCCTCCGCCACCTGCAAACTCTTTATTTGGTTAGCAAGCACATCTTCATGGTTTGAGCACAGACCTTGCACATACTCCATCACTTCCTCCCTTATCTCCTTCTTAGTTTCCCTCCGTCTCTTCTTAATTTCACTCACCCCCTCTTCCACTTCCTCTAATTTTTCCTTTACCTCCTTCACTTTCCCGGTGTGCCCCCTCGATCTCTTCCTCTAATGCCACCTTGACCGTCTCTTTGTGTGTCCTCACCTCCCGTTCTTTCGTCTCCATTGCCTCTGTCACCTCGTCCAACCTTGCTGTTACTCCCTCATGTACCGTCTGACACTCCTTCTTTATGACGGCTACGTCCCTCTTTATTTCCTTCTGGGTCGCCTTCACCCCATCGATCACAGCCGTATTCTTTTGTACCTGTTCCTTCAACTCCCTTTGTCCCACTGTCAGCTGTCCCACCCCCTGCGTCAACTCCTCTATGCCACCTTGTAACTTTGCCGTCCCATTTCTCACCTCTTTCTCCATACGCTTCTCACCTCGCCTTACCTCCTCGCGTACCCCCGAGACATTCTCGCGTACACCTCGTCTTATCTCCTCCCCCATCTCCTCCATCTCTTTAGTAGATGCCGCCCTCATCTGGTCCAATTCCTTATTTTGAGCATCCAATTTAGTTTCTAACCCGATTCTCACCTCCTTTATTTGTTCTCCCATTCGTTTAATTTCCCGGGCGGATTGCTCCCCTATTTCCATCAATTTGCCGTCCATTGTGTTTTCTAACCCCCCTAACCCATTCTTCATCCCTTCCATCTGGTTCTCCTGGGCAGCCATTCTATTTTCCAACCCCGTTAACCCATTCTTTACCTCTTTTATCCCGTTGTCTAACCCCTCAAATTTATTTCCCAACTGTTCACTGGTACCCCTCGCTTCGTTTCTCATTGCCCCCATTTGGCCCCCCATCCTATCCATTTTTGCATTCATTTGGGTCAAGAATAATCTGAGGTCAAACCCGGTTTGCCCAGCGTCCCCAGCCGCCACCGTGGGCTCGCCCTCCGTGGCGCCGCCATTTTGTGACCCTCCAACCACGTGCGCGAGGGCACCATTTTGTGCGCCTGATACCTCCTCAACCACCTCCTCATTGTTCTCCTCCTCCATTTCTCCCACATACATTTCCCCGAGGTACTGGGTCGACTCTACACCCTCTAATTCCCCCACCGGCATCCCGTCGCCTTGACCATCCATGGCACGATTTTCAAATTTAAGATTTTATAAAACAAAATTTTGGGCCTCTCGTAATTTGAGCGCGCTAAGCGCTTCAGGTCCGAATCTCGCTCCCGACACCAATTCTTATGGAACCCAACGTCAGCCTCTGTTCCCCTTAGAGGGGGGATTAATCCCCTCTTCTATAACTGACCGACGTGGTCCCTGACGCTGCCCAGCGACCTCCGGAAAGGCCGGTGCACAGCCCCGTTCGTACCGCAGACAGATGTTAATTGCCGAGCGGTTTTAGCAACCGCGGCACGAACTATTAACAGAAACTAGACCCGATCCTTGAACGTTGGCCAAATCGTGCCACAGGTTTTCAATGGGGAAAAGACAAAGACGACGGATGTGAAGAAGAGGAAGACGAAGGCAAAAGGTTGGAAATACGAATATGATTTATTTGTATCTATTTACACAATGAAAGAAAACAAGGAAGAAGGAAGGATAATAAAATAATACAGAAAGAGGGACGGATCAGAAGGACACAGTGCAATTTAACTTAACTAAACAGGCTTAACTTATACCCCAGGACAAGACACAGGACAAACTCACGTACACATAAGGATGGAATGGCAGGAATGAAGGACTGGAAGGAGAGAGGAAGGTTCAGCTGGGGCAGATGGTTCGGGCTTGATCCCGCACGGGACGTCGGGCTGGACCTCGACCGCCACCGATCCTGGTTCCCGCGGGGTAACGGGTCGAAGCTGCCTGGTGGAGCCAACGCTACTTGGTGGAGTCAAAGCTGCTGGTGGAGTCAAAGCTGCTGGGGGGGGGGGGGGGGGGGTCTGGCATGACGAGTTCTCTCTCTCTGCTCTGCCGTTTCTCTGACGCAACTCTCAGGACTCTCTCATGCTTGCTCTCAGGACTCCTCGGACTCTTGAACTCCTCGCAACGGCTTCCGCGCCCGCTTATATAACGCCTCGGGCGATCAAGCCACCGGCCTCCAGGACACGCCCATCGGTGAGCTCGCCTCGGCCCTGATTGGTCACGAGGGCTCCCCGAACCCACCCTTAGAGGAGGCGTTGGCAATGCCACGCCTTGTTCCCGGCGCTGGGCCGACACCTCCCACCTTCTGCTCCAAGATGACCTCGTGGCTAATGGAGTCTTGCAGCAAAAAACCATAACCCCACAGCAGCAGTGGAATGCAGCAAACCGCCCAATGCAGTTGGCAATTGACGAAAGGGGAATGTGAAGGGAATCTACCTTATTTGAATTCGGTGCAATGGAGTGTTAATTAATGGAAGACACAGCCTTAATCTAGTACACATAATAAGGAGATAACTACTAAACAGGGAGATCTATGATTTGCTACGTGATTGTATATGGAATAACTACGGGAACGACCTTTGACCTTTATACACAACAAATGGAGGAAGGAGGGTGATATTTTACCACCATAAAAAAACACAATTCTCATATCCACAACAATATATATGTATATATATATATATATACATATATATGTATATATATATATATATATATATATATATATATATATATATATATATATATATATATTGTTACAGACGCGGCTTTAGATGTTATATTGACCGAGCGGTGGTGTATTTAACCACGTCCGAACAGTTACTCCCCGATTAAAACCCGATTCCACCCGACGTTGACCAGATCGCCCCACAGATATTCAATCGGGAAATCTCTAAAGCGACCGAAAGAGAATGAAAAAGAAGAAGAAGAAGAATACGGAGGAAGAACAGATTTATTATACACACACAGCAATGGATGGAAGAAGCAGTAACACAGCGAATCGTTAACTTACACTATTCATTTTTACTTAACCCCAAGACAACGAGCAGGACAGGACGTTCACACTTACACAGGGGATAATGCAGGCAGGTAGGGCTTGAGGTGGATTGCTTGAGAGGGAGGCAAAGTCGGGAGGCCGCAGCTCGCAATTCCTCGCGGTTTTGGCGGGAAACCCTCCGTCGTGTATCCGCTGCGGTAGACGTCACGCGCTGGTTCGGCACACCTGCTCCTCTTCTTGGGGTGGAGCCGTCTCCCTCCTTTCAGCGTGTCTCTCCAAAGCTGGTTTCCTTGCCGAGTACCTCTCCTCTTTGGCTTGGAGCGTTTCGCATCTCACCGCTCCTCTTGGTGCAGCCTCTTTGCTCATCTCCCAGGGTCATCTCCCAAGTCATCTGGTAAAGCAGTCCCTTACAGTCGCTTTTATCACCTCGGGCGAAATCAAGCCGCCGGCTCCGAGGGCACGCCTACCGGGTCGCTCACCGCGGTGTTGATTGGCTGTTAGGGCTGGTTCACTCCTTCCCTCTTATGACGAGGTGGAGACACGCCTTTCTTCCCCAACCCTACCTCGTGGCCAATGGTGGTTGAAGAAAACCGCCCAAAATGCGGAAGGCAATTGGAAGGGAGGTTTTGGGGAAATTGGAAGGGCCTACGCTTATTTTGTTTGATAAAATGCAAAGTCAATCTAGTGGGAAACACATATTTAGCCTACATGGAATAAGGAAATACACTATTTAAAAGATATATCGTGACCTGCGTGTAAGTTTCATGGAATTAACTAGGAGGACGGCTGCGACCATTATTTACATTACGAGGATGTTACCATACTTTTGTGACGTTCACATTGTAACGTTTCCACATTCGTTACACTGCACCCTCCTTTCTTCAGGCCCGCCCTCGGGCCTACTAAACTTTAACTTAGTGTGACACGTAGGTGTAATTCCCTCTACAATTAACCTGACCCTCAGTGTGACAATCTTAAAACACAAATAAGTATGTCCCCCTATTGCATTGCACCCTGTCTAACAGACTCAAGCCCACAGCTAACCGAAATACGGAATTATTCTCAAACTATACATTTACGGTGGGGAGCATTATTTACAATGACGTGATTTCTTATTTACAACGCAACCCAGGACCTGTGTTTTTTCTTTTCTTTTTAGGGAACAAGAAAAAAAAGAAATTCCTGTTGGGAAGGAGGAGACAGCACGCATTGCATCGATGCACCAGTACCAATACCACCAAAGCACCCAAAAGCACCCAAAAGCACCACAAAGCACCAAAAGCACCACTAAGCACCAAAAGCACCACTCGGTGCGCAGTCACCATGGTTCATAATAAACACAACAAAACAACTGGTGGTGGTCTTCTCTTTCTCTGCTGGGCCGATGTTCTTCCCGACGTCTTCTGGCTTCATGCGGCCTAGTTGGAAATAATAAAAAGCACAACTTGTGTCCATTTTTATTTAGGGCCTCAGGGGCCAACTAAGGGTGGTCCACCTGTTTGGCATAGGTGCCACCTTACCGAGGTCCGCAAGCAAGATTCCCTGGCCACTATGGCCGGTCTCCAACAGAGGTGCCCTGCCCCAGAACCTGGGGTCCATCAAGTGGTACTTGGCCGCAGAACAGCGGTCCATAAAGTGGTACATCAACGCAATGCATGCTGGTTCTGGGAATCTCGGGCGCACAATGGCCACCTCACGCACGCTCCCCTCGGCACCCAATGGCGCACAGGTCATGTGGGAGACAAAAGAAAGACAATTGAGCGAGGGGTAAGGTCACAAGGGTACACGTCAATAAGGCAATGCAAGGCGAAATGTGTACGGAGGGCGAAGTGAGAAAGCTCGTCCCTACCGTACGTCACCCCCCTGTCACCTACCCTACTCTTGCCCTTACCCCATATGTACAAAATCTACAGATTACCAATTCGTCACCACAATCCCTCTACCTCAAAATTTGCCATCACCAATTCATCATCAATCCTCATAAGGAGGGAGAGATGGAATTACGCACAATGTCACACCTACGTCATGATGCGTCTCACAATCCAAACATTTGCATCATAAATAATAATCAAAACATGGCATGGTGTGGAGTACCTGTCACCTCAGGTGAGTGGATGCAGATGGTGCGAGGAGATCCTTCATCCTAACTATTTTCTAAATGACTTTAACACACTTTACACTACCCGGGGTCTCTCCGTGCCAATCCATTGGCCAACTTACACTATGGGTTCTAATAACCAATTCCCATTGACCAAACTGTGGTGCTTCTCAATTTGGGGTCTCACTCCCCCGATTCATCTCCCGGTGCTCTAGCACAACTTCTGGGCTGCGACGTGTACCTCTCCCAGCAGGTCTACCCACCTGCACACCTCCACCACTGCAGTTGCCACCCGAGCTTACCTGCTCCTCACCCTAACCTATCTAACTGGGGACAGCCCCTCCTGGCTCTGTCACCCCATGGTGCCCTCTGGCACTGGGCTACCCGGGTCCGTCCTCCGGATCCTCGGGCCCCATCCACAACAACTACTACCGGCTCCCAGAGCCCACCTGCGGCCTCACCTGGCCGACATCCTCACAGTGGTGGAGTGCCCAAACAACTACACACACTAACAGGCTACACGCCCAGCCATTTCCACAACACTAATGCACCCATCCAAATACCATTCTGCCACCCGCACCACAGATGCCAATATCCAACCACAATTTACCTGTACCCTCTACCTAACATTTACACTACCCGCCCCGGGTATCCGTGATGGGTGTCCACTCTTCCCCCATTCACACCTTCGCACCATCCACTCCACTCCACAATTTCCACCATTCTCACTCCACGACCATCCATTCCACTACTCCAGATATTCCACACTACCATTTATTCCACACAGCCACATACACCTGTTGTTGCACACCTGTGCCCTCACACCTGGTGCCACCTGCACCCTCCTTTCTTCCTGGACCATTTGGTCAACACAACACGCAATCACCACTACTCCCTCATACACTGCTCCACACACCTGTTCAGTTGCACACCTGTGCAATCACACCTGTTCCATTCTCACCTGTTCAATCCTCACACACACGGCATCATCTCAGCTAACTACTCCCCTCTGAAACTTGCGCTTCCCAGTCGTCCCTTTAAACTATTGCGCTCCCACGTCATTATAATCCACACTAATCTACCTGCGTCCCCACTACAGGTATCAGTCACTAACTAAACTTAACGTTACCTATTGTCATCTTCGCTAGATCCCTACAATTATCCAAGCCCTCCCTGGCTCGGTTGTCATAGCCACCCCATAAACTATTGCGCATTTGCCCCACTGTGAGGGATGGTGGATTTGCCATCCCACCACATCGGGGGTCTTTCACTATCAATTTTGTTCGTCCAGATTCCAACCAATTCAAAAATTTTCCATTTACCGCCAATTCTACTCACTTTTCTAAATTTCGTATTAAATCACTATCACTATCACCATCACCCGTCTACTTATTACATCCTCTCGGTGCGCCAATTCACATCTACAGCCCGGCTTCGTACAGCCGAGCAATGAACGCGGATTCTTTTGTGCCGGCGGCTGGATGCGTCCCGCATTCGGGGCAGGGGCGGGGGCTTACCCGGGCCGAGATCCCACGCACCACCTCGGCGTGGAGCCATCCAATGTCCCGATCTCGACCTGCCGGCACCTCTCAACAAAACGTGGTCGCCATAACGACCCTTCCTATCCAGCTGCCCGCTCCGCCTAGTGGAGCCCGGCCGCGGCCGTTCCAAGCGAGGCACAGCGTGGATCGCGTACGGCGGTTCTTTCGAAACCGCCGTGGTTCGGATCCCCGCTGGTCCTCGCGGCACGCGAAGCTGCCCGACGCGCCCGAGGGCCCGATTCGGCTATAAGTCGTTCTAACCTCTAGCCTGGTTACCGTCGACGCTTCACCTGGATTCTTACAAGCATACGCTACCCCTTTCTTGCTCATACATGCAGCTGTTCCCATTCTCCTCGTACCTTTCCTTACACACCTCGGTACACTCATTCCGCTCGCCGACTTGGTCACACACCTGACCACCGAACACTTTGGCACACATTCGTTGGTCGCACACCTCACCAACACACCTCTTCGCGCCCCCTCCTCGGTCACTTCCTCTGTGACAATCACAGGTGTGCTCTCATTCGCACACCCAACCACGTGCCTCACTACCAACTCAAATGTGCCTTCCCACACACGCTCTACCATTCCAGGTGTGCATCCTTCCATTCCAGGTGTACATCCTCGCTCACCTGCCACAACCAACTCACGCTCCGTGTCACTCTCACTACTGTCACCTCCATTCTTGACAGCGCACTCACCCTTACTCTCGACAGCATGCGCTTTCCCCATGCACCCGTCCGTTACACACCTCTCTCGCGCACACTTTTTCGTTACTTCCTCCGTAACACTCACCACACCGCGCTTCCATGTACCCCCTCGCACACGCGCTTCGACCAACTCACTCTTGACGGCACACTCACTCCTTGGCGTGCACTTTTTCCTCACACACCCCATGGTCGGACATTCTCGCACACCTCTTTTTTCGCACACCTGACCTGTCGCACACTTCACCAACGGCCTTTCACGAACACCCGGATCCAAACCAATCCCCAAGCCGACTGAAGCTTTCCTCACATCATATACATTGCCACTCACCTCCGTACTTCGTCTCCGCACCTCCTTTGCCACCTGCAAACTCTTTATTTGGTTAGTGAGCACCTCATCATGATTTGAACACAGACCTTGTACATATTCCATTACCTCCTCCTGGATTTCTCTCTTAGTTTCTGTCCGTCCCTTCTTAATTTCACTCACCTCTTCTTCCACTTCCTCTAGTTTTTGTTTAACCTCTTTTATTTCTCAGTGCGTCTCCTCAAGTTCGTCCTCTAGGGCTACCGTGACCGTCTCTATGTGCATCCTCACCTGCCGGTCCTTTGTCTCCATTATCTCTGTCACCTCGTCCACCCTCATTGTCAGTTCCTCCCGTACCATCTGACATTGCCTCTGTGTCGCTATCAAGTCATTTTTAATTTCTTTTTGTGTCGCCTTTAACCCTCCGAGTACTGCAGTGTTCCTTTGAACCTGCTCCACTAACTTCGTTTGTCCCTCTGTCAGCTGTTCCACCTCCTTCGGCAGATCTTCTATTCCCCCTTGTAACTTAGCCGTATTATTTCTCACCTCTTTCTCCATACGCTTCTCACCTCGCTTTACCTCCTCGCGCAGCCCCGAAACCTCCTCACTTACCCCTCGTCGTATTTCCTCCATCTCTTTTGTAGATGCCACCCTCATCTGTCCCAATTCATCCCTCTGAGCATCCAGTTTGGTTTCTACCCCGATTTTCACCTCCTCTATCTGCTCTCCCATTTGTTTGATTTCTCGGGCGGATTGCTCCCCTATCTCCCGCAATTTGCCTTCCATCCTATTTTCTAACCCCATTAACCCATTTTTCACTCCCTCTATCTGATTCTCCTGGGCAGCCATTCTATTTTCCACCCCCATTAACCCATGTTTCACCCCTTCTATCCCATTGTCTAACCCCTCAAAATTTTTGTCTACCTTCTCACCGGTACTCCTCGCTTCGTCCCTCATTACCCCCATTTGGCCCTCTAATCGCTATCAGCCCTCATACTGTTTTTCAAACCTCCAATTTGGTCTCCCATTTGTCCCATAAGGGCCCCCATCATTCTGTTTTCCATTTCTTCATTATTCTTGTCCATAAGGGCCTTCATTTGTATAAAAAAAAGGTTCAAATCCACCAACGGCGCTGCTACGGTCGCGGGCGCCATGTGCGAGGCGCCATTTTGCGCGTCTGATACCCCCGCAACCACATTGCCAATGTTCTCCTCCTCTTTTCCATCCACATACATTTCCCCGAGGTCCTGGGTCGATTCTACCCTGTCTATCTCTCCCACCGACATCCGATCGCCTTGATTGTCCATGGCGCGATCTCAAAATTCGGGTTTTGCTTTAAAACAACACAAATTTCCAGCAGCTCCAAATTTTGAGCGCGTTAAGCACGCTTCGGGTCCGATTTCGGGTATGATTTCACTCCTCGACACCAATTGTTACTCTAATAGTACAATTGGTGTTCCAAAATTTGGGCCTAACAAATTTAGTCCCAGGTCCGAATCCCACTCCTGACACCAAATGTTACAGACGCGGCTTTAGATGTTATATTGACCGAGCGGTGGTGTATTTAACCGCGTCCGAACAGTTACTCCCCGATTAAAACCCGATTCCACCCGACGTTGACCAGATCGCCCCACAGATATTCAATCGGGAAATCTCTAAAGCGACCGAAAGAGAATGAAAAAGAAGAAGAAGAAGAATACGGAGGAAGAACAGATTTATTATACACACACAGCAATGGATGGAAGAAGCAGTAACACAGCGAATCGTTAACTTACACTATTCATTTTTACTTAACCCCAAGACAACGAGCAGGACAGGACGTTCACACTTACACAGGGGATAATGCAGGCAGGTAGGGCTTGAGGTGGATTGCTTGAGAGGGAGGCAAAGTCGGGAGGCCGCAGCTCGCAATTCCTCGCGGTTTTGGCGGGAAACCCTCCGTCGTGTATCCGCTGCGGTAGACGTCACGCGCTGGTTCGGCACACCTGCTCCTCTTCTTGGGGTGGAGCCGTCTCCCTCCTTTCAGCGCGTCTCTCCAAAGCTGGTTTCCTTGCCGAGTACCTCTCCTCTTTGGCTTGGAGCGTTTCGCATCTCACCGCTCCTCTTGGTGCAGCCTCTTTGCTCATCTCCCAGGGTCATCTCCCAAGTCATCTGGTAAAGCAGTCCCTTACAGTCGCTTTTATCACCTCGGGCGAAATCAAGCCGCCGGCTCCGAGGGCACGCCTACCGGGTCGCTCACCGCGGTGTTGATTGGCTGTTAGGGCTGGTTCACTCCTTCCCTCTTATGACGAGGTGGAGACACGCCTTTCTTCCCCAACCCTACCTCGTGGCCAATGGTGGTTGAAGAAAACCGCCCAAAATGCGGAAGGCAATTGGAAGGGAGGTTTTGGGGAAATTGGAAGGGCCTACGCTTATTTTGTTTGATAAAATGCAAAGTCAATCTAGTGGGAAACACATATTTAGCCTACATGGAATAAGGAAATACACTATTTAAAAGATATATCGTGACCTGCGTGTAAGTTTCATGGAATTAACTAGGAGGACGGCTGCGACCATTATTTACATTACGAGGATGTTACCATACTTTTGTGACGTTCACATTGTAACGTTTCCACATTCGTTACAATATATATATATATATATATATATATATATATATATATATATATTTACATATATATATATATACGTAGTGTGTTCAAAAAGTATCCGACCTTTATTTTTCGTGCGTAAAAAAAAAGAAGCTAGGGAGGCGTTGATTGGTGCACGTATGTAGGCGATCCTAATGCGCACGCGTGAATTTTTTCCCACCTGCAGAAGCTGTCATTCGACGGCAGACCCCCGATGAGTGAGGAAATGTAAGTGAGCGCCATCGGATTTTCGTTTTTGACAAAATGACGGAAAAACTTGAACAACGCTACTGCATCAAATTTTGTGTAACTTTGTGTAACAACATTTTTTGGCCTCGGGGTTGTTGGATGCTTCCATTGTGATGACTGCAACTTGGTTTCTGGGTCATACCCATAAACCCAGGACTCATCGCCAGTGATCACTGTTGTGAGGAAGCTGGGATCGCTGTTCACAGTCTCCAGCATGTCCTGTGCGATCTCCAAACGGAGTTGCTTCTGCTCAATCGTTAGCAGCTTTGGTACGAACTTCACTGAGATTCTCCTGAAGCCCAAATCCTCCTTCATAATGGAATGAACGGTGTTGAATCATGCGGATCGTTTCCACTTGGGAATCGCCAAGCTTTACACAAAATTTGATGCAGTAGCATTGTTCAAGTTTTTCCGTCATTTTGTCAAAAACGAAAATCCGACGGCGCTCGCTTACCAACACAAAAACATAAACGGGCACATAAAACATTTAAAAAGGCAGCGGGAGACAATATGGGGAGAGAGAGGGAAGCACACAAGCACAATGGTAGAGAACAGGGACATTGGTAGATCTGTGGAAGTGAGGGCTGGGGGGGACGGAGGGGGAAGGGTACACGGTATAAAACAAAAGGAGGGCTGAGGGGGGGGGGGGTACACGGTAAAAAACAAATGGACACTTTTAAAGTGATTCTTCACCATTGGGAGACAAGGCCAAAAACGATATATAGCAGGATATCTCAAAAAGTTATGGACCGATTTGGATGAAACTTGGCAGAGAGGTTGCGTGTCAGCGTGTGTGACAAGGAGAAATTGATTCGATTTTGGTGAAGATCTGAATATGGATTCGGATCCGATAATTATTTAATTTTCAAGTGATTCTTCACCATTGAGAGATCATGCGAAAAGTGATACGGAACATGATATTTTAAAAAGTTGTGGACGAGTTATGACAACTTGGTGGACGAGTTGGTTAGGTGACAAGAACAAGCCGATGCGATTTTGGTTCAGGTCCGAATCCAGATCCGGCCTATCGGTGGGATACAAAACAAACTGTTCAGCCTGGTGGAGGTATGCGCTTTACCGAGTGCAGTTCTAGTTTTTGCCTATGTTGCACCGTCCTCTGAGCAGTGATTACCGTACTTCATCTACATCTCTCTCAGACAACATGGAGAAACTTTTAACGACTCATCCCAACTCTCTCTTCCTCACATGTTGCAATTTCAATCGTCACCATGCAACTTGGCTGGGTGTTAAGTCTCTCTAACCAGGCAAGGCACTTCAGCAAATAATTTTGTGACTCCATGGGACTCACTCAATCTGTGAATTTGAAAACCCAGATTTCTCCCAATCACTTCCGCTTCCGGCCCCTCGAGCAAGGAAGCGACTTCGACCTCTGCACGGCATCAAAGTTAAAGTATTTTCCCATTCGTGTCGTCAAATTTCCACTCGTTATTTTATTTGTGTATGTGTTAATAATACTGTGCGTTTCTAGTTCGTGTTGATTTGCAATTCGTGCAAACTTGTGTATATTTAATCGTTTTATGTTCGCAGCACGTGCGTGGCCGGGTAACTTGAGGCTTCCAACCCCCCCCCCCCCCTCTCCCCCCGCCCCCCATCAGGGTTTTGTGAATTCAAGTTATTTCCTTCGCTGTATTGCTTATTTCTTAGATTTTCTCTTCTCCCGATAACTTCCCTGAACATCTACCCTTTGCCTAACGTTTTAAATACAAAAAAAATAATTATTTCCTTCTCTCCGCGTGGGCACGTGTGCTTGTCTCGCCCCGCTCCTTGATCTCCTTTTCTTCCACCTCCAGCCAAAACTCACCTTTCCAATTCTATTTTTCTCCATCTCATTTAACCCTTTCTCCTTTCTTTGATCCACGCCCTTACTTCAGGGACTTTTCCCCAGATCGTTTTTCACGGTTTTGTTTTAATATATTTAAACTTTCCCTTGCAGTGTTTTATTCAGTGGTGTATTACAACACGCTGTTTTTCTTCCTATTTAAAAGGCTTTTTTCAATTTCCTCATCAAATCATTCCATTTCAAAAAAAATAATTCAATCTCTTAGTCATTCCTTTCTACATTCTCTAAACTCCTTCATTCCACCCCTCCTCTATCGTTTTCAAACGGATCTCTGACTTGAAAATCACAATAAACCCTGTGTGTTAAAACTGTTCGTTTTTCATTAATCATCCACTTTCGAAATTCCCTCCTCACCCCTCCCCTCCAAAACTCCCCCGTCACCCCTCCCTTTCAATTCTCCCCCCTCACCCCTCCCTTTCAATTCTCCCCCCTCACCCCCCCCCCCCCCCCCTCCTAAACTCCCCGCCACACCTCCCCTTCTAATATCCCACCCCTACTATTTTTCTCCAATTCTCCCCCCTCCTCCTCAAAGCTGCCGCCTCCCCACTTCCTCTCCCTTCAATCACATACCTCCACCTCCTCTGCTCTGCCCCCCTCAAACAACCTCACTGTGCCTCTTCCCATCACCATCAAACCATTTGTCCTCATCCTTCCCTTTCTCCTAACTCTTCTGTAATCCACGACACACTATCAACAGCTCTCCCTACCTCCCCCCTCCCCGCCGCCACATCTTACCCTACCCTACCCTCCCCTCCCCTGTCCTGTACCCAATGCTCCCCCTCCCTCAACGGTATGGAACTCAAACATCCGGGTCCTTTGCTCAAACCTGATTGATCTCTCCATACAGGTTGCTTCTGACAAACCAGACGTAATCTGCTTCACAGAAACTTTCCTCCTTCATGATGTGTGATTCCTCAATATCTCTCCTGGGTTACTCCCTCCTCCGGTATGATAGACCTGAGCCTCGTCCTGGAGGTGGCGTTGCTATCTTTATCAAAAACTCTTTTTCTCACTCTCCTTGCACTGCCCTCTCTCCAACCCACCCCCAGGAGTACCTCTGGCTACGGCTTCCTCTCCACTCCCACCTTTTGTTCATATGTGTTCTGCACCGTCCTCCAAACAGTGATGACTCTATTTACATTTCGCTGTCTGACAACATGGACCAACTTCTATCCACTCATCCCAACTCTCTCTTCCTCATATGTGGCACCTTGGTTGGGTGTGGGTTCCTCTCACACCAGCCATGGCATCTCAGCAAAGGCTCACTGGGACTGACAATCTGTCAATTTCCCGACCCGGGTCTCAGTCAATGGAGTATCTTCTCTTCTAGACTTGGTTATGACTAACTTCCCTGCAAATATCTGCTGTTCTTCTTCTGCTCTAATCGGCTCTTCTGATCATGTGCTTGTTAAAGTGGACATCTCTCTGGCCATTCTCCAGGAGCCTCCTCAGCGCCGACGAGTCTGGCATTTCACTCAGGCCAACTGGCTCGGTTTTTTTTTTTTTTTTTTTTTGTATACTGAATCGAGGCTCGTGAAAGAGCTAACATTAACTTCACAAACAAATCGACCAGACAAACAAAATACACAAAAAGAGGGAGCGGAAGACAAGATGGGGAGAAAAGGGGAAGCACACACACACAACATCCGAGAGCAGGGAGATGTGTGGAAGGGAGAGGGCCCGGGGGGAGGAGGCGTGGGAAGGGGGGGAGGGAGAAGTATAAAGCACAAGGACACCAAGGACTCGTCTCCCATCTCTACTGCCTCTGACCAACTCTTCCTGGGAATTCTTCCAAAGTAAGCTGCTCTTTCATGCACAGATTTATCCAATCGCGTCTTCACTTGTCATACCCTTCCTCCCGTCCATGGTACACTGAAGCTTGTGGTGACGCAGTTTCCATGAAGCAACTTGCCTTCAACTCTTGGAAGGCTAATCCAACTGAAGGTAATCTCAGTTCCTTTCACAAAGCTCGGAACAAGTGTGTCTACTCTCAGGAGAGCCAGAAAACAATATTTCTCTGCTCTCAAGACTGAACTCTCAAGCCTGTCTCCCTCCTCCAAATCCTGGTGGCACCTGGTGAAATCTGTTTCTTGTGTTTGTTCCCCCTCCATCCCCTCCCTTACCTCAAATGGCTACACAGCTGAAGCGCACGTGCAAAAGCCTAATGCCTCACGCTGTAGAAACCAAGGGTTTTAGAATCATTGGTATCTTTCGCGATGAAGCCGATTCTGAGGGCCTTTCACTCTCTCACTTCAGGCAGGCTGGTGGTCTGTCTTCTACCGACTCCTCTCCGGCCTTGCCCCCCTGCTCTCTCTCTGTGCTCTGTCCCTCAAGTATTCCTGCAGGTCGCACAAGATCTGCCAGCAACCCTCATGATGAAACTGCCAAAATCAAGACTCTGTGCTCACCTTCACTTTTTCATTCCTCTTTTCTCCCGCCTCTGGAACAAACTCCCTCACTCTCTTCAATCCCACTCCTGCCTCCAGGTCTTCAAGACAGCTGTTCCCTACTAGAGCCCCTGTATATAGAGAGTTGTGTCAACTCAAATTTGGACGCCATTTTGTGTCTAAGTGTGTCGGATTAGATATACATGTACATTCGCGATATGGGGTGATATATTCTAAACCTGCTAAAAAAAAAATTACTACACATATTTAGTCTTATTATTACATACAGGTGATATTTGTTTTGTCAAAAACTCAGCTATTGCCGTGAAAAAGAGCTGTGTGGTGATATTAAAAGTGGTATGGCAATGCATATTACAAGCCAACACTGCATATAAGAGCTAACATTATAAGTAAGACAAACCAATGCTGTCGTTCTCTGCATTGGTTTGTCTTACTTTTGAGGTATCAGGATAATTTGAGGTATCTGTATCAAACAAGGATAACAGGTTTTGAAAGTTGAGCCAGTTTTAAATGTGGGTACACAAATACACCTGTTTTACTGCATTAATCACCTAGAAATATTGTATGTTTTGGGAACGATAGCTGTCACCAGGTTAAATATATAGGGATCGTCCAATGTGCAAAATCTTCCATCACTACAATTTGGCCATAAATCCCGGGGTGGGAAATATTTGAGCAAATATGCCACAAGACGCATGAGCACTGTACAAAGCAAACAATAACTCGTCAAATTTTGGACGTATGGATGGCTGCACAACCCGCAAAAAAATTGAGCAGGTCCCCCCCTAAAATTGCTTTTATGATTGCCGATTAGGCTAAAGATTTTAAACCAAAAAAATAACTTGCCTCGGAATAAGTTTTGAATGGACGGACAGACAACTGAAAACAAAACGGACCATGGGTTTCCCACCCCTATAAAATCAAAATTAATTCTCTCTGAAAAAGTACAGTGACATTGCCCACAGACTACCCAACCGCAGACCAGGCAATGTCACTGTACCGGGACATTTCATCAATCAATGACAATATGCGGTCCGCTAGGACTACCCGAAAAAAATTGAGCAGGGTTCTTCCCACGGAAATGCATTTTTGGTCAGCTCCTTGAAGATTATAAACAAACACAAATCACTTCCCTTTAAAAGGGTTTTCAACGGACAGACAACCAAAAAAAAACCGAGCAGATAGAATTGCTTTTGAACATCGATCATCAAGCGGCGTGGGCCTACCTGGCAGAGTCTCGAGGAGTCGATCGCTTTCCAGCTCTTTCGTCTGACTTTCGCTTCCCAAATTTGTCTTCTGACTTTATCACTTGGAAATCTATACATCTTATATTTCCCAGATTGGTTTGAACAACCAAAAGCAGAACAAGCAGTCATTTTGTTTGGCAA
This sequence comes from Myxine glutinosa, assembly GCF_964187855.1. NCBI lineage: Eukaryota > Metazoa > Chordata > Myxini > Myxiniformes > Myxinidae > Myxine > Myxine glutinosa. Next base: position 105,956,773 of record NC_136267.1, read on the forward strand.
TAAACAACATTCCCGTACCAAGCTGACGTTCACGCACGGTGAAGTTAGACACAAAATGGCGCCACGAAATCACGTGACCAGAAATCTCGGGTCAGCGCATGGCGCAACTCTCTTTATACAGGGACGCTAGTTCCCTACCATCTCTCATCTTCTCCCATCCAAAACCTTGATCTTTTCTACCCCTGTTAATCCACCTCAAATCCACCTCCTTCAAATTCCGTTTCATTTCCTGAAAGTCTTTGTCGTGTCCATTTGTTTATCTCATGTACCCCATCTCTTCCACAGATCTCCCGATGTCCATGTTCTCTACTGTTGTGCTTCCCTCTTTCCACCTCTTGTCTCCCACTCCCTTTGTTATATGTTCCTGTATTAGCTCTTACATGAATCCCAACTTAGTATTAAAAAATAATAACATCTATCTATAATTCCAGTAATCTCTGTGTGTATGTTTGTATGTTTGTATGTTTGTATGTATGTTTGTCTGTGACCGCTGTTTCTCGACAACCACGGGTCCGATATACTTGAAACTTGCCAGGTATATTGCTGGGGACCCGAGGATGTGCCTTTTCAAGGTTTCATATTAATCGGAGAAGTAGTTACGGAGCTATGTCCAAAAAACGATTCAACCAATCAGAGAGCAGCGAGCTATCACGTGTGCCGAACGTGGCGAACAGACTCTGCCTCGGACGGCACATTTGAGAGCGTATTCATTTATTTCACGTTGGCAAACTATGTTGCCGCTATGTTGGCGTTAAACGATGTTTTAAACTAATTAAAACTAATTTGCGATTCTTTCGCTTTCCTGCGCGTTTGTGCATGCTATGGCGATTTCTTTACCAAACTCCGCAAGCCGTTCGCTTTGGACCAAACCATTTCATGTAAATAGAGGGGGGGGATTGTCACCGTACTCGCAAGCCGTTCGCTTTGGACCAAACCATTTCATGTAAATAGAGGGGGGGGATATAATTTTAGATATAGATATAGTACGGGCATGCCCTAGTATTTAGAAAAACAAACTGTGAAGGCCCTTTTCAACCCCAAAGATCCTTGGACACTAAAGATCCCCAAGCCCCAAAGACCCATGTGGCCGCCGAGACCCTCAATACCTCATGGACACTTCAGACACCTTTTACCTTTAAGATCCTTAAGATCCCCTTCACCCTTTAGATGTTTTATACCTTTTAGACCTACAACCTTCAGACATTTACACCCCTCAAATCCCTGTGTACGCCTTACACCCTTCGGGTTAGATTAGACTGCTTAGAGTAGACCCTTGACCATTTAGAGCTTTAGACCACATGGAAATTTTACACGCTTGACATTACACCCTAACTACTCTTGGAACATATGCTATAAACCATCTAGAACACACCATGCAAACATTTAGAGTCTTCTTGCAAAACAATCCATACTTTTTTCAGCAAATTATGTGCAAACTCTACCCACCCAGGAGGTGGCTTCTCTGCTGGTAGTTATACAAATGTAAAATATGTAGGTAATGGTTCAATGAGTCCACCGGTCATGCCCAAGGCCCCTGCAGCATACCTCCACCCATGGATGCTGTGGGCAAACAAACTCAGGAAGGGATTTGGATAACTGATGTAATCCACATTCAAGGTACAAAATAAACTTGGTTAAATTGGATACAAAAAAGTTACAATTACTTTAGAGAACTTTGCAAACTGCGTTCAAGGTCATCTGAGGGAGGGGGTGCCATTTCAAAATTGGTCTGCAGACTGACCAACACTACTATTGCCACATACAATACCCTCTGCAGTCCCTTATGGGGAACAGGCGAGGCTAATTTAATAACACTTTCGACTTGGACAAGACTACACAATGCTGGGAAATCAATAGTCTCATGGCATAAAATTGCGAAGAAGAGAAGGAAGTGAGGCCAGAGATTATGAGAAGGGAAGCCAGAGATTATGAGTAAAGCCAAGGCAGTGCTGGGTTCCCACTTCTGGCAGCTGAACTAAGGTGTGCAGTGATTAGCAGTGTCCCTGTGCGACAGTTTGTATTAATTAAGTATTGATGCATGACAGAATTTTGAGAAAGACTGGGCATCACAAGCAACTTTACCACTGTGAAACGAGCACACACTGTCACAGCAAACAGTGTTCCTGCTGATACGTGAATGCAAGATACTTGATGTTGCTCGGCATCTTGCATTCTAGTGCATGGCAATTTGTTTTTATGCAGCACATGACTGTGGGTAGCATTATTGTACCTTTCATGCAATTTCCCCTCCTCCTCCTGTAGGTTTTAATAGGTATTTGTAATTTGTCCCAGGTGCCAACAATTATCAAGGTTGTATAATTAAATATAATAATTAAGGAAACCGTAGATGACAGCAGACGTAGATGTCCTAATGACAGCAGAAAAGACACCGTTTAACGTCTAACCGAGGGATGGCACTCACATTGATGAATCACCCTGCCTGCAGGACACCAGGATGACAATTTACAGTTTGGCCATATAAATCGAGCTAAACAGGTGCCCAATCCCACCACTTAACATAGTCGGTTCGCAAATGTAACCTGTCAATTGTTGCCCAGATATTTAGGAGAAAAAAAAGTTTCTTTACTTTGATTACTAGCGTGAAGCATGGAGCGCGCCTCACCACACGTCGTTTCAGAGGGATAGGCATCTTTGACCATTTCGGTGTCTTTTTGGTCTTCATGGTGTTTTGTGTCTTCAGGACCATTTGGGTATTCAGAGTCTTTTGGATTATCTGGGCCTTTAAGGGTATTTTGGGTCTTTTGGGGCTTTAGGATCTGTTGTTTCCTCTGGGTCTTTAAGGGTCTTTGGGTATTTTGGTTCTTCAGGGTATTTAAGGGTCTTTGGGTCTTCAGGGTGTTTTGGGTATTTGGGGTGTGTTGGGTCTTTTGGATCCTCTGGGCCTTTGGGGTGTTTTGGGTCTTTGGGGTCTTTTGGTTCCTCTGAGTCTTCAATAATCTTTTGGGTTTTCATGATGTTTTGGGTCTTCGGGGCCATTTGGGTCTTCAGCGCCTTTTGGATCCTCAGGGTCTTTAAGGGCATTTTGGGTCTTGGTGGTCTTAAGGGTTTTAAAGGGTTGTCAAAGGTATGAGGGGTCTCAGCAGTCTAAACGTAATTAAGAGTTCACAAGCTGTTTTGGGTGTTAATTTTATTTGAAGAAGACGACGTTTTGGTCGCATAATAACAAACAAAACCATATACGTTTGCTATTATAATAAGATACAGATAGCTCTAGTTTAAATACCCTAAATGTAGGCAAGAGTGTGGTACCCTAAATGTATTTTAAATACCCGAAATGTAGGCAAGAGTGTGGTACCCTAAATGTATTTTAAATACCCTAAATGTAGGCAAGAGTATGTTACCCTGAATGTATTTTAAATACCCTAAACGTAGGCAAGAGTGTGGTACCCTAAATGTATTTTAAACACCCTAAATGTAGGCAAGAGTGTGGTACCCTAAATGCATTTTAAATACCCGAAATGTAGGTAAGAGTGTGGTACCCTAAATGTATTTTAAATACCCTAAATGTAGGCAAGAGTGTGGTACCCTAAATGTATTTTAAATACCCTAAATGTAGGCAAGAGTATGGTACCCTAAATGTAGGCAAGAGTGTGGTACCCTAAATGTATTTTAAATACCCTAAATGTAGGCAAGAGTATGTTACCCTGAATGTATTTTAAATACCCTAAACGTAGGCAAGAGTGTGGTACCCTAAATGTATTTTAAACACCCTAAATGTAGGCAAGAGTGTGGTACCCTAAATGCATTTTAAATACCCGAAATGTAGGTAAGAGTGTGGTACCCTAAATGTATTTTAAATACCCGAAATGTAGGCAAGAGTGTGGTACCCTAAATGTATTTTAAATACCCTAAACGTAGGCAAGAGTGTGGTACCCTAAATGTATTTTAAATACCCTAAATGTAGGCAAGAGTGTGGTACCCTAAATGTATTTTAAATACCCTAAACGTAGGCAAGAGTGTGGTACCCCAAATGTATTTTAAACACCCTAAATGTAGGCAAGAGTGTGGTACCCTAAATGCATTTTAAATACCCGAAATGTAGGTAAGAGTGTGGTACCCTAAATGTATTTTAAATACCCTAAATGTAGGCAAGAGTATGTTACCCTAAATGTAGGCAAGAGTGTGGTACCCTAAATGTATTTTAAATACCCTAAACGTAGGCAAGAGTGTGGTACCCTAAATGTATTTTAAACACCCTAAATGTAGGCAAGAGTGTGGTACCCTAAATGCATTTTAAATACCCTAAATGTAGGCAAGAGTGTGGTACCCTAAATGTATTTTAAATACCCTAAATGTAGGCAAGAGTATGGTACCCTAAATGTATTTTAAATACCCTAAATGTAGGCAAGAGTGTGGTACCCTAAATGTATTTTAAATACCCTAAATGTAGGCAAGAGTGTGGTACCCTAAATGCATTTTAAATACCCTAAATGTAGGCAAGAGTGTGGTACCCTAAATGTATTTTAAATACCCTAAATGTAGGCAAGAGTATGGTACCCTAAATGTAGGCAAGAGTGTGGTACCCTAAATGTATTTTAAATACCCTAAATGTATTTTAAATACCCTAAATGTAGGCAAGAGTGTGGTACCCTAAATGTATTTTAAATACCCTAAATGTAGGCAAGTGTCTTATGTAGCCTCATTGTAAATCCAATACATGAACTTGTGAAAGTTAAAACTATTGGAACTCTGTTTCTTTCGCGGTCAGGAATTGTTCTCAGGTCATCTCAGGAATGAAGGAATGAAGGGCACAGATATTCACCATGTTCATTGCGCATCATGTGAGATGACGAGTGTAATGAGCGGAACCGGGAGATACTCAAAAGTTCCTTTTCATCTTGTATGGATTTATGGCTTTACTCTTGATTTCTTCATTCTCAATACAAATAGTTTTCTATTTTGAAGAACCAGAACAAATACCTGTCTTCGCAAAAACTGCTTTAATGCACATAAAAGCAAACAATCTTCAGCAGGAAAATATGAAAACACTCCCCTACTCCAACCCCCCCCCCCCCCCCCACCCCACCGCTTCCCCTAAAAGAAAATATTTCATAAAAAATCTGCCGTTTAACTTCAAACATGCAGGATTTCAAAGTTTAATAAAGACTTCAAAGATAGTCAGGCCATTGGCATGCACACAAAATCAACAATATAATGTGGGAGGTTCAGAAAACATCGATTACTCAAGTAAAATGCCAAACCGCACTATCAGCTGCTGTCACGTTCCCCAGCAGCTGTTGAAAAAAAACTTTACTTCGTACTTTTGAACGTTCTGGATTTTGACGTGAAATTCCTCTGCAAACAGAGATATTACCAAACTTCATTGCAGATTTCATTACAAATATGACAGCAACATTTCAAGTAAAATGATACATCTATCTATAATTCCAGTAATCTCTGTGTGTATGTATGTATGTATGTATGTATGTATGTATGTATGTATGTATGTATGTATGTATGTCTGTGACCGCTGTTTCTCGACAACCACGGGTCCGATATACTTTAAACTTGCCAGGTATATTGCTGGGGACCCGAGGATGTGCCTTTTCAAGGTTTCATATTAATCGGACAAGTAGTTACCGAGCTATGTCCAAAAAACGATTCAACCAATCAGAGAGCAGCGAGCTATCACGTGTGCCGAACGTGGCGAACAGACTCTGCCTCGGACGGCACATTTGAGAGCGTATTCATTTATTTCACGGTTGGCAAACTATGTTGCCGTTAAACTATGTTTTAAAACTAATTACGTGCACGCTATGGCGATTTCTTTACCAAACTCCGCAAGCCGTTCGCTTTGGACCAAACCATTTCATGTAAATAGAGGGGGGGGGGGGGATTGTCACCGCACTCGCAAGCCGTTCGCTTTGGACCAAACCATTTCATGTAAATAGAGGGGGGGGATATAATTTTAGATATATATATAGTACGGGCATGCCCTAGTTCTACTAATGGTGAGAGAACATCTAGCACAAGATATTGTTGCGGTTGTGAATCCTCCACGACGGTTGCGATACCCGCGGGGATGGGACAAAATGGTCTCCACATCCGCCGGGTTAATTTGGCACGAATCGGCATTTTAAAACACTAACATGGCGGATCTGCATGGCAAGATTGGCCGAGCGATCCACTTTACACGCGCTTCAGCGTGAACCCAATCTGCTGGTCTAATGGCTTTATTTGCCAATTGACTATGTGCTATGGATCCCCTCCTGATGACCACACACACGTTTACATTAAGAAAGGGGTTTATTACATGATAATGAGGGAAGGTGAGGGAGAAGAAGAGCACTGCAACGAAGAGGTGATCACAGGCTACAACGAATGACCAGAGTATATGAAAACAATCTCCCCATACAACTTCAATGGCTTAAGCGAATAACCTGTCACGTGTACTCAGGGTTGACGAGACAGTAGAACCTGCTCTACACGTGAAGCTCACATAGGTGGTGGGTGTCTATCTGCCGATCTGGCTGGCATGCTGTGGTTTGGGGCAGCTCGTCTGTGTCGCTACTTCCTCCGAGCTTTGAAACCACAAAGCAGCAGGGACGGGTGACCAGACGGACAATGAACAGTGAGCAATCCAAACCACCCGAGCAGCAGGCATTGCAAAAAGCGCTCTGCAATGAATAACAACGCCCAACGTGGCGTATGCACCATTACAATCTCCCTAGGAGGGCGTATTAGAACGCCCATGGCATGCACCCATTGGCCGATGGCATGCACTCAACCTGGAGAGAGGCTCAGGTCCTTGCCTTTGCAGAAGTACAACTTCTCTATGATTGAGTATTAATAATGTCCCTGTAAACTAGTTTTTTTATTCACAGCCAAAGTTTTAATTATGTTCCTACTTCCTTCCCACCTCAGGAGATCACAGACATGTGTTGTTTTGTGGAATTAATTAGGAACATGACAGTGTTGCATAATCTTTTAAATATGGAATGCCGATGAAGCTATATAATAATTATAGAATATGTGTATTCCTGTGTTAGTAATGCAAGAAGTGGAAAGATGGTGGTGACTTGAGGAATACAATACTTTCGGTTGAGTTCTGAGAAGAAGAGCCTCCAGGCATTTACCTCCCCCAGAAAGTGGTCTGCCCTCAACAGGGTCCACACCCTCCATGCAAGGACCTCAAACCACCTCCACAAATAGAATTTCAAAGACAACCCAGCATGTGACTGTGGTCACCCAGATCAGCGACTATTCATCACATTATGATTGAGTGTCACCTCAGGAATTTGTTATTGGGTGGATTGCTATAAATCCTTCATCAGACAGAGCTGTGACTTGTCCAACCTGAACGTAGATCTGTGTATTGTCATATGCAAGATTAGATTGGCCGATGTGGCCTGCCAAACCATGATCAATGGCCTGCAGTGATTGGCGGGGCAAGCCAGGGAAATTCCACACCACAAGTACTCTGTTGGCCTCCAGTGTGCGGAACAGCCATATATGGTGGTCTCAGTCCTGTCTCATTCTGACCTCACACTTGGGGACAGGGAGGTTGGGTTGTAAACTCAGAAGAAAGGTCAGTTAAAGGAACACAATAATGAAATTTTTTGAAGCTATATGTTCAAGATAATATCCCTGACCAATTAGCACCAAAAAGATTTTGGGAGAATAATAAGCCGGATTATAGTCTTTAAAATCAGACCAGACTATTTTCACTTCCGTTAGGCAAATGAGCTACTTCCATCTATTCGCGTGACGTCATGAGTGCACAACTCAATTTACGAGCGCGTACATATGCATTTCATCACAAGTTATTCTGGCATTAAAGTTCCCGATGCGCCAAGCTTTTAAACTGTTCCAATCGTTGGGAAATTTGCCCACAGAACTCGGAAGGTCATTTTTTTGGATCCCTGACCCACAAAAAAAAGAGCGTCAACATTGTGCTTTGTGGTTGAAAAACCTAGGAGTAACCAAATTCAACATCAAAACGTATGCTCATTCAAAATATGTTTGTGAAGACCACTTTGAGCCATTGGCATTCATATTTGATAAACAGGTTCACCGCTGGGAAACAACACTTGGAAATTGCTAAAATACGATGTTGTACCGACACTTTTCAGCCAAAAATCCTACACTTCCCCAATCACGACCCTCTATGGTTGGGAGACAATGTTGAAATAAAACAAAGACCACTCTATCTCCGTAATTGTTGATGGTTCAACATCTCCCTCCTTCACTATCAACAGCGGTGCCCCTCAGGGTTCTGTTCTGTCTCCAACACTCTTCCTTCTTTTTATCCATGACATTCTTTCTTCTACAAATAACCAAATGCACTCGTATGCTGATGACAACATTATATTCCTCCATGTTTTTCCCAACTGCCCCATCTTCCCTCACTCGATCCACTTTCATCATAGCCACTTCTTTAAATTCGGATTTGGACAAGATTTCCCAGTGGGGCAAATGTAATGAGGTTAAATTCAATGCTAATAATAAAACTCAATTTCTTCTCATCTCTCTCCAAAACCCATGAACTCTCCAATCTCCTTTTATAGCTACACAATTACACCATGCGATTCAAAAAACCTACTAGGTATTACCCCAACATCAAATTTATCCTGGAATCCACCTATTATTACACAAATAGCTAAGTCTGCCTCGAAGAACCTCGGAGTCCTGTTCAGATGTCGAAGGGTCTTCTCCTCTGAGCAGTTGCTTCAACTATATAAAGGATTGATTCGTCCTTGTATAGAGTACTGCTCTCACATCTGGGGCAGTAACTCTTACTGGCTCCACATACTTACTGGACAAAATTGAATACAAAGTAATTTGACTTATCAACTCTCCCAATCTAACCTCAAAACTCGACCCACTCGAATTATGTCGCAAAGTTGGCTTTCTCTTTTCTACTTCGGTTTCTGCTCCAAAAACCTTGCTGCTTGTGTACCTCCGCCATTAGCGAGACCACAGAATACTCGACAAATCACTTCATCACATGATTATTGTGTGGCCATTGGCAACTCAAGCGTGGGGCGTTATGACGCTAGTTTCTTACCCTCCATTGCCAAACTCTGGAACTTTACCTACCCATGTCTTTCCAAACACTTACGACCTTCCCTTTTTCAAAAAGCAGATGTTATACTTCATCAAAAACTTGGTCTATCCTCTTCCTTCACTTTTCTATCAATGCAGCTCTTTTATTTAAGGCCTGGCTTCAACGAGGACTATATACTCTATGACTGGAGCCTTCAACATAAAAAAAATGAATAATAAAACGTCCTTTCACAACAAAATGAACAAGCATTCTGAGTATTGCGCTGCAATACATGTCCCCTACCAAAGTTCAAAGTGCTATAACTTTGTCAAAAATGATCGAAAATGTAAATTTATGCACGGTTGATGCTGGTTTTCAAACTTGATCTGAGGTATGCTGAGACACGTGTCACGCCTCGCCTCATTGATAAGCCCGCAAGGTCGCTCCGTGGAGCAGCCTGCACGTATTGCACTGTGAATTATATAATTACCAACTCACGGTCTGAGGTACTAGCAATTCAAGAGATACCCATTTTTAAAAATATTTTCGTTTAATTAACGATATCTGCCAAACCACGTGCCCTATCGCAAATTCCAAAAGGACATTTTAGTACACTGACATGCTGAAGAGATCTGTGAAGTTTCCCCTCGATTGGATCAAAAATGAGGGAGGAGCTTGGTTTTAAAGGTTCATGCTTAAAAACGTCATAACTCTGAAACCATGTGACACATGACGTCATGCTCGTTGACTTTTTTGTTCGTCATGGGTATGCGATTCTGCCTGCAAAGTTTGGCCTCGATCTGTTCAGCTTTGCAGAGAAAAAGGGGTTTGCGTGTTTTCACGAAAAACAATATGGCGGCCGAACCACGTGACCTGTGACGTCATAATTACCATTAAAATATTCTACAGACAGAGTCCCCATACGGTGAAAATTTGATCTCGATCGGTCCTATTATTGCAGAGAAAATGTTTTTTAAAGGAAATTAAAACTTAAAATGGCACTGAGTTAAGGATCAGCAGAATTATCGGAATTCCCAAAGTTCAAAGTGCTATAACTTTGTCAAAAATGATAGAAACGTCGTGAAGTTCGAACTTGATCTGTAACTTATCATGAGGAAACCATGTGCCAAGTTTGAAATCATTAGCATGAAGAGTTTAGAAACAAAATCCGGAAAACTGTTCTTTGCGTGACAGACTGACAGACGGACAGACGGACGGACGGACGGAAGGACGGCGTGCAAACCTATAGTCCCCTCCGGTGTACACCGGTAGGGGACTAATAAAGTCTGACGTGTATTTGTCTGATGTACACCAAATTAACACTGAGGGTCGAAATATGGTTATTTTTCCTCAAGCACCCTTGGTTTCCTAGATATCGGGCAAAATGTGTTCTGAGCATTACAACGTTGACAGACAAACTTTCAAGTGAATACACTTAGGAAATCTGTTGGTTTACATTAAAAGTTCAAATTAGAAAGTTGTTGGAAATTAACCAGAAAACATTTTGGCGTCGTGTTTCCGGGGTTATCGCCCAAAACGTGTTTTATGTTTTTGCAACGTCATGTCATAACGCATCGACCGATTTTTACAAAACTTTATCACGGACTGTCACAGGGATCGTGCCTACAGTCTGTGAAAGTTTCAGAACAATCGGCTAAGCGGTTTGGGCTGTAAGTGAGTGGACAGACAAATCAAGTAAACAAAGAAAAACAGTGCAGTGCACGATACTTGGGAAATCCCCCAAAAAGATTAGACCTTAAAATAATTGGCGGTTAAATTTGAAGACTAAATCTGCAAATCCTCCTCAAATTTCAGGTCAATTGGATGAACATTAAGGATTTTAAAAATTTGGCCAATGTTGACCTTTTCAACTCAAAAATCATTTGTGGTTGGATTCTTTTTTTTCATATACAGAATCGAGGCTCGTGTAAGAGCTAACACATTGAACATGAAAACATGCAGACACATAAAACATGCAATGAAGGGAGTGGGAGACAAGAGGGGGGAGAGAGGGAAGTACACAAGCACAAGAACAGAAGGGAACAGGGGTGCCAGTAGATCTGTGGATGGGGGAGGGCTGGGGTAGGAGGGAGGGGGTACACCGTATAAAGCAAAAGAACACTTCCTGGAATTTCAGGAAAGAACTTGGGGATTTAAAGAGGTGGATTTGGGGAGTTTTAACGGGGGTAGAAAAGATGAAGGTTTTGGATGGGGGAAGACAAGAGATGATGGTGAACAGCTGTTTTAAAGACCTGGAGGGAGGAGAGGATTGAAGAGAGTGAGGGAGTTTGTTCCAGAGGCAGGAGAAAAGAGGAATGAAGGAGTGAAGGTGAGCAGTGTCTCGATTTTGGCAGTTTCACCAGAAGAAGGTTGCTGGCAGATCTTGTGCGTCCTGCAGGAATATTTGGGGGACAGAGCACAGACAGAACAGGGGGAGCAAGGCCAAAGAGGGCTCGGTAGAAGACAGAAAGACCACCGACCTGTCTGTGGTGAGAGAGAGAAAGGCCCTCAGAATCAGCTTTGTCACGGGAGATTCCAATGATTCTGAATGCTTTGGTTTCAACCGCATGAAGTCGAGCTAGGTGTGAGGCAGGAGCACCAGCCCAGATGGGGAGAGCAGTATTCCATTGAGCGGCAGATGAAAGCTTTGTATGTGGTGAGCTCAGAAGTGCCCAGAAAGGACCGCACGACGGAGGATGTCCAGTCGGCAACTGGCTTTGGAGGCCAGCTTGGAAATGTGGTTTTCCCAGGAAGGATCATGGCAGATAGTGAGACCCAAAAGCTCAAGTGACAGAACCTCTTCAAGAGGATTGTTCAGAAAGTCGATGGGAGGGTCCAGACTGTCTTTCCGGAGAGACAAAGTGAGAGTGTGAGATTTGTCAGGATTGAAATACATGTTCGACTTGTTTGACCAGTTTGATTTTGTCCAGGTCTGCTGCTGATTTTGTCCAGGAGTGAAGAGGCTGCTGCCTGCCGATCTGAGGGTTGGGATATGGAGCGGCAGAGAGTGGAGTCATCAGCAACGAGATAGAGAGGATTTTCCAGAGAGTCAGACATTAATAAAAAACCACCTTTAGAGGCCATTTTTCCCCGCAAGCAGGGGTTGGCCTTTTTCGGGAACCGTGGTTGTTGTTGTTTTTTGGTCCCCTTTTTGAAGCAATGTTTTACGGCCGGATGCCCTTCCTGACGCCAACCCTTTTTGCCACCTTTAACGACAAACAGGGAATTACCAGTGAACTGGTACTCAATTAGCCGACCTCGGAAGGATGACAGGCTGAGTCAACCCCCCTGGCGTTAATTCAGCGATCGACCGAGATTCGAACCCAGGATCCTAGGATCCTAGGATCCTAAGCCGGCACCCTAGCCGCTAGCCCAACACCAGTTCAGAGTTCAGAGTCAGACATTAATGAAGACCATTAATGGAGAGATCATTCATGAAGACCAGAAAAAGCACAGGGCCCAGAACACTGTCTTGAAAAACTCCAGCCTGAACAGGAAGGGGAGAAGAGAGAATTCCATTCAGGGACGCACGTTGACTGCAACAAGAAAGGAAGCCTGCAAGCCATGCGTGGAGGTTTCCATGGATATCATTAGAGGAGCGTTTGGTGAGCAGGGCGGGGTGCCAGAGCGTATCGAAGGCACGAGATATGTCAAGGGAGACAGCTCTGATTTCCTGTTTGGCATTGAGGACCTCCATCCATTGTCGAGACAGCAGAAGCAGCATGTCCAGAGTAGAATGACCTGGTCTGAATCCAAATTGATGATCCGAGATCAAGCCATTAGAGAAGAGGAAGGATTTGATGTCAGAAGCAATGATCAATTCCATGACCTTGCTGATTATTGGGAGAAGGCCAATTGGTCTGCAGTTGCAAGGATCTGTTTTTGCACCTTTCTTGTGTAAAGCGGTACAGTGGCTGGACTGGTCGCCAGTGATTTCCAGTCCGCCAGTGATGTTGGCCGATTTCCAAGCAGATGGCAGATGACCTTGATGAAAAGAGAGTGTGAAGAGAATTGAGAAGGTGAGATAGAGCGACAGAGCAGGATTTTAGGACCCATGGGCTGATGCTGTCTGGTCCAGTTGCAGAATCAGAGTCAAGGTTTGACAGAAACTTCTCCACCTGGTCAGGAGAGAAGGACACAGAGTCCAGGAGCAGCTGGGTTCGACTGGGTAAGGTAGGTACAGAGAGATGGGTTTGGGACAATATTGTGAGGCAAACAGAGTTGAGGCATTCAGCTTTGTCACGTGTGGTGTCGGCTGTGTAGCCATTTGAGGTAAGGGAGGGCATGGAGGAGGGAACAAACACCAGAAACAGATTTGACCAGACACCACCAGGATTTGGAGGAGGGAGACAGGTTTGAGAGTTCAGTCTTGAGTAGAGAGAGAGTGCTTCCTGGCTCTCCTGAGGGTAGACACACATTTGTTCCGAGCTTTGTGAAAGGAACCGAGATTGCCTTCAGTTGGATTTGCCTTCTAAGAGGCAAAGTCAAGTTGTTTCAGGGCAACTGCCTCACCACAAGATTCAGTGTACCAATGACGGGAGAAAGGGTATGACAACTGAAGACGAGATGGGATAAATCTGTGAATGAGAGCAGTTTACTTTGGAAGAATTCCCAGGAAGATGAGCGACCAGTCCAGATAATTATTGATGGCTGCTTTAAGACCATGCCAGTCGGCCTGAGTGAAATGCCAGACTCGTCGACACCGAGGATGCTCTCTGAAAATGGCCAGAGATTTTTTCCACTTTAACAAGCAAATGATCAGAAGAACTGATTGGAGCAGAAAATGAGAAGCAGAAATTTGCAGGGAGGTTTGTCATAACCAAGTCTCGAAGAGAAGATGCTCCCTCCCCTTCAAATCTCTCCTCCGCACCTCCCCCCCCCCCCCCCCCGACCATCTTTCTCCAATTCTCCCCCTCACCCCTCCTCCTTAAAGCTGCCTCTTCTCCACTTCCTCTCCATTATATCTCATACCTCCACCTCTTCCAACCTACTTTGCTCTGCCCCCTCCTCAATCAACCCCTCACTGTGCTTCATCCCATCACCATCAAACCTTTTGTCCTCTTCATCCTTCCCTTTCTCCAAGCTCTTCTGCAACCTCTGACACATGATCAACAGCTCTCCCTACCTCCCCCTCTCACCCCTCATCTTACCCTACCCCTCCCCTCTCCTGCCCTGTACCAGATGCTCCCCCTCCCTCTTCCTTAACAGTATGGACCTCAAACATCCGGGTCCCTCAAACCTGATTGATCTCTCCATACAGGTTGCTTCTGACAAACAAGACGTAATCTGCTTAACAGAAACTTTCCTCCTTCAAGATGTCCGATTCCTTAATATCTCTCCCTGGTTACTCCCTCTTCGGGAAATTCGGGAAATTGACAGATTTTGTCAGTCCCAATGAGTCGCATAAGTCCTTTGCTGAGATGCCATGGCTGGTGAGAGAGGAACCCAGCCAGCCGGCATGATGGCAGTTGGAGTCGCCACATGTGAGGAAGAGAGAGTTGGGATGAGTGGATAGAAGTTGGTCCATGTTGTCAGACAGTAACATATAAATGGAGAGTCATCACGGTTTGGGGGAAGATACAGAACACATTTGAACAAAAGGTGGGAGGAGAGGAAGCCGTAGCCAGAGGTACTCCTGGGGGTGGGGTGGAGAGAGAGCAGTGCAAGGACAGCGAGGAAGAGATTTTGATAACGATAGCAACCCCACCACTCGGACGAGGCTCAGGTCCATCATACCGGAAGAGGGAGTAACCAGGGAGAGATATTAAGGAATCAGACATCTTGAAGGAGGAAAGTTTCTGTTAAGCAGATCAAGTCTGGATTGTCAGAAGCAACCTGAATGGAGAGATCAATTAGGTTTGAGCGAAGGCCCCGGATGTTTGAGGTCCATACTGTTAAGAGGGAGGAGGAGCATCGGGTACAGGGCAGGAGAGGGGAGGGGTAGGGTAAGATGAGGAGTGAGGGACAAAAGGTTTGATGGTGATGGGATGAGGCACAGTGAGGAGTTGATTGAGGAGGGGCAGAGCAAAGTAGGTTGGAGGAGGTGAAGGTATGAGATAAGGGAGAGGAAGTGGGGAAGAGGCAGCTTTGAGGAGGAGGGATGAGGGAGAATTGGAGAAAGATGGTAGGGGTGGGGGAGGATAGATTTGAAGGGGAGGGACAAGGGGGGAGATTTGAAGGGGTGGGGCAAGAAGGGGGTTTAGTAGGGGAGTGGTTATGGGGGAGTTTTGGATGGGAGAGGTGAGGGGGGGGAGTTTTGGAGGGGAGAAGTGAGTGGTGTTTTGAAAGGGAGGAGTGGGGGAGGGAATTTTGAAGGAGAGGGTGAGGGGGGAGTTCTGTGGGGAATGGGGATGGGGGAGATTTGAAGGGAGGGGCAGGGGGGGAGTTTTGGATGGGAGGGGCGAGGTGGGCTTTTTTTAGGAGAGGGGTGAGGGGGGAGAATTGAAAGGGAGGAGCGAGGGGGGAGTTTATGAGGGGAGGGGAGAGGGGGGAGTTTAGGAGGGGAGGGGAGAGAATTGAAAGGGAGGAGCGAGGGGGGAGTTTATGAGGGGAGGGGAGAGTGGGGAGTTTAGGAGGGGAGGTGTGAGGGGGGAGTTTAGGAGGGGAGGTGTGAGGGGGGAGTTTAGAAAGTGGATGATTAATGAAAAACGAACATTACAAACTGGGTTTATTGTGATTTTCAAGTCAGAGATCCGTTTGAAAACGATAGAGGAGGGGTGGAATGCAGGTGAGTTTGGAGAATGTAGAAAGGAAGAAATGTAAGCGATTGAATTTTTTGTTGAAGTGGATTTATTGAAGGAAATTGAAAAAAGCCTTTTAAATAGGAAGAAAAACAGCGTGTTGTAATAAACCACTGAATAAAACAGCAGGGGAAAGTTTAAACATATTTAAATAATATTTAACAAAACCATGAAAAACAATCTGGGAAAAGTCCCTGAAGTGAGGGCGTGGATCTGAGAAAGAAGGAGAAAAGGTTGAATGAGAATGGTGGAAACTAGAGTTGGAAAAGTGAGTATCGGCTGGAGATGTAGAAAAAATAAATAAAAAGGAGCTAAAGGGGGCGGGGCAAGAGAGCAGAGAGAGACAAGGCCGCGCACGCGGTACCAACAGCAAATGATTACACAGAAGTTGGCACAAATTAAAACCAAAACGAACTAGAAACACACTAACACACCGCAAACTAACCAGTGGAAATTTGACCAAGGCACAAATGGGAAAATACTTAAAGTTTGATGCCGTGGAGAGCTTAAAGGATGCTTCCTCGCCTGAGGAACCGGAATCGGAAGCAAACATCATGAAACATTTACATTTTGTAGTCTATTGTATAATTTAAATAAACATAAATGCAAATTTCGTGTGTGGAAAAAGTAAGTACACCCCTACATTTATCACTACTTCAAATACCTAAAATTAGAATCAGGTGCACCAGCTCAGGTGCAAATGATTAGAACATTGTTAGAGAGGATCTTGGAGGAACCTGTCTTATTTAAACCTCAGACATTTAGTTTGGTTTGCTCTTTGTTGTTGAAGTGTGCGGCGTCACCATGCCTCGATCAAAAGAGCTCTCTGAGGCCTACAGAAAGAAGGTTATAGATGCCCACGAGTCTGGAAAGGGATTTAAAAAGATCTCCAAACAATTTGAAATCAATCATTTGACTGTCCGGAAGATCAACTACAAGTGAAGAAGATTCCAAACAACTGCCAACTTGTTCAGGCCAGGCCGCCCCAGCAAGTTCAGCCCGAGAGCAGACCGCAAGATGCTGAAAGAAGTCTAAGAACCCTAGAATGTCATCACGGGACCTACAGGTAGCTCATGCCACTGTTGATCTCAAAGTGCACGAGTCTAACATTAGAAAGAGGCTGCACAAATTTAATCTACATGGGAGGTGTGCCAGGAGGAAACCCTTGCTGTCCAGAAAGAACATCAGGGCAAGACTAAAGTTTGCCAATGAACACCTAGGCAAAGACCAGCACTTCTGGAACAATGTGCTCTGGACAGATGAGTCAAAGGTAGAGCTATTTGGCCACAGTACCAGAAGACATGTTTGGTGAAAACCAAAGACAGCATTTGACCACAAAAACCTGATACCAACTGTAAAGCATGGTGGTGGAAATATCATGGTTTGGGGCAGCTTTGCTGCATCAGGGCCTGGGCAGCTCACTATCATATAATCCACTATGAATTCTTCATTGTACCAGAGGGTGCTTAAGGATGATGTGAGGCCATCTGTCGGAAAGTTGAAGCTCAACCGAAGGTGGACCTTGCAACATGACAGTGACCCTAAACATACCAGCAAATCCACCAAGGAATGGCTGAAAAGAAAGAAATGGAGGGTTCTGGAATGGCTAAGTCAAAGCCCGGATCTAAATCCCATCGAGATGTTGTGGGGGGATTTGAAACGAGCCGTGCATGCAGGAAACCCCTCAAACATCGCACAGCTGAAAGAATTCTGCATGGAGGAGTGGGCAAAAATTTCTCCCAGTCGATGTCAGAGACTGGTAGACAGTTATAAGAAACATCTACTTGAGGTTGTTTCTGCCAAAGGGGGCAATACCACCTATTAGAGCCAAGGGTGTACTTACTTTTCCCACATGCGAAATTTGCCTTTATGTTTATTTAAATTATACAATGGACTACAAAATGTAAATCTTTCATGATATTTGTTATATTATATCACCTTTATCTATCAATATTGTTGAAATGAAGATCAAATAGCTGTATGTTGAAATATGTTGAAAAAGTCAAAACTTTACATGGGGTGCACTTACTTTTTCACATGACTGTACAAGGCAAAACTTTGCATTTCCATCCATAGGCAGGCACGGAGAAAATGCCATTTGTTCAAAATACAGTGGGAATAGAAGTTTTAAACTATCGGACCTCAATCTGGAGCCAACACAGATTGGCTTCGTATATAGTGAAATACGTTTCCAACTCAACCAATTTAACTTGCCTATAATAGAGTATTATCCAAGCATCCAAATATCACACAAAACCAAATCTGTCAAAACTTTGAAGTTGCAACAAAAGTTAAAATATTTAATAAAACATTACCTCTTTCAAACATCTTTGGCCGCATTCATGTTTTTTGCAACTGGCAAGGTTTTTCATCCTGTGGTATGCTGACAGCAGGGTGTCCACTTATCAAACTGTCCCAGTAATTTCCAGGAAGTTTTAACAAGTACTCCATTACCTTGGGGAAAGAGAGAGTTCATAAATTTACAAAATCTCATTGCTCATCTCTTAAAAACAAATCTTGTTCATGCAGTTCAACACAATGTAGGCTGATGAAGCACACCTCAATATTGCTTCTGCTCCAACGTACAATCATATACAAAGCATTGATGTGACCACGTCTTTCATGAAAAATGTGCTCAGATCTCCAAATGTCAGTCTTGCATATTGCCACAGTTTTGGCTCCAAGAGGTAAAGAGAAAACAGAGTTTAAAACTAGTTATTTTAGAGTACCGTTTATTGGTTGGTTAAGTGTCTGATGTTTATGTAAAACAGATATGCATCATGACTGTATAGATAGACGGCCGATACACGCTCTTTTCTATTTCGACACGCTCTGGTCTGACATCCATTTCCCACACCCCACAGCGCACGGAACATGGTTCTCAGCCAACTACTCCTTGCCTTCAGTGCAGCAGCTTTGCCCTGCATCCTAAACCTAATCAATCGCTCGAAATTGCCTCAAACTGGCTTCGTACCGCACAGTCTGCACTAGATGACATATCATAATTAGGGGCAACATCCGACCAAAACCATTTCCCAACAAAGTTCGCCACCTCAACTCGCACTCGCGCAAACTCAATCCAGAGTTGCCACGGGGATATTGGGATGGGAAGGCGCCAATCATGGGTGAAGGAGAAAGGCCCCCTGAACCAAGATTCACCCAATGAAGAGAGTGCGGGGAGCACGAGGGGCAGGGGTGAGTGGAGTATAAAAGGGAGTCTCTCTCATTGGTTGATGGGTTTGTCTGAGATTCTGTGCCTGAGTGAGTCTGCTGCTTGAGAGGTCACGCAGTCCACACACTCATCCAACAGACAATCTTTTGCTTTCACTTCCCCTTCTGTTCTTACTCCTTTCACTTTTGCTTCCCTTTCATTCTTTTATCTTTTACATTTCACGCACCTTTCACCTTCCACCCTTGCACACCTTCGCCATACATCCCATATGCTGCACTCCCAACATTTGGCTTCATCGCCGGCACCCTTCACCTCATCCACATAAAGTGTTCCCAACAAACCCGCACCGTAAACATTAGGGTACATAGTGAGTGAAGAGGCACAGCACGTTCGTGCATGGAGGGAGGAAACAGAGTGGATCATTTGGGGGGGGGGGGGTGTGTAGGGAGGGAGGGACGGGAAAGGTGGACCAGAGGAGTATGTTGCGCAGAACCATTGAACGGCATGAGCTCAAACGGGCAAGTGCAATGTGTGCAGGAGCTCTAAAAGTCCACATCTTAACTTACCTCTCATCTTCATCTTGCCTGCTTGCTCATCTCAACCTGACATGATCAAATGCATGTTTGGCACCAAAAGCAATGTTGAGTGCTCAGTGACAGTGCAAGGATCCAATGGTGTGGGTGTTTGCTCTGGTGGATAAGAGAATTGTGCCTGCACACATATATATGGCAAAGTTTCCTCATCGGTAAATACGTGCTTTGTCCACCAAGTAAAGCTTGTTTAGTAAGAATTTGGGTCCCAACTTGTCTATTTTGATGGCAGCATAAGGCAACTGATGGTGGATTGACTACCATGATTTGATTCTAGATTGCAGAAGTAGTTACACCACATTAATTCAGCTCTGCCGATTAAGCTCTGTTGTGTGACTGTCGGCACGATACTCGCTCGTTCTCGGGCTTTTGTATGGTAACACGACTCTGGGCATGGGATCCTGCAGGAAGTTCTTGGGCAAATGACTATCATGGTGTTTCGAGATGCGCCGCCCCGTCATGAAGAGGCGATGTCCATCACAATATTAGATGTGCACATGTCAATGAAGGGTAATGGAAAGGTAAAAAAAAAAAAAAAAAAAATAGTATTAAAACTCACAAATATGCATTGCTTCTCATCAGTCTTTGAATAACTTGAGTTACCAAAGAGGACAGGGCCAAAAACTTGCGTCAGGACTTCCATTCCTGTATTGCCATGCTGCAACACACTGAAACAAACATTGGCATTCCTATTTCAACATAAATTATGTTTAACTAAAATAAGAATTGTGCGACTAAACTTAATAGCAGAGTTAATATCCTCCAAGCTTAATTGTCCAAACGTCAGGTGTTTCACAAGCTGTGAGTTGCTCGTTTCAAAAGCTCCCATTTCCACAACCTGACCCCTTCCTCCCCATCCAGGCTGTTCCCCCAATGTCGCACCCCCCCCCTCTCCCAGTCACATCAGCTCACATCAACCCTCCCCACCCCCAAAGTCATGCCAACTACTGCCCTCCTCCCTCTACCGTCACACCAACTCCTGCCATCCTTGGCCTCTCCAAACTCTGGACTACCTACAAGGCCAAAATTCGCAGCTTGCCTGTGGAACCAACTTTCAATGTGTTCAGTTCCAAACAGTCCACCACTCCCTCAGGTCATTCCCCATCCACATATGCTCTACCCCAAATAGCCCCATTTCCAAGCATAACCCAATTCAATTAACCCCTTTTTCCAGGTTGCGATTTCCCTCACACCTCTGTTTATTGTACTTGTTTCATCCCTGCTTTCTCCTTGCTGAGTTTCTGCATCTTCACCCTATCTATCTATCTATCGCTCTCTCTGTTTCTCTGTGCTGTTGCTTTCGCATTTCTATTATACTCCATTGTATTCTGCTCTGGCTCTTTCATGAGGCTTGACCATGTACACACAAAACCCAGCTACCATATCATTGCAAATGGAGTGGGTGCCAGGAAAGTAGAGAAGTGAGAGTAAAGCTCCTGCAAGGACCAATGATCGAAACCACCACCAGTTGATAGAGATAAAAAATAAATAAATAAAACCCATTGCAGAGTCCTTGTGTGGCTGTAGGTATGACAGCATTTGGATGGAGGGAAATTGCATGCAACTGTTAGAAAATTCCTGATAACTTGCACTTGCTGGCACAAGGAGTGGGGGTTGTGCGGCATGAGCATCAATGCTTTCGAGATTGTTATCAAAAATAAAAACGAGCCCAAATAATACTGAAAAACACCACAGCAGATGAAAAATCCATACTTTTGCAAATGTCGCATGATGAATGCCAAAGTAGACCGATTCGTTTCTGCAAGGGCATCAATCTCCAAATCTAAATATTGACATCTTTTCTCTAGAGAAAAAAAAAAAGGCAAAGCAAGGTTACACAGCAAGCAGGTCTCAAAGTGTGTAATGTCCGCATTTTACATGAAAATACAATAACAGTGTTAGAACACAAAGCACATGTCAACTATCTCGGAGAGAAAGAGCAACCCAAACAATCCCCTTGCAAGGAATGTTCTATAACCAAATTGATTATGATGAACCTAAATTATGATGATGAATTACAGGACAATAACGTTTTAACTATGCATCAACAGTGAAATGCATCATCTTAGAGAAAAGAAAAAAGAAAGAAAAAAAATCTAAATCCATTGAGCCATTAGAGAAGAAAACCAAAAAAACAAAAACAAAAGCGCAAGTGCATCAAATGCTATAATGACCATGTGTAAATTTGTTTGGTGACATCATTGTAACATGTGGCACTTGCACACCTAGAATGTTAATCCGATAGCATCTCTGTTGAGGGAGAGGCCATATCCCAAAGAGCCTCAACAAACTCCAATGAGTTAGTCATCCTATTAAGAAACTAGAAATACCCACTCAATCTGAGCTGCTGGGGGATGGGGAAAGGGGCGTATTGGAGCACATGTATTTTGTACCATGGCCAGAAATCCCCTCGTCTCCAGCATAGGTCAAGTAATCTATGTATACAGGCAGAAATTGCAAGTCAACCCTGTATGCATGCATATATTATGTATATATATATATATATATATATATATATCATGCATTCAGAAAGTATTCAGACCCCTTCACTTTTTTCACATTTTGTTATGTTGCAGCCTTATGCTGAAATCGTTTAAATTCATTTTTTCCCTCATCAATCTGCACTCATAACCCCATAATGACAAAGAGAAAACAGGATTTTAGAAAGTTTTGCAAATTTATTAAAAAGAAAAAACTGAAATATCACATTGACATAAGTATTCATACCCTTTGCTATGACACTTGAAATTTAGCTCAAGTGCCTCCCATTTCTCTTGATCATCCTCGAGATGTTTCTACACCTTGATTGGAGTCCACCTGTGGTAAATTCAATTGATTGGACATGATTTGGAAAGGCACACACCTGTCTATATAAGGTCTTGAGCAAGTGTGTATGTGTATGTGTACGTGTACGTGTACGTGTACATGTACGTGTACGTGTACGTGTATAAGTGGTAAGAGGTGAAAAGAGGAGGAGGTGGAAAGCAAGAGGGCTGGCAAATGCTTGTGATAGGCAGGTGGTGGCAGACCAAAAGCCACAATTGGTATTCTCAGAGATCTGTGTGACAAGGTTGCGACCTGACTGTCATCTGGTCAAGTGCAACAAGACATGTCATCTTCGGGGAATTGTCTGTACCTTGGGAAGAGAACATGGAGGAGGTGCACAACAGGAAGAGAGGAAAGTATAGTGAGCTGGCAGAATGTTGCAGAGTGTCGGGAGAAGGGTTGGCAAGATTGTCAGCCATTTGAGGTGACGTGTAGAGGGTACATTGGCAATTCTTTTATGAGAGGACCGGTTCAACTTTAAAAGAGAAACTGTCGGGAGCACCCAAATCAGTAAGAATGGCACAAAATATTGAGCGTGTAAGGGAGTCAGTTTTGAGAAGTCCGCATCGCTCCAGCTGAAAGCATGCATCAGCCTTAAGAATTTCTCACACGTCATTACGCCGCATATTGCATAAGGATTTAAACTTTTATCCCCATAAAATTCAAAATGTCCAGGAATTAAGCCGAGATTATGAGCTTGCACACAATTTTTGTGAGGGAATGCTTGGCCATGTTGCAGAACGTCATGAATAATTGGCGTCCAAGATTGGATGAATGTGTCAGACGAAATGGTACGCATCTCCTGCATGTTGTTTTCCACAAATAAATGGCATGTTATGTACTTCACTTTCTTGTAAGAATTTGTTTTGAAATACAACTTTTTATTACCTTTACACGAGTGTTAAAAAGAACCATATTTCTGGCTCACCCTGTATATATGAGTACAATTTTCAGAACAGTCAGATTTTCAAAGGAGGGTTCTGGGAGATATTTAACACAATGTTGCTTATACCAAGTTCATAAACTTGCAATCATCTTGTGTTTTTTTAAAATCAATCTGTTTATTTGACTTTTCCCTAAACATTATCTATTGCCAATCTAGCCTAACTCTTAAACCATAACAAATTACACAAGTACCATGCTATACACTCAGGATGTGTTGCGGGAAAAAAACAGGCACATCGCGAATCAGCAGGTTTCAAGACATGTTTTGCCACAAAAAGGTGTTACAAGTAGGAGATACATTCCAGAAGGATACCAAAATCCAGGATTTTTCGCAGAATGAGTTCTAAAGCATAAATTTGTGCTTATTAATGAATAAATAAGTGGTAATGAAAGATAAAATTCAATAAAGTAATACGAAAATGAACAAGCTAGGCATTGTCTACTCAAAGCATTTCAAAAGTTCCAATTGAATTTGAAGGCAAAAGCTTTGCTTCATTATTTTGGGCTTCGACATTTCGAACTTTTAAGCACAAAAAGCAGAGTACAAATAAAATGTTAATGAAGTGTTTTCACCATTGTGAGCAAAGTTACATGTTTGGGCCACATTTTGTAGGAGCGTATGTCCAAAGTGTGAGCAGACGCATTGGGAAGCAGAGTCAATGTATAACAAGCGTAAAACTGAAAAGCGTGTGCGGCGAGGTATTACTGTACCCCACACTATACCTAAGAGAGAAGTTTATTTGTTTATTACAGCAGTGCGTGCTCGAGTCCTGCTTCCTCTTATCCTTAGCGGGCTCTTTGGTCGTTTTGTAGAAAAACGGAAATCGAGAGATAAAGTTGATAGGGCATAGTATAAGAAAAAGGTGATAGCTTAACAACCAGAGTCTAAATTTAATTTCACTACAAGCAAGGCAACAAATTCAGGGAACACTAATAAAATGTTTGACAATTGTTATTCGGATGTGCACAAACTTCAACCCCTATTCAACCATCCTTCCCACTCCAAGCACATGGAAGAAACAAATGGACCCTTAAACTTTAGAAAACTAGTGGCATGGTCTCAAAATTTAAATTCATTGTGCCCCTCCCCCAACTTAAAAATAGTTTTGGGTTCTGCTCTACCCCTGAAATGACTCGTATGGCTTTGATACACCGATTGTATATAAACATTTTTTTAAATGTCAATCACACAAGCGGTTCTTACAAATAGTCGACATGCCGATTTTTTTTTTATTCACTATTTTTACTTTAAAAAGCAGCATGCCACAAATCACATCAATAGTGGAATGCACCGGTATGTTAAAAAGTTGTGAATGTGCATACCCAATTTCCATTCGCTACATTGCAACATTGCCATTTATTCACATAGAAGCAAGGAGACTCCAAAGAAGAAGAAAGAAAAATATTGCAAAAATGCTCATCATCCAGTTATCTTTCCTGGCAAAGCTACCTGCAGCAAGGATCAACCTCTGAAAGTGATGAACAGAAATCATTGGCTCTTCGAGGTTCCAAAAGTAGTCCAAAAGAAGACGACACATGAAATGGACGTTTGAAATGGAAGATAAAGCTGTCGTGCATTGCACCCCCAATTGCTCATCTTTCAAAGCTCTCAAGAGTCGTTTACTTGCTGGAGTAACATGAAGTCCATTCTGTGGGATAAACGGTATTTCTGTAGTATTAAGTCAAGGCAAAAAGTAAAACGATAAATGACATTTGCAATGCGACTTACCACTTTGAAACCTTTTTGTTCAATTTCATTCACATATGAAACTACCAAAGGTAGAATGGACAAAACCATAAGATGTGTTTCATTAAAATCCTGTAAGAACAAAAGACAATAATTAAGGGAAAGTGCAGAGAAGATTTTGATTAAGTGAAAAGTTTGAGGCAAAAAAAAACCAACAAATTCAAATGCAAAATAGTTTTCAATATTGAAAGAAAATAGCTAAAAGAGAAAATCAGTTCTTCATGGGTGCACACAAACAAACTTTCTTCTTAGCAAGTCAAGTAACTTCGACATTGTTTTGTCACTTGGGAAATCAAGTTTCAGGGTGCAGTTAAAATGTAACTCGTATCTCAGAATAAAATGGAAAACCAAATACTGCATTGGAGTTATAAGAAGGAACCCGAATAAGCAAAGATGGAGTCATCAGGAGGGACCTGCATGTGCACCCCCTGGGTGGGGTTAAATATCATATCGTGAAAAACGCAATTACAAGCATATTTTAATGAAACTTTGTATATGCACTAGATTTTGGGAGACGCATGAAATATATACATTTTTGGGATTTGACCCTCAGTTCATGTCCAAGGGGGTGAATAATTAGGGACACGAGTTAAAACAAAACATTTTTTTTTTTTGAATGAAAATTTGACATTGGGTCTTTTATGGTGGAACTGTTTGCAATCTTTCAACTTTGCTTTAGGTTGTAGAGTGTGGGGATTTGTGATGGTGTACCATCGACTTCACTTTAATGTAGATTACATGCATCAAGGAAAACCCCACTTCTGGTTGTCCTGCGCTTACAGTTGTCCTCCCGCTTCCGGTCCTGTCGGCGAGGTAGTGTTCTTCCAAACTCTCTGCATCAAAGTCGAGTATTTTCCCATTTGTGTATTTGTCAAAACTGTACCGGTTATTTTACTGTGAATTTCTAGCAAAATCTCGGTTGTAAATCGTGCATACCTGTGTGTAATAGTCGTCTTGTTCTTGCCACGTTTGGGGCCTGGTGCCTTGAAGCTTCCTTGTCGTTTGTTGTCTCGGCGGTCGTTTGTTGTCTATTTATTTTCACTCACTGCATTGCTTTTTTCTTTGTCCTCAACCCATACGGTTCCCCTGCACATCTGACCCTTTGTTTAAAGTCTAAATACAAAAAAAAAAAAAAAAAAAAAAAAAATCTTTTTCCTTCTTTGCTCCCCAGACCACACCCCTCCTCCCCCTCCCCCTCCCCCAACCACGACCACATTTTTCGCCCCACCTGTTTTCTCTCCTTCCTTCATATCTCAACACTCTCCAGTGGATACCTTCCAATTCTAATTTTCACCATCATACTCCTTCGTCCTTCAACCTTTCTCCTTCTTCAGATCCACTTTCACCCAACCTTCAAAACATAGATTATATATATATACAAACGGAGAATTTAAAACGTTTCACCTCCTCCCATACCAACACAATTGCTTATACACCTCCCTGTTCCTTTCTCTGCTCACCTGGTTGTGAATCCCCTCTTCTTCTGTTCTTCTGTTCCTGCAGGATGCACAAGATCTGCCAGCTACCCTCTTCTGGTGAAACCACCAAAATCAAGACTCTCTGCTCACCTTCACTCTTTCATTCCTCTTTTCTCCCGCCTTTGGAACAAACTCCCTCACTCTCTTCAATCCCACTCCTCCCTTCAGGTTTTAAAACAGCTGTTCACCACCATCTCTTATCTCCCCCCATCCAAAACCTTGATCTTTTCTACCCCTGTTAAAACACCCCAAATCCACCTCTTTTCATCTCCAACTTCGTTCCTGAAATTCTTAGTAATGTCAATTTGTTTTATACAGTGTACCCATTCCCTCCCTCCCTCCACCCACCCCAACCGGCCCGCTCTCTTCCACAGATCTACCGACGTCCCTGTTCGCTACTGTTGTGCTTGTATGCTTTCCTCTATCTCCCCCTCTTGTCTCCATTTTATGGGTCTGTGCCTGTTCTCGTGTGTAATGTGTTAGCTCTTTCACGAGCCTTAAACTGAACTACACAAATAAGGAAATGTAGTTGCTGCCTGGGTTTCAGCCCTTGCAGATAAGACAGACGCTGTGCAGAGAAGAGTACAACTTGAAATTATACAACAAACCTTGGCTCACCATTAAAGTTTCCATAGAATATCGCCCATGCTCCTGCTCTTTCATATTCAAAACTTTTTGCTCGACCCATTTTAATATGTTTGTGTTAAACGATATTGCACTATCCATGGGATCCCTGTATACAGTTTGGGTTAAATTTATAGATGCAGGTACACACATCTCAGCCGGCATTTCACCAATCTCTCCATCAAGCTCATCTGCACACCGGTCTCCTCCTTCAGTTCATCCATTCTCCTTCTATCCACCCTCTTCACTCCCACAATCATCCTGACCGAGTTCTCACAAATATGAAGCCACTGTTGTTGTCTGTCAGTATCACCGTCTCCAGACCCTAGCAATAGGCCAGCGTTACACAAGACATCACAACCTTTGCTTTCAATCTCCTTGAAATCCTTCTAGGCTATGAGCCAAGGGGGTTGGTCGGTACCATACAGATGGAGTAAGGCTCATTGTGATTTTTAGCAAGATATATGTCCCTAGATATGAAAAAAAAGTGATAGCAGTGTATAACTCTCGGCCATCTCTGTTATCACCCGAAATATTATTATACGCCCGCTTCGCTTCACCAAAAAATGTGATATTTGCTAAAATTGGAATAAATATGTTTTTAAGGACCACAGAGTGCCAATAATTTGCATACTGGATGCCAACTAATATAGTAATAGAAATATAGAACATTTGTGGGGGTTATTTATCAAAATATTGATATAATGACAAAAAATATGTTAAATTTAGTGAAAAAGTGGTCGAAATCGCTTCGAGTTCAGAATTCACATTGTACATTTTTGTCAATATTTCAAAAATGAAAACTCCCAGAGTAACATTTGACCCCTCAAAATCTTCGCAAGGAACCACTGCATTGGAATATATCATTACTTTATAATATGGTGGTTGTTTGGGGCACATATTTTGGCAAAGTTCAAAATATGTTCAACCATACCCCCTAATTTTGATATTTTGGAACGAAACATAGCTTTTGAACATTTTAGGTTTATTCGTCTACTACTTTTGGTATCTCAGTGTAATTTTTGGTATTAGCTAGTATCCTAAAGTAGGTTTGTAACATCAGCTACATTATATTTCACAATGCATGCAAACTTGCTCCACACTCTAGGTTTATCATGATCTCTCGAACAAATACGCCTTGTTATTTATTATACAGTATTATTACAAGTGTCAGTATTTGTCATTATATCAAAAATTTGATAAATAACCCCCACAAATGTTCTATATTTCTATTACTATATTAGTTGGCATCCAGTATGCAAATTATTGGCACTCTGTGGTCCTTAAAAACATATTTATTCCAATTTTAGCAAATATCACATTTTTTGGTGAAGCGAAGCGGGCGTATAATAATATTTCGGGTGATAACACAGAAATGGCCGAGAGTTATACACTATCACTTTTTTTTCATATCTAGGGACATATATCTTGCTAAAAATCACAATGAGCCTTACTCCATCTGTATGGTACCGACCAGTCAATTTGGGGGGGTCTGGCTCATAGCCTATTCTGTCTGCCATTACACCCTCCTCCATGCATTCACACCCAACTCAATCCTCCTACGCACTTCTGCCTTTGACTTACCATCCCTGGTTACTGTTCACCCAGATACAAAAACCTATTTCCTTGTCTGATCGCCTTCCCCTCAAACCTGATATTCATCGATTTTCTTTGCTGCCCAAACCCACATTACCTCTGTTTTTTCCATGCTCATTTTCAGCCCATGTTTCTCAAATGCCTCCTTCAACTGGCCCAGTACTTCCTGCATCTGCCTTTCACTTTCCACAACAGCTAGATCGTCCGAATAAAACATCCTCCCCAAAATATATTTCATGTTCACCTTCCTGCTTACCAGCTCCATAACCATGACTAGCAGGAGTAGGCTTCCCCTTATTGGGTTCACATGCAAGACCAGCAAAGGAGAAATACCTTTATTTATTGCAAGTAAATATTGTCTTCTCTGCACAGCAACCATATGAAGAGATTTCTTAATCCAAGATGAATATTTTGACTTGCAAAACAGCTTTAATTAAAGAACTTACTCACACAAGCCTGAAACTTCAAAAAATAAAACCTGTGTGCATGTACATTATTGCAGCTGCACTACCCACCTGTTGCGGATACCCTGGAGCACTGGCACGTCTGACTTTTTTGACACAGGGCATCACATCCTTACATCGAGGATGGCACAGAATTCCACAGGTGTCGCATCTCAGGGCAAATCCACCAATCAAGATTCGTGTCATACAAGCATTGCAGTTCTCAAGCTGGATTACCTGGAACCAAAGGGATCAAAAAAAATAGTGCAGCATATTTTTATGCCTCTGCCGATAGTCGCTGGAGGCATTATGTTTTCAAGTTGTCCGTCCGTACGTCCGTCTGTCCTGACTAAACCTCGTTTGTCAGCAACCGTATGTCCGATCGAGACAAAACTTTCAGGGTAGGAGTGACACCCATGCAGAATGTTATGACAATTGTGACATCATATGTCACCAGGTATGGCAGCCATCTTGGATTAAAAGCAAATAATTAAACAATTATTTCTCGGAAACCACCGAATGGAAAAATTTGAAACTTGGCACATTGTCAAGTACTCCCAATGAGGAACAAAAGCACGATAATGATGACATGTGAAGTGGTACACCACCCAAAAATGTTTTAATCGAGTTCCTCATCCTAATAATCTGAAATCGCATGCACATGATCTATGACCCATTTGTATTGAAATATTAAATTTATGACATCATAGGTCACATGGTTTGGCAGCCATTTTGGATTGAAAGGAAATATTAAATAATTATATCTAGGAAACCGGTCAACCTATCGATGCAAAATTTTACAAATATCTAACAGCACTGTTGCATTTAGTTTGAAAATGTCATAGGTCACATGGTTTGGCAGACATCTTGGATAGAAAAACGAACCTTATCCGATCAACATGAAACTTCACAAACGTGATCCACTACCCATACATATGCAGAGTGATGGCATCTACCCATTGTGGGACTATGCGGAGGCATATTGACAGTCGCATTGTTCTAGTTTTAATTCAAATGTTGAGGCATGCCAACCGCCATGCAAAATGAGCGAGCTCATAGAACACGATACCCATGCAGTGGTTAAGTATATACTTTGATTTAAATCAAGAAAATAAAAAGATTTTAAAGATAGTGAAATAAATCCTGCAGTTTAGCAATATGAAGGAGTCTTATACACCACCCTATAGAAATGGAGGTTTTTGCAAGTATTATGAAGGAGATTTGTGTTCTGCAGTGGTCAAGCATACAATTTAATTTTAAAAAGGTTTGAAAAGGTTATAGTTGGATAAATAAATAATTCCGAGTTTTAACAGTTTTCCCTAGTGTCTATTACATCACCCCTTCCAACACGTTACATTAGTTTGTCGTGCCTGTTTGTGTCTTTTATAGTCATTAAAAACAGTAAGTTTCCTGTTTGGAATGATTTTCAATTTTGTTTGACTGCCAGGCAGATAGAGTAAAACAAGCATGACCACACCGAAGTCACAATTTGCGACAAGATCCGATAACAGGTCAATCTTAAAAGATGAACAGCACGATGGGAAACACACAATTAATGTTATTAAAAGATTAACTCGACACCTCTTATACATGTCACCCTCCCCACGGTTATAGCAAAATGAGCTGATTGGGCAGACGGTCAAAGATTGTTTAACCCCAACGTGAGGCCGCTCAAAAGTTATGCAACCGTTTTTTTTTTTTTCCCCTCCCCACCCCACCCCCCCCCCCCCCCCCCCAGGGAGGCACGTACCATGCATGCTGACGGGCTTGATCAAACCTTACTAATAATTTATATTAGACATGGATTCGATTTTTCAGGGTCCTCTTCGTGAGTAACACTTGACCCAAACAAAGCCAATGGAATGCTGATGCAATAAACCCAGGCAGTAAATAATCAGCAGAGGCCTACAGGCCCTGGAGGTCATCAATGGGTGAGGAACAAGACCAAAGAAAGGGGATGGAGGACATGGGGAGGGTGTGGTGAATAACTGGATGCAATCTCAGAGGAGGAAGTGAAAAACCAGGGATGAAACAGAAATGGAACAAACGAAAAGCAGAATGGAGGGTTAAGAGATGAAACAACCTGCAAAGGTAAGGGTGCACAAGGTGAAGGTTAATGAGGGTACTAACAATGAGTATGAATGTGGGTTGACCAAAGATGAACAGCCATCTTGAAACTCTGAAGGGAAGGGTGAGATTGGACAGCATGAAGAAATTGGTTCCATAGGTAAGAGAAAAGAGGAGCAGCGAGTTTGGATTTTTCGAAATTGCACCAGAAATGGGTTATTGGCAAATCACCTGCACCCTGCAGAAACTTGTGGGTGGTAGGGCATAGAATGTGCAGAAGGTACAACACCAGAAAGGAGATGGTAAAAAATAAAATAAAAGAGGCCACAGACCTATCTACAATGCAGGAGGAGTAACGGCACAGATTCCGTTTAATTGTGGGGAATTCACAATTATTTGAGGGCTTTACTCGACATGGCATCAATATGTGCAAGGTGTTGGGCTGGGGCACCAGCCCAATGGGGGAGAGCAGCAGATTCAGACAAGAAATGGCAAAATGATACTTAATCACAGCTTCTACAGATTAAAGTAAACAGATTGTAGTGTGGTACTCTTCTTTACATTTCACATTTGGTAAAAAGTCGATTCAGATGCAAATTCTAGGTTGCTGGCCTGCAAAGCATATACAATGAAATAAATCCAGACAATTGGCATAATTATATTTTAAATGTCTGATTATTGTACAATTGGTACTGGCAACTTGATTTTGATCGATTGATTGTAAAGAGCAGCAGAGTGTGAAATTACATTTAAAAAAAGAAAAAGTACTTTGCACACACCGTTTTGCCAATGAAGTAGTGATTCTCCAATGCACTTTTCAGGACAGCCCCGTTCTCACAATTGTTATTTTCTGCAAACACTCCTTCAATGTTGGTGTCCTTTTTCACCGAATGCGGGATTTCGTCCCCACCTTGAAAAATAAATCGATTAAAATAAATGGAATATCATTTCTATTGTAAAATGCAATCAAGACAACACCACTTACCATAAGTGGTACAGCACTTTAATGGCAGCAAATTTCAACCTCCATGATCGCAAACATTGAAGCAAGCAATACAAATATATTGATACCATAATATTTATGAATATAATTGATGTTAGTCATTTCTTTCTTTTCATATAACTGTTTAAGATTGGAACAGTGGACTACCCTCGTTCCATTTTTGTGAAGCTCATATTTACAACTACTCGTAGTAAAAATTATCTAAGCTGAGATATCACCCAAACCTCAATTCTATATTATTAATTATTATTGTTGTTGTTGGATACAAGGTCAAGGCTAATGGAAGATCTAAAACACTGAACAGATCAGGACAACAGTACAAAAGGAACAGTCGAGGGAGGGGCAGGGGAAAACACTAAGAGCAGAGTTGAAGGACAAAATAGAGGGAGAGGAGGACAAACAATGGGTGTGGGAAGAATGAGGGGTAAGTGAGGAAGCAAACTCAGGAAAGAAAAACTGGAAATTTGGAAGCTGGGATATGGGGTGGGAGTGTAACAGGTGTAGAAAAGTTCATGGTTTTGAATAGGGGATAATCTGAGATGGTGGTGAACAGCTGTCTTGAAGACTTGGAGGAAATAATAAGATGGAAATGAATGCAGAAGTTTGTTTCACAGGTGGCGTGGGGGGGGGGGGGGGGGAAGAGAAACAAATGGGTGGATATGAATATCAATTCTGGATTTAGAGAGAAGGGATTAATGGTGGAGCACTTGCACCCTGTAGAAACCTGGGGGAGAGGGAGGAGGGACAATGCATGGAAAGACCAGAAGGTGCAAGACCGGAAAGGACGTGGAAGAAAACAGACATTTGGCAACTGGATTCAAAGCCAACTTTGAAATGTGGTTTCCCCAAGAAAGATCAAGGCTGATCATAAGACCCAAGAGTTTTGAGTGATGGTACTTCCTCAAGAAGATTGCTAAGTAGGTGAGAGGGTTTGCCATACCATCCTTTCAGAGAGAAAGACAGACAGAGAGAGAGAGATATAGATAGACAAAGAGAAAAATATAAAGAGAGGAGAAAGATAGAGAGGAGAAAAAGATAGATGAACACGATAATGATATTTGTCAGGACTGAAAGACATTCCAAATGTTTGACCAGCTTGTGATTATATCAAGGTCTGAAGAGAGTGAAGAGGTTGGTGCCTATCTTAAGGATGAGTGATGTTATGGCAGAGGGTGGAGTCATCAGCAAATAGATAAAGTGGATTTTTCCAGAAAGTCAGATATCATTTATGGCGATCGGGATATGACTGGGCCCAGAACACTGCCCTGTGGCACACCAGCCTTGACAGAGCGAGGAGACGAAATGTTTCTTTTGAGAGGCACACATTGTCTATGAAAGTGGAGGAAGTCAGTTCCCCAAGAGTTGAGTTGGCCATGGATGCCATAGGCAGATAGTTTGAAGAGTAAGGCAGGATGCCAGAGCATATCAAAATCAGGAGATATGTCCAGAGAGACAGCCCTGATCTCATGTCTGATATTGAGGACCTCCATCCATTGTTGGGAGAGTAGAATCAGCATATCCAAATTGGATTGACCTGGTGCGACTCCAAATTGGTGATCCGAGATGAGGCCATTGAAGAAAAGGAAGGATTTCATGTCAACTGCCATGATGAATAGTGGAACATGACCTTGAGTTGTGTTCACAAACTTCACTTTGCTCAAGCACTTTAAATCGAGGAAAATTAATTTTTGTCAACTCATATTTTTGTCAATAAAAAAGTCAACTCGATTAATTATGACAAACCTTTCACAGAATGGTGTTAATAAAAATCAGAACTGCATTGTTTGACCTTCAGGGAATGTCCAGACGCTCCATCAAAACGCCATGGTGAAAAATCTGTGTGGTGTGTGTCATTTATAAAAGCAGTGTCACAGGGCCAGTCGTTTATGAAAGATGAAAAGGTCACATGTGCACTGTCACTGCCAAACATGCTCGAGACATTCTCGATCCTTAAAATCAAGTTGCCGGTACATTCCTTCAAATAATATTTCTTTTCAAATATGATGAGGCCGCATCCCACAGACACAGCCGTTTGTGACAACATCTCAATAGTCATCTCAGTTTGGGTGACATTGTACGGCCCATAGATCTCATGATCCAACACTCACACATTGTTACTTTAGGTGGGACCATCTTAAAGAAAAGGTGTGCCAAAATAGGCCTAAATATTACATTTTTGTGTACTGCCTTTTTGTGCACTGCCTCATATTACATGTATATGTTTTGTGTACTGCCTCATATTACATTTCATTTTGTGAATTTTTGTTTGTGTTCTGCCTAATTCTGCACAATGTATGAACGACCATCAAGAATTTGAAAATATAAAGGTACGTTCCAGTGTTGCTTCTAAGGAAGACTATTTGATAGACATTATTTTAAAACCGACACACAAGATGGTAGACAATGTCTGCTTTAGATCAAACTCAGCCATTGGAGTATTTGTGCAACATTCCATTGCTTTTGGAAAACGCAGACATTAATATAGTTTCAATGATCACTTTCCACACCGGAAGTATTGTTTCTCCCGAATATAAATAAACTGTTATATGCAATAAAACAAGACGTGATTATTTATTTTTACAAAATATTAACACAACAAATTCCATTGTAATACCCCCAATTTAAAATGAATTACATTAAAAATGGTCAAAAGAGGTCAATCCTTGCCTGTAGAATGACGAGCCAGCGCAGACACGCGGCGCCGGCTTCTTTGTTCCCTTCGCTTGGGCAAAGGGATAGCACAAGATGGGACAGAACTTTGTGCAGGCTGAAATATTTCTTCATTCAAACCTGAGGTTTTTGATTCCAACATCTCCCAGCTCTTGTAGGGCAAAAAGAAAAAGTAAAGAAAAATTGGAGCAATGGCTAGCAAGGACTCAAACATAATACAATCAATAAATGCACAGAAATGTAGATGGCCATTTTGTTAATCGAGCCAGTGCAGTAGCCCCACATAAAAGTATCCCACATTTTATTTAAAATAAAATCAAAGGAATGAGATGAAATATCACAGAATTTGATGCAAGCAAACTTGTGTTTGGGTCGTTCCTTGGCAACGCAGGCCATTTTACACCAATTTTAACTCCCAGCATGCAAGCCAGCCCCATAATATTTACTTATTTTGAAATGACTATCTTATGCTCAAATATTAATGCTTACCGTACAAGATTTGACCGAGTATGGTAAGCATGGAAATTATTTGATCTTTCAATGCAAGCAAAACAAAAACTAGGCAATCATTAGGAATCATTGGAATCTCCCGCGATGAAGCTATCTCTGAGGGCCTTTCACTCACTCACCGCAGGCAGGTAAGGTGGGTGGTCTTTCTGTCTTCTACCGACTCATCTCCGGCCTTGCTCCCCCAGCTCTCTGTGCTCTGTCCCCCAAATATTCCTACAGGTCGCACAAGATCTGCCAGCAACCCTCTGATGGTTAAACTGCCGAAATCTCGGCTCTCTGCTCACCTTCACTCTTTCATTCCTCTTTTCTCCCGCCTCTGGAACAAACTCCCTCACTCCCTTCAATCCCACTCCTCCCTCCAGGTCTTTAAAAACAGCTGTTCACCACCATCTCTTATCTTCCCCCATCCAAAACCTTGATCTTTTCTACCCCCACTAATTCACCCCAGATCCACCTTGTTTGAAATTCCAACTTCTTTCCTGGAAGTCCTGGCAATGTCCATATGTTTTATACCTCTCCCACCCCCCCTTCCCATGCCTTCCCCCCAAAGCCCTCTCGATGTCTCCATGTCTCTCGGTCCCTGCTCTCAAATGTTGTGTTTGTGTCCTTCCCCCTCTCTCCCCATCTTGTCTACCGCTCCCGTTGTTATTTGTTTTATGTGTCGGTTTGTCTTGCTGTGTGATTAATGTTCGCTCTTTCACGAGCCTCGATCTTGTATACAAAAAAGAAAAAAAAAGAAGAAAAAAAAGTCTATATACAGGGAGTCCCTTAAACAATACAACAAGCATACGCAACTTTTCAGTTAAAGCTTCCATGGAGAAGTTACATAATGTTTGAAGTTTTGTTTAGTACGCAACATGTTCACCTCATCTTTCAATTAGTCTTTTTTTTTTTTTTCTTGAACAAACTGTTCATCAATTCCTTGT
This sequence comes from Myxine glutinosa, assembly GCF_964187855.1. Classification (NCBI taxonomy): domain Eukaryota; kingdom Metazoa; phylum Chordata; class Myxini; order Myxiniformes; family Myxinidae; genus Myxine; species Myxine glutinosa. The sequence continues at coordinate 105,993,117 of NC_136267.1, forward strand.
TTCAACATTCTGCCAACAAATGGATTGGCCATGGTGGACCCATTCTTTGGCTGCCATGATCCCCGTACCTCACTACCTGTGAGGACAGAGCATATCATGTGCCTACAGTCCTTGGACGAGCTATGAGATCACATCACGGCACATTCCATGCAGTCTGCGAAAAAGTTATGGACAATTTCGTCCATAGTCTCCAGACATTTATTGAAAGCGAAGTTGGATAATTATGTTGAGTACTAAAGAAAACTTCAAACATTACTCTATCTGGTCCCTATTCATCTGGAAAATTGAGTATGCTTGTTTTATTCAATAAATAAAGTTGTGTGTGCTTGTTGTAATTAATAAATAAAAATGGATACTTGGAGAGCTATGGGCATTTTAGAAAAGCTTTAATTGAATCATCCAGGTTTCAAAACCTAGATTGGTGAATATGTGCAACTTACAAAAACAAGTAAATCAATATGATAATTTTGGGTCGTTTGTATGGACCTGCTGGATCGCCAAGCTTTTGCTGAAGTCATCCATCCGATGCATAACAAGGAATAACGAGAACGGCACTCGGCGGAGCGCATAGTTTGTTTTGCAGCCCACCAATAGGCCAGATCTGTATCCGGAACTTAACCAAAATCGAATAATAGTTTATAGCTTGGTCCGGATTCAAAGCCAGGTGAGACAACTTAGAGGAGAGTGTGCGTACCTCAGAGGTAAGATCTTAATGCACTCTTAATAAACAAGCTGCAATTCCATGCTCTTTTTATGTTTAAAAACACGCACATGCACATGCCCTACAGAAAGTATTCACAACCCTTGACTTTCACATTTAGTTGGGTTACAGCCCAAAATAAAAATTGTGGCTGATCCACACAAGATACCTCATAATAAGTGAAAACATTTCTTTAGAAATATTTACAAATCTATTGGAAATGAAATACAGAAATATCTAATTTACAGAAGTATTCATCCCTGAGTAAATACTTGGTAGAAGCACATTTGGCAGCGATTACAGCTTTGAGTCTTCTCAAAGCTTTGAGAGCACAGTGAGTCTTTGAGTCTTGGGTATGTCTATCAGCCTTGCACATCTGGATTTGGGGAGTTTCTCCAATTCTTCCTTGCAGATTTGCTCAAGCTCTGTCAAGTTGGATGTGAAGCGTTGGTGAACAGCAATCTTTAAGTCTTTCGACAGATTCTCAATGGGATTCAAGTCTGGACTTTGGCAGGGCCACTCAAGGAATTTCACGTTCCTATTCTGAAGCTATTCCAGTGTTGCTTTGGCTGTATGCTTGGGGTCATTGTGGTTATATGGTTATATGACTATATTCAGTTGAAACGTAAATCTTTGAAATCTTTGCCGAAGTCTCAGGTCTTTTGCACTCTTTTACACTCCGGTTCGCCTGAGATATGCCTGTATTTGGCTCCATTCATTGTTCTGTCGTTGCAAGTCTCCCAGACCCCGCCACTGAAAAGCATCACAAAAGCATGATGCTGCCACCACCATTATGCTTCACAGTAGGGATGTTGTTAGATGGGTGATGAGTTGTGCTCAGTTTCTGCCAGATGTAGCACTTTGCATTCAGACCAGAGTTAAATTTTCGTCTCATCAGACCACAATCCTTTGCTTCATGCTTCGTCTTTCACATGCCTTTTTACAAACTCTAGGTGTGGTCATGTGCCTTTTTCTCAAGAGTGGCTTCCGTCTGGCCACTCTTCCATATTTCTTAGATTTGTGAAGTGCTGCAGAAACTGTTGTCCTTCTGGCAGGTTCTCCATTGTTCTGTCAGAGTGGCCATTGGGTTCTTGGTCACCTCCCTGACCAAGGTCCTTCTTGCTCGGTTGCTCGGTTTGGTTGGACGGACAGCTCTAGGAAGAGTGAGTAGTTCCATATTCTTTCCATTTCCTAACGATGGAGCTCACTGTGCTCTTGGGAACTTTCAACACTCTCGAAACTGTTTTATACCTTTCCCCAGATCTATACCGCCTAACAATTCTTAGTTATGCGGACAGTTCCTTGGACTTCATTGTAGAGTTTCTGCTCTGCCACACACTGCCAACAGTGGTACCTTATATAGAAAGGTGTTTCTTTCTAAATCATATCCAATCAATTGAATTGGCCACAGGTGGACTCCAATTAAGTTGTAGAGACATCTCCAGGATGATCAAAGAAAATTGGATGAACCTGAGCTCAATTTGGAGTGTCTTAGCAAAGGGGTTGAATAATTCCTGAATCAACACATTTTAGCTTTAGATTTTTTTTGATTCGATTTGAGAACTGGAGCTTTAGATTTGATTGGTGGACATTTGAGAAGGACAAATACACTGGACGGACAAACGTTGCTCCAGATGGCATTGCCCTATGGGCTACACTGTAAAAATAGGACTGCCGCGCCACGTGACCGGTGGTCTTTTTTCTTCTTTTTTTTCCTCAACTAATTAATCCCTAGATCATGCTCAAGAACTTACTGATCCGATCAAGCATTGTACTTGTCTATTTATGACATCATAATGAAGGAACCAATAACATAATTAACATGTTATTCCCCATGGGAAGTACTTTACAATAAGCCACCTGTAAAAAAAATTCCATGGAGCGGTTTCAGATAGAGGTGCAAAGTTTTTCGGTTTTTCCAAGATGGCGGCCGAACCACGTGACCTATGACGTCATAATTATCATTAAAAGATTCTACAGGTGGAGTTGCACCTATGTTGAAAATTTCCTGTCAATCTGACCAACGGTTGCAGAGAAAATCATATTTATTCTGTGCGGACAAACAGACACGGACTCAAATGCAATACCCTCTCCTCTGGCAAGGGTAATGAAGCAAATGTTGAGCAATTATAAACAATCCAGATCTCTCAGGGCTTTTCCTCTATGTGTGTTCCTAAATGTTCCCTTTCCTCCCCATCCCCTTATAAATCTTTGATAACCATATTACCTTTGATGTGCTACTCGATGTAACATCTAGTGTAGAAGAATCTCCACTGATTGATGACAATAGATCAGGTAACGTCCCCATCAATGAACACTGTAACCAGGGCAGAGGCAAGTTTCAATGGAATCCGATGTGGCGTTTCATTGCCAGCATGATGCAAATTGCAAAGTGTATTCCAAAACATGCACAGGAAAAGTTTCTTAATGGGAGGGATTAAATGACCATCAAAGGGAAAAAAAAAATTAGACCACTAATGTGCTATTTAGAGTGGAAAATCCATTTGGTTTGTATGAGCACTTACCTCTTGAAGCTACAATCTCACTGTAAACGTTTTGTAATTAAACAAAGTCATTTACCATTGACAATAATCGGATCATTTTTGCAGTTCAAACGGAAAATTCTGCCTTGCTTGCATACATATTACAAACCCAATAAAAACAAAAACGCATCACAAAGCAAATTCACAGCAATATGTCCCTCGCATAATGTAGCATGATGGGGCTGCTAGACCCAATTGCTAAACACACATGGACATCAGGCCATGGCCCAAATACTGTGAGTGGTCCCGTCTGGTGCTACAATGCAAGACAATTTCCCATAATTCCAATGCATTTTACTGTTCTTCCAAGTAAACAACTGCAATGAGACAAAAGGTGCCTCCACAACGTCCAATTTAAACAAACATTTCATACAGAAACACACACCAATAAACTGCTGATATGTAATGCCCCATGCTTTATAGGTACTGATAATTTTACTTTTCAGGTGCAGTTAGAGATCTCCATGCAACAGATGCACATCAACATATTCAGTGAAGGATGATGTTCCTGCCAAAGGAGGGGCGAATGCTGGCAAAAAGGCTTCTACTGTGAAATCTTTAGTTCATCAAAAATTGCATCAACAAATTAATGCTGATTGAAAACTAGAGCTTCCAGGGAAGCAGAATTCAACTGAACTGACTGGACAACTTTAAAGTAGGTCAGTTGTCTGTACTAGATTTGACTTAAATGAAAAGCCAACAACCTTGTGTAATGTGTGGTAAGGAGTAAGTCACATTTGCTCTACGGCTAGGATACGGCGGCCGTACCCCCCATAAATTGACAGAAACGTGCGGCGGCCGCAGAGTTTCTGAGGTGGCCTCAGGGTGGCCCTAGGGCATATGGCTATATTTTACAGGCCGTAGGGGTCGCCGTGGAATTATAGCGCGGAGTTATAACTTTTTTCATTTCTAGGTCGGCCGTAGCAATTCGACAAGCCGTAGCCATGACAACTGTAAGTGCTGTTGTACATATGAAAAAGAACTGGTATATATACCCACTCGTTACCGTCCGTCTGGCCGCACGTTCGCCCTAGGGCTCCCCTGCGGTCACCTTGCGGGCACCTTGAGGCTACCTTGCGTCTGCCTTGAAAATTCTATGGCCGCCGCAGGGACGCCCTAAGGTCACCGTGCGACATCAAATCAAAGATCGTACGGCACCCCCAAGTTTTCGGTCTCCACAATTTATACATACCCCGTGCGGCTACCCGAAAAATAAAAACATATGTGACTGCTACATTGTGTGACCGTGGAAATACTGCGGCCGCCCTAGAATTGCTAGTGGCCGTAGATTTTTTAGACCCTACGGCCGCCGAGCCAAATGTGACTGAAGCATAAGGGTTAAACATTCTAAGTTTGATCAAAACCTGTTAATATTTGTGGATGCTAGAGTGTTAATGTCGTTTTCATGACCAAAAACAAAATGGTCGCCTAAGTCCACCATTTCCCAACGGATCGGGCTGAAATGCAATACCAATCTGGTCCTTGGGGTAAGGATGCTGCATGTCAAGTTTGATCAGAATCGGTTGATATTTGTGGCCGCTGGAGTGTTAACGGTGAAAAGTTAACGGACGATAGATGCCAGAAGGTTCAGTATGTGATGAACTCAACTGGACGGTAATCCAGTCGAGTTAAAAAAAGAAAAACAATAATAATAAATTAAATAAAACTTTGGAATTCAGTTGAACTGTTTGATTCTTATGTAGAAAATGGTGGGTGCAACATGTGCCTCAAGACTGTTCAGAAAGTTGACAGTGGTATGGCGATGAGGTGGTGCTTTTATCTGCTGCTGGGGTCGCTGGTATGACGAGTCGTCCTAAAAGCGTCCCATGCCTGAAAGCGTGGCTCTCAACCAGGTTCCCCCTCTTTGGTTATTTGACAACTATGAGCTCGTTATGCACGCCAGAATGACTTGGCATTCTTTCACGATGTTGTAACTGCCCTAAAAATAATGGCTGCAATGCTAGAATTGGCAGAAAGGCAGATATGAAAATCCAGCCCCAAACGGTGTCTTTTCTCCCATCGATTGATCAGAACCTGAGCAACCCAGCCACCATGCCTACAGCCATAGAGCAAGATCAAGGTCTGAGAAGTCAACAGAAGTTTGATCTTTACTGAAGACCAGCAGCTCTACAAAGTTGTTCTTGACATCATATTTCATCAGCCTTTGTACTTTGAATCAGTAGTCCCCATATTGGGAGGGATGCGTATGCTCATTAATTTAATTCATGCTACATACATTACAAATGGCAGGCAGGGGGTTGTAGCAGGCACTGGTGAACATTTTTGGAAGTGTGGACAAAATGTTGTCTGGAAAAAAAAATTCCACAAAACTTGTGGGTTACAGATGATCTGTGAAGAGGTTCTCTGGTCAGTTGCTGTCACTACAAGCATACAGTGTATGGATGACCTCGTCACACGGAATAAGAGCGTTGAGAAGAACCAAACCTGCAAGGTGTGGATCAACAACCTTGTGCGTCATTATGATCATGCTCCTACTGTCGAGGGCAGCCCATATCTGGTGGTGACACTGTTGCTTCACTCCATGGCATTAAGAAGGGAACAGCTGTAAAGGTTGCATAAAAGCAGCTTGATTTGAGTGACCTAGGAAACCCTGATGCCCCCAAATAACTGGTCATTTCACAAGCATCAACATTCGTATGCGCTGCATATGCAAAAGTTATGGAGAGATGCACCAGCATGACAGAAAGCCACCATAAAATGTGGAAACATCCCCACTGGGAAAAGTAAAGCAACCTCCCTGAAGCTGTAGTCACTCACACCAATATTAGAAGCCTTCCATGAGAATGTGATGTGATGCCACATGCAGGTCTCAATTTGGAACACAATCCTAAGGAGGCTCCACCTGCCATGGATCCTTGTATGTTCGGTTGGGAGCGTCACCACCAAGGTATACTCATCCCCCGTACAGTGGCTGAGGGAGCAGTAGTGGCTCCTGATTACGTTCTTGACATCAGGTGTGGATGTAGAAGGGGAGGAGGGGTGTGCGCTTGCAAATCACACAGCTGTAGTTGTGCTGAGGTGGGCTGTACTATCTTCCGTGGATATGAAGGAGGCCAAGGCATTCTAGAATCCCAATTTCAACAAAATGAAGTATTATGAGAATGATCATGAATAAGTGATCAATTATAATCAATTCATTTTAAGCTGATACATCCCATCTTATTCAACATTATTTGTGCTTAGTCTGCTATTGTATATATATCTTTATCCATTTGTATTTACACATCATGTTTGCGTCTTAAAATACAATTTGGAATTACGATCAAACTAAATCGGAATATAAAGTTAACAATTTTAATGAATTTGTCATTTTAAAACAGCCGAATAACTAAATGAGTGGCTAAATATTTTAAATCATTTTGCTAGACGCTGGTGGCCATCTTGGATTTTGACAACAAGATGGTCCCCAAACACTAAATCAAGATCAGAAATGAGTTTCCAATCACAGAATTAGTGGGAAAAGTGGCACTACGTTAGTTTATACACTTGTTAGTTTAAAAATTTCATTATCGACCCATTTTCAAAATGGCCACTTGCAGCCATCTTGGATTTTGACATCAAAATGGTCCCCAAACACTAAATCGACATCAGAAATGAGTTTTCAATCACAAAATTCGTTGAAAAAGTGACATGTTAGTTTATACTATGGTTGGTTCAAAAGTTATGGTTTACCCAATTTGAAACAGCACCCGGTGGCCATAGTGGATTCCCCAAAATAAAGCCACCAGGCAAATCAATGGACACCCAAAATAAATCACTGTGGACCCTAACAAACTCAAATCAACCATAAAACCTACTGTGGCAAGCTTTTCTAGGTGATCTTGGGATTCCTCCTGACGATATTTAAAGGTTTCAGTGGAATGTTAGATACTGATTTTTATTGATACAGTTGACAAGTAGTTAGGCCTTGAAGGACGAAGAGGCAGTCCCAGCTAATAACTAAAACATTTAATACCAAAATAATGAAATAAAAAGCAATACTGAGTGTACATACATGCTGTTCTTGACAGACAATAGCAAACGTTAAGTTAGTAATGATGCTTCCATAGTTATGTTATAAATGAGGAAATAAAACACCAAAGATAATATGAAATTATTGCAGATTGCCATTGCACAAATGATAGAAAATGAAAATACTAACATTGAACATCACCTGGCAGGACTAATAATGGTAAAGCAATACCAAATTGCAAGCATAATACAGAGAACCTTCACAATAGAGAGCTTTCAGAATACACCAAAGTCTGCAGAGAACTTGACAGTAAACATCTACACGTTACATTATGTAAGAGAAGCATAGAAGATGAGTAGTTGCCATATTGCCAGCATCTTCCCACTATGGGTAACCTGTGTCAATGTGCAAGATGGATTTAGAAGCCAACAATGTCATAATCGTCATCAAATGGCAGCTGTGTTGTGTTTGTACAATCAGATCCTCTGCAGTTTCCACAAGCAGGAGTACACAACATCGTGCTTCTTGCATGTGCACCTCAAGCTGCTGCAGTCAGCCTGGAAGTTGCACCTGATGACCCCACAGCAGCTCCTCAGGAGCAGGAGCTAGGTCTGTCTCTCTGTATCTGGAGAGGTACAAGCCACTCAGTCTCCCACACCATTCCCACTCTTTTGGAGCAAGTCCATTCCTAGATCCCTTCCACTCATGAACCTGAAAGTAGACCCGGACTGTGGTACTTTACTGCTGCTGATGTAGGTGGCACTGTGGTTGAATGCGAGATGTGCTGGAAGTCACCTTCTCACAGAACCACTTGTGTCACAGATTATAGCTTTTTGCTGGGTTTTCCATTGGAGAGGATCACAAAGGCTCACTCTCCTGCAGCGACAAAATCGGTAGAAGCTGACTGTGCATCAAACACCTTGGTTTGCTCACAGAAGTGACTGACTTGAATTTATTGAGGGAAGCTCCTTTCCCAATCCCATAGAAGCAAGATATTGTGTCATATCCAAGGACAGCATGGAGGAAAAGGACGTGTTTGCATATATCTGGACAAAGCTGTGCCTTGAGAAACTTGATGTTCCAGATGCAAGGGTTATTTGTGTTGTTCTGTTCTTCTGGCCAGAAGAACAGGTCATGAGACTAAGCTTGCATGGTAGTAGTCGGGGGAGAACTGCGACATCACCGGCCAGCACACTATTGGTGGCCATAAAAGACTCCACAGCCTTCTACACAACGAGGAGATTGTTTATCACTGCTCAATCACTGGCATGCCAGTGGTCTCTGTCTTCTACAGCCTCTTTTCTGGTCTTGCACTCTGCCCTGTGACTTTGACCCTTCCCCACCCCAAGGTTTCTGCAGGGCTCATAGTCCACCATCAACCCCCTTCTCGTGAAACTACCTAAACCCAGGATCACTACTCACCTCCACTCATTTGTCGGATTGTCGGATCGAATTTGCAATTTGTTTGAGGTCATGGTACATTATGTCTGGACCAATCTCGGGATGTTTGGAGAAATCTGATCATGGTCACCAGAAGTTGGACATCACTTAAGAGAAATACATAAAGAGATAATCGCCACAAGCTTGGCAAAAATATAGAGAAGGAATGAATGGTCGGAGCAAGATAAAATTGGAAGAGGACAACTGAAAATAACTGGTAAAGAAAAGAGGAAGATTACCAAACTGACAGCCTGGCACTAAAAGGATTTGACATTCTGCAGCCTCAGCACCCACAATCCCCACTATGTCCCAAATCATGCTGGATGCTCAGTTCACCTCCCATGTGCAGCACTTCACCTTGTCTGTTCAACTCCAGCATCCTCTCGTACTTCACTCAAAGGCACACCAGTCTGTGGCAATGAATTCTGTCCGAAAACTCTCAACCACCAACTCATCTTTTCTCGCAGAATGGAAATGTGTGGCCCTCCTGCTCTTCTTGGCAATCAAACCCAGACCAGGCTGCGCTATCTGTCTATATAAGTACAATATAATGTCTATATAAGTACAATATAATGTCTATACACGATACGTGTGCTATCTCTCCTTAATCCTATTGGACTAAAGCAAGAAACTAGAACGCCACTCAGTAGAGCGCATACTCCCACCGTGGGTCAAGTTGTTTTGTTTAACGTTTGTTTAACAAGGAATAATACGTTTTGTTTAACATCCCCCTCTCCCCAAAACAATAAATGAAAAAGAAAGTAGGCCCTAACTGTCAGAGAATTAATTTTGATATATCTCGGAATTGGAGGAGAAAAACATCATTTAAGAATAAGAATAAAAGCTTTAATGCAGTAAAACAGAAAAAAAATTACCCCAAAAAATTCCTGGATCCGGAATAATATCCTGAGCTTCACCAAAAACTAATGAATTCTTCCTTATCCCAAGGGCAATCATCCCACCAACTTTCATCCAAATCCGTTCAGAACTTTTCCAGATATCTTGTTCACAAACACACGAACACACACACGGACGGACGGACACGATCGAATGCATTACTCCCTGGCGGAAGTAAAAAAAATCCCCCCAAAAAATTCCTGAATCCGGAATATTATCCTGAACTTCACCAAAAACTAATCAATTCTTCCTTATCCCAAAGGCAATCATCCCACCAACTTTCATCCAAATACGTTCAGAACTTTTCCAGATATCTTGTTCACAAACACACGAACACACATGGACAGACACGATCAAATGCATTACTCCCTGGAGGGAGTAATTACAAGAACGCCACTCTTAGACATCGACGGACATGTCTCCGCCCACAATATGACATAATTATACATATTTGTACAAAGTTTAATTTAAATCCCTTCAGCTGTCATCAAGTATCGCAGTTTTACCTGACATGACCTCTGCGCAGAAAACTGATCAGTTCATCTTTGCAACATAATATATACTTATACCAAGTTTGGTCAAAATCCCATCACTGGTTCACAAGTTAGCTCGGTAACAAATTTTTTTAACTAGCAGGGCCTCTGATCGTTGGCCTCTTGACCCCCTAATCTAATCAGTTGAATTTTTGCATCATAACACACCTGTACCAACGTTGGCCAAAATCCCATCACTGGTTCACAAATTAGCCCGGAAACAGAAGATGGCTGATATTTGACCTTTTGACTCAAAAATCTAATTAGTTCATCTTTCCATCATTATACATACCTGTACAAAGTTTGACTCGGATCCCTTCAGCTGTTCTCAAGTTGTAAACAACAGGCTGACCTTTGACTTCTTGACCCCAAAATCCAATCTGTTAATCTTTGCATCACAATATATATATATATATATATATATCATCGCCGTATTCGCTTGTACTAACTTTGTTCAAAATCCCATCACTGGTTCACAAATTATTGCAGCAACGAAAACCTATTATGGATGAACGGACGGACAACCCAGAAACAATGCCTCCGATGATTTCGTCGGATGAGGCATAAAAATGCAAGCCATTAATCTTCATCCTGGGGACATTATCACGAGGTCCAAAAATCTTCCTAACAAGTACAGGTTGAACACAAGTCAGTATATATTTTTTTCATTCAAAATAGACGACATTCACACAGCTTGTAACCAGAAGGAAAAGCATAGATAGTATTTTAACCTTCCAACTAATTGCATTTTACCTCACATTTCAAAATCTAACGAGGTATTAATGCAAAAAAAACAAAACATGGATGCCAATAATTGTTATTATTGCTCATTTATTCGCCTTTAAAATCAAACAAAAAACAAAAAGCAAACAAACAAAGAATACAATTTTGAGTCAGGTCCAGTGACACCAACATGTAATAAAATGGATGCAAGCACACACAGTCCCTGAGGCAGTCAATAACACCAAAGGGAAAAACAAAAAGCTACATCATATGTTACAGGCTGCAATACAGAAATAAAATAAAAAGTGGGGGAGATCATTTGTTGCATCATCTCTGTGCTCCATGAACACCACTATTTCAATCCATCAGCTAATATAAATAATTTCACTGGGGGGAGTGGGGAGGAAGAGAAAGAGAAGAGTAGGAGTTGATGGAGTGCAGGGGAGGAGGAGGAATGAAAATAAATAATGGAGGAGAAATGAAGAGGAAGAGGAGATGAACAGTGACAGGCACAGGGGACATCACATGCAGGCTATTTTTTTGTACACCGCTCCTTTCCTATTCCATCTCCAGGCACTGCATGAGGTCATCGCCGGGCACCGAAGGGGGCCCAGCGATGACGCGTGCTGAAAGGGAGTACTCGGTGTTCTCAGTTTGTTTTTGAGCGATATCTCAGCCATTCTTTGAGCTAGGAAGCTGAAATTTGGGCACAATAGTGAGCACATGCTTTGGCAAAAAATATTTTTTATTTTTTGATTAATCAATTATTTGATTACTTAATTATCAATTTATTAAGTACTTATTTATTTTCTCTCATCGGCAATATCTCGGGCACCTTTTGAGCTGGAAAGATGACATTTGGACACAACAGTGACCAAGTAATTTGGCTGTAAAGGGTATTTTTGATTTATTGATTGATCAATTATTTATTTGATTCATGACAATTTTCAAAAAGTTAGATTAAGATGAAACACTGGGGGTTTTGGTATGCTATTAGTCAATTGATTAAGAAATTAATAGTTTTACGATTATTGATTTTAATTACGCAATTAATCAATCAATTATTGTACACCGCTCCCTCCCAGTTCCGTCTCAATGTTCTGCACGGCGGTGCCGGAGGTGCCCCAGAGGATATGTTATTTATTTATTTGTCATGTGCGTGGTGTACTTTGAATGCATCTGTACTTTTTAAAAAATACCTTTTACTTTTCAGTTTCTTTATAATTAAAAGAGGATTGTGGAGTCAAGCATAAACACCAAGAACGTTTACCTTATGACGAGACAATCTCACAGGTATCCAATCACCCATCAAGACCCAAGCTAATTACAAGTCATGCTTCAAAATGTTGGGAAAATATATGGATCCACATAGCCCTCCAGCCCCAAACTACTGTTTCTGCTGCTCTATCGTACCTTGGCCTCAACATTAAACATTCCACATTGATGAATTACCCTGCATGGGAACACCAGGATTATGATTTATAGCTGGGCCGAGATTCGAACCCATGTCTGGACAACTCAGAGGCAAGTGTACATACCTCTACCTCCAAAGTATCTTGCCAGGCCAAAACGGTTATCGTCATATTTTCCATACACTCCGTTCAGTTCATGATGTGTTGGACAAAAGTAGTACTGCATGTGTGAGTGACAATAAAGCTTTGTGTAAAATACACCTCGTAATTTCATTTTTAAAAGTAGAATTGCACTCGGTAGAGCGCGTACCTCCGCCAGGCTGAAGTTTATATTTTGTATCCCAATGATAGGTCAGATCTTGTTTCGGACCTGAACCAAAATCTTATTGGCTTGTTCTTGTCACCTAACCAACTCATCCACCAAGTCTTGTCATAATCCATCTACAACTTTGAGATATCGTGCTATATATTGTTTATGCCTTGTATCGCAATTGTGAAGAATCACTTTAAAAACTTATCAGATCCAAATCCGGATATTCACCAGATTCTAACCAATTTGGCCTTGACACATCCCCAACCTTTCCACCAAGTTTAGTCCGAACCCATCCATAACCTTTTGAGATACCCTGCTCACAGACAGAACAGACAAACAGACAAACAGAAAAACAGGGGAAAAATATATATATATAACCTCCGTTCACCTTCGGTGGAGGGAATGAGAATGTATTTGTAAATTGACAATGATGGTGCATACTTACAAAGTCACCGGATGCACGGTTACAACTGCTGATATATCCTCGCTGTCTGTAAATAAATGGATAAGGGATATAATTATTCATTTTTACATAATAGCCAGCATGCGAGAGTCTTCACGAAGCAACTATAGCCAGCCATAGAAGGGACAGAAACAAAAAGAGAAAAAAAAGTGGATGCAATCACCTGACCAATGGAAAATCCCAGCTGAAGACAGACAGGCAAACAATAACGGTGTGTTTAGTCTCAATTCCCACAATCTGAAAGATGCAGCAACAATTTTGCTTCCACTCCTGCATCCTGTACCCCTCTTTTCTAGATGTTTTTATCCCACTTCTATTCTCTACACAAGTCACTGAAATATAGATAAGTTAAAAGAATGTTTAGGCAAGAATCTGCTAATAGCTGGGTGGCTTAGCTAAAAAATTCGGATCGATTGTGCCTTTTCCCTTAAAAGCATGAAACTTGGCACATGACTAGAATACCCGAAAAGAAAGATTTTTAGTCCAGGGGGCATCCCCAATTTCACCCCATATGGCGGCCATCTTGAAATTCAGGATGGCCGTCATACAAGACCTGTTTTGATGAATATCTCCATAATTAGAACAGATATCAAAATGGTTGAAGTGCCTATACCTACATTTTTAGGGTCTAGGAATCCAATGGCAACATAAAATATTCAATAGTATATGGCAGCCATCTTGAAATCCAAGATGGCCGCCATAACAGACCTGTTTTGATGAATATCTCCATAATTAGAACAGCTATCTAAATGGTTGCAGTGCCTACACCTACATTTTTAGGGTTTAGGAATCCAATGGTAACATAAAATATTAAGCAGTCATATGAAAATATTAATTTTGCATAGTATCATGCATACTGGGAATGCATATAAATACTCTTAACAGGTTGGCATTCTTCAGTGATTAAAAGTGTCTATGACATCACAGACTAACTGTGCCATCTTGTGGTTTTCTAGTCTTTGCTGCATTCTCCATCACATGCGCAGAGAGAAGTACAGGGAAGTGCAGCTTTCTTACACTGGCAACGACCAGTACATCCTTTTTTGCACCCACACTTAACAAGTTCATTGCAGATCTTTGCAGCCTCTGGAAGTGTTGTCCATATTGGTTTGAACTGGCCAGCAGACGTTTTTTGCCAACCCCATTCAGTGGGGCTTGGTAGATCAGGCTTAGCATGCAATGCTTGTCCTCAGCATAGTGCGCCTTGGTATACTGCCCGCTTTACGTGCTGCACAAGGGCATCATGTGTTGGTGGAATCGATTCCACAGGTCTGCCCTTCTTTGCAAACAGTTTCTTTCGTACAATGTTAATGTCAGTAGCAGTACTTGTGCGATCATACAACAGAATCACAAATCTCTCAATGACGTTCATGCAAGTTTCAGTTATCTCTGTGCTCTGGTGGAAAATTTCTGCTAGTACCTCTGTGAGCTCAGGGAATGATTCCCACACATTCCATGCAGTTACCTTTCCACGCCCATTAAACGCTGAAGAAGTGTCACACCCTGTTAGTGCATGAAACATGGGGAGGGCTTTAGATTTCTCAGGGCCAAGAGCTGTGGCTATATCATGTGCAGAGATAAATCGCATGTTCTTGCCTGTCCCAAATTGTAACCATATCATCACTGAAAGCTTCTGGGATGCTGTAACTGCAAGCACGACAACATCTGTGTCCACAGTTTGTATGAGGACCTTACTATGCCCTCTCTGTGTTGCATCAGCAGCATGTAGGAACATCCGACCATCTGCCTCTTCCTGAGTGCACTGGGACAGCGATTCTAGATCAATGCGTGGTGGAGCAGTAAGAACCTCTGTATCAAGTGTAACAACTAGCTCCTTGCGCTGGTCTTCAAATGATTTAATTGTTTCATTGGAAAGGAAGCTGAAGAGTTAACGCTTGTTTTCATCAACTCGAAGAAAGTTCTGCCACTGTCCAGGAATTTGCCACTGAGGTATCTACTCGTCGGCGAACCCCCTTGCCACGCTTTTCACGGGTCATGCTCTTAAGGCTGTCGGGTAGGTAACGGTCCCACACCAGATCAAGTCGGGTTGCAGATTTGTACTGTGAGAAAACAAATGGGATGAAGACCTTTTCAGCATATTCGCCAAATGTTTTGACTGTGCCAACATCGGGCTTTAGCTTTTGAACAATTACTGCCCCGTCAAGTATGACACGTCACCTCTGGCATCTGTGTGCTTGATGGTGAAAGTTCCTCTAAGCAGTCCAAAAGGTCGCTCTTTGTACCAGGTCGAAGCTTCCCATCCTTGGACAGAGATGGAGGGAAAGATTGATTTTCATGACGGAAAAATTCATCCATGTTTCCCTCGCGGGTTTGACAGGCAATATAGAGGCGAGAAAACAGTTGAACATAACTCTTCAATGAGGCTACCTTGTGTTTATCTGTCAGCTGGTCTGTTACTGATGAGCTGCCAAACAGAGGTAACTTTTTGCGCGGGACGACATCATTCAAAGGCTTTGAGCGTTCAATCAGCCTCTCTTGCACAAATGACTCCAGAGCCTCCTTTCCCACTTTCTGCACGTCTTTCACACTTTGTACGACTGATGCACTTGCTATATCCTTTGTGTCAAGGACCAAAAGGTCAGCGGTTTCTTCAAGAAATGGATTACCTAGCTCCTCGATAACTGATACAAGTGATCTGACATGTTTGTCAAAGGTCATCTGGGTGCTTTTATTCTGATCATGATGCAGTGATGGCGCTTTGCTTTCATGTTGCTCCTGTGCAGTCTCAAACTCATCAATCACCCTTGAGACCTCTGGACCTGCAACCATCCATCTTTGCAGAGCATGGGCATTGTCCAGCAGACCCACAGCTGTTCTAATTATGGAGATATTCATCAAAACAGGTCTTGTATGACAGCCATCCTGAATTTCAAGATGGCCGCCATATGGGGTGAAATTGGAGATGCCCCCTGGACTAAAAATCTTTCTTTTGGGGTATTCGAGCCATGTGCCAAGTTTCATGCTTTTAAGGGAAAAGGCACAATTCATCAGTTAAGCAGCCCCACTATAATGAAATTTTCACATCCTAATTTCAAAAAATAAAATTTCAGCACATAGCCATACAGTTGTTCACCAAAAATTCATGGCAATCCATGTTGCATCGATGCCAAAAAAAAAAAAAAAGAGAGTTCATAGAACACCTTACCTCGCGTGCAGTCTTGAAAAACAATGACATGGGTGGGGGCTGCGAGAGCCAAATTTATTGGTCATGAAGACGTAAAATGCCGTAATATTTTGCCCAAGTACTGTTAAAATGGAAGGGATTTGAAAGTGCCAAAAAACGTGATTTGTTCTAATGTTCAATATACAATTGAAATGAAAGAAAATTACCAGTATCATTCAATAGAAATCATTCCAAATGGGAAACTTACCGTTTTGAAGGACATCATAAAGAACACAGCCATGAAGAACTAATGCACTTGTGTCAAATAAGGTGGTGTAATAGACGCTGTGTCAATGGTGGAATTTTTTTAAATTTCGATTGAACACAAGAATAAATCACGTTATTGGCACTTTCAAACCTTTTGTTTCGCAGTACTCGGATAACAAGTTAGGGTATACATGCCCGTAGCTAGTTAAGACCAGTTTTGGATGAACAGTCGATATAGTTTTACTCCTGAGGCGACCAGCCAAATATATAGCGGTTATTTTTGGCGCGCGTGTGGTATTTATGGGTTTATTCCGTGAAGAGATATGACGATACTCAGAATATGACGATAACCACGCGAAGAGATGCGAGGTATTTATCTCAGAAAACACGGGTTTATTCCAAAATCAAAAACAAGTAAACACGACAAGAAAATTCAACAAATAATTTAATTAAAATAAATGCAAGGCAAAAATGTCAAAATAAATGAGGTAAAAACCTAATCTTATTTGAGGTACCTCTACGTGCAGACTAAAATACAGACAAGGGGAAGGATAAAATAAAATAGTCCTTTTTATAGTGGCCTCACTTACCTCTGGCCTCATGAGTTCCTCTGTCCCTCCGGTGGGAACCTGGCATAAGATGGTGGACTCAGGCTAACCTCAGGCTAACCCCCGCTCTAGTGGGGAAAAATGGCATTGAAAACGATAATTCATTCATTCCTCACAGTGCCCAAAGTAGCCACCGGCATGAGGCAGGCAGACAAGATGGCCTCCTTCACCTTGCTCGTGGCCTCCGAAGAGCACCACAGCGAAAACCTCATCAGCGATATTGCAGAACCGCTCCAAAAGCTCTCACAAACACACAACGGCCAAGCTCCTTCTGGTTCGAGCAAGAACCAGCTGAGACAGAGAGAGAGAGACAGAGACAGAGAGAGAGAGAGACAGTGACAGTGACAGTGACAGAGACAGAGACAGAGACAGAGACAGAGACAGAGAGAGAGAGAGAGAGAGGAGAGAGAGAATGTTTCTGGGGGCTGTCGGTGCCATGTCCCATGCCATCTGTGTTCATGCATGCAGTGTTTGGACATCTGTGTTTGGCCAAGGGTGTTTTGCAAGCTCCGTGTTTGTTGCCCATGCCGTCATGATATGGATCCATGCGGGTGAATGGCGGACATCACATCTAAGCCAACCAGATCAGCCTGTTTAAACCTTAGCGATCAATGGAGGCCTAAAGCGAGTCGCAGCCAATTCCAGAGAGAGAGAGAGAGATAGAGAGAGAGATAGAGAGAGAGATAGAGAGAGAGATAGAGAGAGAGATAGAGAGAGATATATACATAGAGAGCTATATAGAGAGAGCTATATAGAGAGAGAAATAGAAAGGTGCTTTTCTTCCTCCTCTTCAGAGCCAATCACCCAACGTCCCTCCCAGTTCCCCCTGCCCACAACCTCTGGGGAGCTAATCATGTCCCTCAGGGGCGTGGCCTGTTTCCCATTGTCCTTTGGAGGCGGGGCTTAGTCTGATTGGCAACGTTCGGGTTCTGTCAGGGGTTGTTGTCATTAAACGGAGGTTTTGCATGGAAGGCCTTGTAAATATAAAACGTAAATGGAAAGTCAGAGGGAAATCACATACTGGGGAAAACTAACCTTAGTCCCTAACTAATTATCACTGCATCACCCCTCGTGTGAAGACACAAACAATCTTAAGCTACAGTCTCCCTACTTAAGTACATCGAGACTTCTCCGATGCATGCACGGTCCATGCTACAATTATACAATCCTACCTTTACTATGGGATTCAATCATCTACCCCCACAAACGTAACAGTATTTTACATGTCGACCAATGAAATGTGCTACTCGCAGACACTGCCCATGCCCTTTTTTTTCCTCATGACTGCTTGGGGTATGGTGTTCTATGAACTCTGGAGTATTTGATTACCAGACAGACGAAAAAAATTATCTTGATCCTCCATGTGCATGCATGATCAGGACAAATTCAGCCAAATTACCGTACTGCTAAACTATAGGTTCGTAACCCGATTAAGGTTCAAAATATAACATTAGCTTGAAATAAAGTTGTTCCTTAATCATAAACTGACATTTGTGAACAGACAAAGGGAACCAATTTCTTAACCCCACTTTTTGTTTCGTGTGGCACAGGATAAAATTGGAGGCTATTTAAAGAAGAAGAAAAAAGAAAAAGAAAAGGCAGACCAAATATCCAAAGCAAATGGAATCACTTGTCACGAGTCAAATTATCAAAGCATTAACAATCTTGAATCAGGCTATAAAAAAGACGATCTACAAAACAAAAACCTCAGCTAATCACCTCAATTCTTCCATCATTGGCTCCTTACACAGAGTGGATCTTCGTTCTTCACAAATTCCATTTTGAAAACAAAGCATGTTTTCAAACAACTTCAACTGCTGTATCTAAAAGATATCCATACCACAAAATCACAACGATGTCAGCAAATTGCAGTTTCACCTTTTGATACATTGAAAGCCAAAATTTGTGAACTACACAGCTTGAAAGGCAGGAGAAGCAAAGCAGCACATTTGGCACCAATCTGCCTTTTGGGGATTTGACCTATGCCCCCAAAAAAGTCCAATTATAGCAACTTCATTGTAGTGCTCTGCAGCCTGAAGTACACAATCTTTTGGATAATTATGTAAAAGCAAGCGGTCCCACTTGCAATTATGTTGGCACTACGGTTATAACAATATTTATACAAAAACATGTCGCTGCTTCAGCCTTTGTATTCAGGCATCAACATTTGCTTTATAGGAAAAGATGTACAATTGGCACCATAGTGTGGCCTGAAAGCCCCCTCCCCCCAAGTAAAGCATTTCTTAAACTCTTAATATGCAGTACCAACAATAATTATCTAATCAATGTATCTGCATAAACTACATCATACATACTGTTACGGATTCGTCACTTCCGTTGTTGTGGTTTTCATACACTGTAAATATTTTTGATTCCATGTACTATTATTGTTGTCGTTTGAGGGAAATAGAAATTACTATTTTCAAAAGGTAAAAAAGTTAATGTTTTAAATGAAACCGGAACCGGACGACGACGAGGAGGAGGAGGAGGAGAAAAAGAAGGCGGAGCGAGTGAGTTCGACAAGAAAGCCGAGCTGCTTTGAGTTCTGGAGTAAACGTTGACGAACGGAGGTCACTAGCGAACTTCGGGTTTCCCAGGAATGGGATTCTTGCGACAGAGTTGTCATCGCTGGGACAGATCAACCTTCGTGTCAGGTTTTTGGCGGTTGGTTCCGAGG
This sequence comes from Myxine glutinosa, assembly GCF_964187855.1. Taxonomy (NCBI): domain Eukaryota; kingdom Metazoa; phylum Chordata; class Myxini; order Myxiniformes; family Myxinidae; genus Myxine; species Myxine glutinosa. The sequence continues at coordinate 106,012,790 of NC_136267.1, forward strand.
AGAATCATCGTCGCGCCATTACGCCTCGAGAACGAGCCGTCGGCCATTTTGACTCGCGCGCTTTGCGCATCACGCAAGGTCTTCGCTTCGCTTCAGCCGTTCACCGCATTCAGACGTATCTGGTGTGTGTGTGCAACGTGGATTTTGAAGGTAAATCTGCGGTTCGCCGACTGAGCCGTGAAACGTCCATACCCGAGGGTGTGATTTCCCAGTCGCCTGGAGGGCGCCTTGTGATTTCCCAGTTGCCTTGAGGGTGCCTTGTGATTTCCCAGTCGCCTTGAGGGCGCTTTTGTGCAGCTTTGGCAGCAGGACTGTAACTGCCAACCCAACGGGATTCTGGTCTCGATTGGACATTGTTCTGACGGTCGCTGGAGCGGATCGACTTTGGCGTGAAGCCGGAACAACTTTGGCTTGAAGCCGGGATTAGAGACATTGGGAATCTTCTTCTTTTCGCTCACTTGGAGCAGTGAGTTATATTGTACGAACCTGATGGTATCATCATAGGAAATATATATTGGTTGTACAATTGATTACTATTGTTGTTGTACTGTTATTATTGTGATCTTAATACAATACTTGTTTGTAACAATTGGTGTGGCTTCACCATTGATCTTTGACATACAGAATAACACATTTTTCTGCCGTGACTCCTCTCGGGGCTCGGAGGTACACCGTGACCAGGGGGTTTGGGGAGGAGCACGTAACAATACCTAGGGGACAAGTATGTGGTTGTTTTAATGATGGTTTTCATTTTTTGGCGTTTTGGTTTGACCTTCTTTAATGAAAAAGGCTAAGGTCATAATCCCACAATGTCCCAATCCACAGAGCTCGTGTGGTCGCCCAATGGTTTGATGAGCATGACTGATGTTATCCATATGTCATGGCCTTCTCAGTCACCAGATCTGAACCCAATCGAACATTTATGGGATATTCTGGAATGAAGCCTGAGACAGCGTTTTCCACCTCCATCAAATAAGTGTGAGTTGATCGACTTTCTCGTGGAAGAATGGTGTCGCATCCCTCCTGCAGAATTCCAGACGCTGGTGAGCTATGCCACGGGCACATAAGGGCTGAACTGCCACTGCACATGGTAGCCCAAAGCCCTATTAAGTGACTTTACATTGGTGTTTTACATTTTTGTCCACGACCCAGGGTCGTTGGGGTTAGAGGGGGGGGGGGGGGGGTCGCTGCCTCGGGGCCCATTGAGGGGCCTGAGCTTCTCCTGTAATTTGTTTTTAAACAGCACAGTGAAGCCCCTCATCGGCTCATTGTTACATTCATACAGAGAAGCCGATTTTGCTTTCCTTGCCGGAACGAAACATTTACCGCTGTTAACGGTACAGTTTCAAACTTCACAGAAAATGGTTATTAATCAGAAATGTGCTTGTATCCTCTGTCCAAAAAAATTAATAAACAATCTTCACATTTTTTTTGCCAATGTTATGGAGAAATAGTGTTCAACAGTCGAGGGTGCAAATTGACTCGATTGGTCCAAACGTCCCGCTATCTACTTTATTTTTGATCATATGGCTAAATAAAAGTGACCATTTGTTTTCCAAAAAAAATAAATTCTCATTAAAGAAAGTTCCTTCAAAAGTTATAAAAGATAGAAAGGGTGGGGGCCCAAGGTGGTTTGCCTCGGGGCTCGGCCTGGCTCTCCTGCCACTACCTGTATACAATTATTGCAAGCATTGTAACATTATAAAACTAGAACGGCACGCAGTGGAGAGCATACCTCGGCCAGGTGAACATTTTACGTTTTGTGTCCAGGCAAACAGTTTACGTTTAAAAGATTCTACTCGTACGGAGACGGATCTTCACCAAAATTGGACCAATTATTCCTCGTCACACACCCAACCTCTCCACCAACTTTCGCCCAAATCTGTCCACAACCTTTTGAGATATCCTGCTATATATCGTTTTTGGCCCCATCTCCCAATGGTGAAGAATCATTTGGAAAAATTCTAGTAGCCAGATCCGAATCCAGATCTTCACCAAAATCAAATCATTTCATCCTTGCCACATGGCATTCAAATCCATCCACTACTTTGAGATATCTTGTTCACAGACAGGGGTGAAAACATTACCTCCATCCACCTTTGGTGGCGGAGGTAACAATAAAATCGAATCACATTCTCTTACGTACTAAGTTCAGATTCGAATTTCTGCAAACTTAAACAAAAGTGGAGTAAAAGGAAAAGCATCAAATTTTGAAAGTGCTCGACAATATGAAGCACAAGTCCACAACCATCAAAATATTTGATGAAGACTGCTCTCCTTCACTCTCACTCTTTCACTCCTCTTTACTCCTGCCTCTGGAACAAACTCCCTCCCTCTCTTCAATCTCACTCCTCCCTCCAGGTCTTTAAAACAGCTGCTCACCATCATCTCTCATCTTCCCCCATCCAAAACCTTGATCTTTTCTACCCCCGTTAATTCACTCCAGATCCACTTTTTTGAAATTCCGACTTCCTACCTGGAAGTCCGAGCAGTGTCCATGTGTTTTATACCTCTCCCACCCCCACCCCCAACCCCCTTCCCATGCCTCCTCCCCTCAAGCCTTCACCCTCCCACAGATCTCACGATGTCCCTGTTTTCTGCTGTTGTACTTGTGTGCTTCCCTCTCTCCCCATCTTGTCTCCCGCTCCCTTTATTGTAAGTTTTGTGTGTTCTTTATTTGGGGGGGGGGGGGATAAATGTTAGCTCTTACTCGAGCCTCGATCTTCTATAGAAGGAAGTAGGAAAGGAGGGAAAAAAAACAAAAAAACAAAACATTAAATTATGATGGAACAAACTGCAAACTAATAGCAAAGGAAGGCAATCACAATGATTTGTTAATTTGTAAACAGATATGAAATCCTGAAGTTAAATCTCACAATAAAGTGTATTGTAAATACAGTGTAGTGTTGTGAGCAGCACCTCTGGAGGGTTGCCGCATATTACGACCACCAACAACAACGGCATTTTAAGGCCATTTTCCCTGCGAGAGCGGGGGTTAGCCTTGCGGGCCCCATGACAATCTTCTCCATTTTGCCCTATTTTCTGCATCTCCCCTTGTTAACCCCCTTGCCCACATTTCTTCTTCCACCGCCTTCAGCCAAGTCTTTCTCAGTCTTCCCCGTCCTCTACTTCATTTCCATCATTCTCCTCAACCAGTCACTTTCATCCTTCCTCAACAGATGACCAAACCATCTCAACCTGTTTCTCTTCACAGCATCCATCACAGGCTATATTCCCATCATCTTTCACAATTCATCATTTGTCTTCCTCTCAACGATACTCCACATATGCACCGAACCGTTCACATTTCCACCCTTTGTTGCTGCTCTACGTTCATTACCCATAAATCATAACACTTCTCAAGCATGCAGCATACACCTTTCCCTTCAGCTTCAACGACACTCCCCTCCTCGTCAGCATGCCACTCAGTTCCCGAAACTTCTTCCATACACATCTCTCCAGCAACTGTTGCCGAGTCTGATCCACCTTCTCCATTCAGCATGTCTGAGGTAGCAAAATATTTTCACACCTTCCAGCTTCACGCAGTCTCCAAGATCCAACTCAACATTTCCTCCATCTGCAGCTCCCTCTGTGCACACCTTACATTTGAATGTAGCTGCCACACTGGTTAATGACCCGCCCAGACCACTACATTTTTGATGAACCCACTCGGCGCACATTGTACATTGAATGGAATTCACTCCGACACCCTTCCTGCACACAGCACACGGCCATTTCCCAGTTCTTTCCACCTCACCACATGCTTTACCACTTGCCATCATCTTTGTTTTTCCGATATTCACCTTCAGACCTTTTGTCTCCATAAATTCCTTCCACTTGTTCATATTCTCCTTCAGTCCATCCATACTTTCCACAATAAACACTAGATCATCTGCATATGACAACTCACATTGTAAACCCTCCTTTACATTCTGAGCCAGCACCTCCATCACAGCTACAAATAGTAGCGGACTTAGTACTGACCCCTGATGCACTCTCACCTTCACCTCAAACTCACCACTGTTCCTGTCATCCGTCCTTACAGCTGTGCACGCTCTCTCCTACATTGCCATCACTACTCTGATCAACCATTCCTCCACTCCTAACTTCCTCAATGCCCATGTCACTACTTCATATGGAACCTTATCGAATGCTTTCTCCAGATGAACAAACCCCAAGAAATAACTTCTTCTTCTTCTCCATGTACTTCTCCTGCAACTGCCTTACAATAAAAAGCGCACCTGTCATTCCTCTTCCTGGCATAAATCCAAACTGCATTTCGTCAATCTTCACTTTCTTCCTTATCCTCCTCTCCAACACCCTTTCCAATACCTTCATTCCCTGCTCCAATAACTATCGCTCGATACGAGCCACAGTCCAGAGGATCACCTTTCCCCTTGTATAGAGGGACGAGGGTACTCAGTTCCCAATCCACTGGAATGCGGCCTTCTTTCACCACCAGATTTCAGATCTGTCATTCTCTTCACACTGAAACGTCCCGCTGCCTTCAACATATCTCCCACAACTCCCGTCGGCCCTCCCGCTTTTCTACTCTTCATCGCTTTTATCGCTTCCTCAACTTCTTTCTCAGTTATCTTCTCTGCCTGTCCTAAAACTGGGTTACTCTCGATGTTGCCATCCCAATCATTCTCTGCATTCAACAGCATTTCCATAGATCTCTTCCCTCTTCCTTCAATTCCATCTGGATCCACAACGATTTGTCCCACTTCATCCTTCAAGCAATTCACCCCCATCACATCATACCTCTCTTTCACAATCTGCTTTGCAATCCTGAATACTGCTTTCTGACCCTCTTCCGAATCCAAGCCGTCTCCGAACATTTTCCTACATGCCTCCTGCGCCTTTGCTACCTCTTTCTTTGAAGCCTTATAACTTGCATCCTCTGCCTTTTCTGCCCCCGTACCCATCGCCTTCTGCCACTCCTTGAACTTCTTCCTCTTCTCGTCAATTCTCTTTCCAACTTCATCATCCCACCACCATGTTTCCGAGTGCCTCGGTGGTCCTTTTGTGCATCCACATTCCTTACCAACGGCTCCCAACAGACCATCTTTCATTGACTTCCAACCACGTTCAAGCTCAACCACATCATCTTCTACCATACACAGTCTCTCTTTTAATGCCTCCCTCACCGTCACCTCTTTCAACCTCCACACCTTCATTCTCGGTTCGTACTTCACCCGCCGAGCTCTCCTCGCACCTTTCACCCTTATGTCGCAGACAACCAAGTGGTGCTGTGAAACAGCCTCCTCCCCCGGGATCACCTTTGTGTCCTGGAGGTGCCCCCTATCTCGCCTACGCACCATCAGGTAGTCAACGGTTGTCAACCCACCTGACGTGTATGTAACAAGCTTATTATCCGCTTTCTGGAACCGAGTATTACAAATCAACAAACCAGCTGCATCAGCAAATTCCAAAATCCTTTCACCTTCTCCATTCCTCACACCATATCCATAACCCCCATGAACTCCCTCAAAACCATCTGTATTCCTGCCTACATGTCCATTTAGGTCTCCTCCTACCACAACAACTTCCTCATCTTTCACGTTTTCCATCAGCTTCTCTATTGCACACTAGAACTTGTCCTCTTCATCGCTCCGACCGACCTGCAGAGCATATCCCGAGATGACGTTCACCAAGAGCTTTCCAATCATCATTTTCACCATCAACCTTTCACTCACTCTCGTCACACTCACCACACTGTCTACAAACTCCTCCGAAAACAGGACACCAACACCATGCATGCCTTCCGGGCACCCGTGCCACACAAACATGTATTTCTGTCCCTGTCGACCCTTCACCATTCTCACCACTTCCCTTCCATCTCGTCTCCTGCACACAACATATGTCCACTCTTCTTCTGACCAATACTTCCACCACTTCTCCTGATCTCCCTGGCATGGTCCCTACATTCCATGTCCCAAACCTCAGAAACCGATCTCCACGTTGGGCATCAGACGTTTCGTCGTCATAAATGAAGTGATTTCCACCCTTGCCTCGATCGGGTTCCCCACCGTGAGTTTTGATGAGCGGGAGTGAGGACCCCCAAGGGGTACTTCGGGCTGGACCCTGCCCATATGTAGTTGTAATTGTCATGGTTCCCTTTTTGAGGCAATGTTTTATGGCCGGATGCTCTTGCTGATGCCAACCCTTTTAGTCGCCTCTTACGGCACGCATGGATACAGTGCACCTATTCTAAACCGGGGTACACACCGGGTGCATATTACCACCACCAGTTATTAAATTAACTGTTTGCATTGGACAAATCGCACATGCCGCCGCGCGTGCCGTGCCTTTGTGCCGTACCTTACCGTAACTTAACTTGGTGTGTACAGTACCTTCGCCTCACGTTTTGCTTCGACCCTCCGCCCCCGTTCGAGCTGCAAGCTCAAGTGATGCCGCGTGGCTCGCAGCTCGGCCTCCAATGCCCTGTTAGCGGCGGCGGCATCTTTCACACGCTGCGTGCATTCCCGCTCCCACTCCGCCTTGGACTGCTGGACCTCTTGGAACTTGCATGCAAATTGAAAGAACTCTACGCTCCAAAAACACCATTTGCATGAGTTCACTCATGCTGTTCTCAAATCTCAAATCTCAATCATCTTAACCTTAACAAAGTATTCCAGATAGGAAGTGTCTGTTTTGTACTTGGTCACCCAACTAACATCCCATGACCACACCGATAGACTGGACGAGGCGTCATGAACCTATCGCTCACAGGTCACACAGTGGAGCCTGTGTTCAGGGCGCCAAACTCAATGATGGCTCTGGGTAGAGGCGGCGTTAGTCATGTGATGCAACCCCCCCTCCCCCGATCGTGGTTCATAATCTTTACAGATCACCTTGTGAGCCGACAAAACAGATCACCTTGTGAGTGGTGATAAACAGCGCAGAGCGAATACTCCATCTCGAGGAGGAAATCAGTCACATGATTCATCTGTGCATATATATATATATATAGTTGCGGTTTTGAGATTGTAAATATGACATCATTAAAGGTTAAAGGTTTGCCCCCCATAGTTAGTCCACAAGCAACACGTAGGCCCACGTAGAGTATTAGTTATGTCACAGTATGTGTAAGAGTAGGCCACTTCCCTAGAAACATCTGCGTTGTGTAAAGAAATGAGCTTAGGTCCTTTCATTTTGCGGCCACCCTCCAATTACATCATGAGCAAACTCGATCCCGCGCCCCATTTGGCATCCCTCAAGTTTGTTACGCTTTGGCTGCCAGCAGCATTCACTGCCCTTGGTTTTGCTCAAAACTAGTCGGGTACCACGAGGTAGGCCTAAGAAGAGGGAGGAGTGCGAGGGTCGAGGTGTGGCCGCGACAAGCAGCACGTCAGAGGCGGTGACGGTAAGAGCCACCAGCCAACTCGGGCTCGGAAGGCATGGCATGATAGGGCGTGGCAAGACGCGTCTAGCAAGTGCTGGAAGGTTCATTGGGCAAGGCTATATAAGCGTGTGCACAAAGCCCGAGAGGACTTGCAAGGAGGACTGACCTCAGTTGAGAACGGAGAGGCGCTTGTGAGAACTTGTGCAAGAGAACTGCATTCGGAGGACCGGCATGCACACGACAGTATCGGAAGGATTTGTCGAGGCCATTGATTGAAAAGCACATTGTTTCCGCTTATTGAACTATAACGTACGCGGCCGCAAGTGTACCCGCCAAAGCCAGCCTACCGTTCGCCCTGTAATAATCCCGTGCGCGCCAACGACACGTGGAGAGCTCCTGCCATCTTTACTCATCTTCTTCGCGGTGCGAGTTGGGGACCGGAGAAAGAGCTGCCCGGACGCCATTCCTGGACGTGCTGACCTGTGCATCTGCAATCCCCGTGTGAGTGTCTGTGTGTGAACGGGCCCATTTGTCCAGGGGATAAGTATAAGACTGTTTAAGGCTGCACTGTGTTTTCTTCTGCTGATTATTGTACAAAGTGTAAATAAACCTTGTTATTCCTTTTCTTCCAAATTCGACCGTTTCCGTGATTTCCTCCTTTGGGTAAGCGTGGCACGATTAGCAACCGCTTGGATCAGGTTTAGTCATTGCTAATGGCTTGGGTCACGGGTTCGCTACCGCTCGGCGTATCCACCAACACCCGTGATTTGGGTGGGGCGTATTTCCTTGTTTCCGGTCAGCGCGAGTAATTAGGTATTAGTGATTAGTCCTACGACCCTATTTCGCACTGTCCGGGAAGGACGTCATCGGTCCCGGGTCCCGTCGGCTAGTCAAAGACAAGGGGACTAATCCCCCCTTGGTAAGGGGAAAAGGCCGGCGCCGAGATCCGCAACAATATATATATATTTTATTATTATTTATTTAAAAGTTTACCCTGATGTTTAACAAGATGGGACTGTCACAAAATTAGGGTTGAAGTTAGAGTTTCCAGATACTCGATTTTGGAACTTCAATCAACACTTCGCAAAAGAGTCACCCTCACACTGTGGTAACTTTACAAATCAAGAGTTGAGAAATATACAAGAAAGAAGGCAAAAGTCAACAATACCGAAAGTCTAACAGCAGTGGAGCCAGGCTTGTAAAATATTATAAACCACAAACACGTATTATTAGCTTTTTAAACAGTTGCTAATGCTGCTTATAACATTAAACAGAAATTTGGAGGAATCCAGACATCCATGAGGTAAGTTTTACTTGCACAACTGAGCGAAGATCTACTGTAATCAATATACCCCACAAGAGTTGAAGGTGTGCTCATTTACCAAGCAGCTGGCTCGTGCTTGCCAAGCCAGCCGTTCCTTCAGGGTTTTGAATGGAGTGCTTTCTCGAATGCTTAAACCACTTGGTGATCTCTCCACAATAAACTTGGTAAATGAACACACCCAATGTTCTTGAGACCCGACCATAGATCGACTGTAATCTATATACCCCAAAGAGGAATGACCCTTCCTGCCGCTCACGAAGAAAGTGGGTGAACGAGCAAATTTAAATTTTGGTCGGTGGAGTCAGCTGTCATGACATCATAGACGTAATGACGTAACGGACGCAAATCTGCCACCACATTAATATGTAGAAGATGATAGGTTGTAACTTCCAGTACGTTTGCAGCAAAGATCGTAAAGCGGCGCAAGATAGCCCACACGTGCGAAACAGTGAAGTATCCAATGGACGTGCTCGGCGGCCATTTTAGCAGGCAGGCAGAGTGAGCTTGCGCTCGCCAACAACCCGGAAGCTGTTCACAACACACATGCTGTTTACACTGCAGAATTTATAGAGACCATCGACAGCATGTTTGACTTTCAATAGCAGATTTTTTAGAGACCCAAAAGCTAAAGCGACCTTCGTCAAAGAACTCTAAAACATATTACATTTTTTACAGAGACATGTATGCCCATCCTAAACAGTTTGAAGGTGATTGGAGCGAATAACTTCCTCTTCATCAAGGGCTGGCGCCTTGCGATATCTTGTTTGTCGCAGTTATGGGATGACCTTCGGACAAACGAAGACATTAGGTTCCTGTTTACATCACGACTTAACCAGGACATAGTAGAAAATTTGTTTGCAACGATTTGTCCGAAGGGTGGTTGCAGAGATAACCCATCAGCGAGGGAATTTAGACGTGCCTTTAGAATGGTAATGGTGCCCGTGAAGGAGCTGGGCTCCAACGAAAGTTGAAAGAATTGACGCGACCAAAGATGGAAATTCGTCCGAGTAGGTTTAATAAATGTATCACACTCGGGTACTCTGAAAAGCCCGTTTATCGGGCAGCAATATATATACACATTTATGTCGGGAAGTTTGCCCGGCAAAAGCTATACCGGACATGCCTGGGTATCAAGGGCGAGCCTTGGAAAGGCTAGTCTGGACCTGCCCGGGCGTGTTTGGCTGCGGCCTGGCAAGTCGAGGCTGGGCATGCCCGGGCGCTCTGGACGAGCACTGGAAAGGCGATAGCGGGCATGCCCGGACGCTCTGGGCGAGCCCTGGAAAGGCGATAGCAGGCATGCCCGGACGCTCTGGGCGAGCCCTGGAAAGGCGATAGCGGGCATGCCCGGACGCTCTGGGCGAGCCCTGGAAATGCGAGAGCGGGCATGCCCAGGAAAGACGAGACCGGGCGTGCCCGGGAGGTTCGGGCGTGCCCGGGAACAGTGAGTCCGGGCATGCCCGGGAGAGGCGCGTCTGGCCGTGTTCTGGCCGGTGCAAGGCGATTGTGTGCATCCAGCGGTAACCGCTACACCCGAACTAATCAAACCAAATGTTGGAGCAAACTGCTCACCAGACTCGGACAAGTTCATACTGACGCTGCAGACATTAACTACAGAGAAAAGAAAGACTAGTCTTCCTAACAAGCCTGCTACACAGCCACAGAAGAGTTCTGCTCGTATGTTCACACATGTGCCTTTTAATCTACCAGAAGAAAATACACTTGCGTAGCGTATATTGCTGGCTATGTTTGTCACCATTGCCTCGCTGGACACGAGTTCTCAAAGTGTCAGGTCTGCAGGGAGGCACTGCTGTCCTTGAGTGATGAAGTGGATGATGCGTCTGCTTTTCATCCACCACAAGGCTTACAATACGCTCAGGTCTGACTTTGGATCGCTGATGGTCCCATCTGATCATTTTTTGTCTTTCTGCAAACGTTGTGAAGAGGTTTTCCGGGAAGAGTTTAATTGCTAACATGTCAAGGAACAACATTGCATTTCTCATCAATGGTGCCATAAGCAATCTACTTGAGTACAGAGAACTAGAACTATGCAGGAACCAAGTGAAATCAAAAAATTGTTTGTACTTTTGTGAGTTTGCGTATTCACTATGCGCTGAAATTCAAGAACAGAAACCCGATGGAATTAAGCAAACAGCGAAAAAACAGGAAAGCACAGAAAGTAATGCACAAGTAAAACTTTGGGATGGTCATGACATCAACTACAAGCATATTTTGGAATGCATTTGTATGGTTACTTCACTTGTAAGGCATCCTGAGCATTGATTCAATTTCAAATGCTTATCATTGGTAAAATCGGCAAGAGTAAAATGAACGACAATTATTGTCTCCGTTATGCCTCGGTCACAAATGGCCTACAGCATGTTGGCGGCGGCCGTAAGTCCCCAAAATTGCCATAACCGTGCGGTGGTCGCACGGTAGATATGGTAGCCGTGAGGCGATCTCAATGTTTTTTGCTCGTCCCAGGGGCTTACTATTTTTAAAATTTGACATTAAACTTTTTTCCGGAAATCGCTAGGCCGTAGGCCGCAACCCCACCGCATGTAGTATCGCAATGTCTTGCGGCCTCCGTGAGATGGCCGTACGATGTTCTAAATATCGTACGGCGGCTGTGCAGTGACTTTAGTGCTGCCGTACGATGGCCTAATGGCAACCGTGACAACCGCAACAACCGTGCGGGCGCCTTGCGATTGCCTTGTGGTCACCGTGAGGACGCCTCGCAGTTCGCATTGCGGTCTCCTCGCGCATTTCGATTTCATGACTTTTACGATTGCCGTGCGGACCCCGTAACATTTGTGAACACTGCGGCCGCAGCCCGCAAAGCCGTACGATTTGTAAAAATCCCATCTACAAACCGCAGAACCATGCGGCGGCAGCATCATATGTGACGAAGGCATTACGAAGTCTCCCAGTGTCAATATTCTCTTATCTTGAAACAAATATCCCATCATAATTTATGTTTTCAACTTTACCTTATAAGAAATTGTTACCACCAGAATGGCTTGTGAACATGAGTAATAATAATTTTTAGTTTGTTTCTGGTGTTCTTGATTTCTTGCCTGGGGCAGGGTACATTAAGATGCATTCTTATGAATTTGCACTTTTTAAGTCAAAGCTTACTGCATATTTCAGTTATGACCATCATCATTTTGTATAGTGCAGCCCATAAATCCATAAACATGGATTTCACTCTACCAGCATCCCTTTAACCCTTTGAGCTTCATATACATGTACTAATATATCCAGTGTCTGCATGTGTCTGGGCTTTGATTTCTACCCTTTCCTCTCTCAATTTCCCTCTTCTTTTTTTTTAGCTGTTAGCTTTTCTTCTCCCTCTATTTCTCCGTCCTACCTCTCCCCACGTCACGATACAGCCTGCACTACTTTCTCTCTCTTTCTCTCCCTTTCTTCTGTCTCATCTCTTCTTATTTTGTGTAATTTCACTTGTGATAAAAAGAAAGTCTTTTTCATGGCTAATGTATCATCACCTTACTCTCTTCCCCGCGCCTCTCCTCTACCTCCTACTCCACGATCGATACAGAGGAGATCTTCGAACTATAGCCAAGAAAGCAGCCCGAATTCCGCTTGCTTGCTAAAATGGCCGCCGTTCTGCTCCATTGCGTACTTCACCGAATTGAACACGGTTGCGCACGAGTGGCCTAGCTTGCTCCGCTTTACGAGCTTTGATTTGCAGTCACTACGAAGGGATTAGTCTCACGATTAGATTTACTATAATATTAACGTTACGTTATCATCATTTCGAAAATGATATTAATTGAAAATGAAATATAAAAATGAAAATGAGGCTAATTCTTTACCTCCGCGTCATTAATATTAGTGCCGAACACTGCTCATCACCGATTCATGAACCACACACCGCTTCAATACATTAACTTTGTATTCACGACATTGGGATAAAATTTAAAGTGTTATGATTATATTTACTATTAAAGCGCGGCGTTACGCACGCTGCTTGTGAGCAAGGAGGAAGCGGACAAGCGGTAACATATAAACGTCTTTATTGTAAGACTACACTGTAACACTGAACTGCTCCGGGCTGGTCGCCCGGTGTATATCATGAGGCCACGCCTACCCCTCGGGCGTGGCCACCGCCCACTTGGTGCGTGGAATGATGTCACCATGCCAGTGGGCTTTTGTGTCCGCCACACGCGCCCCCCCAGAATTCCCGCGCACCTGGAGGGCCAGTTTGCGGGGCAGACGAATGACCCGGCCGAAGCGCCCCCTGGCGATCGGCGGCGTCCGGGGTACAGGGATGCCAGGTGGGATGCCCCTGGCTGCCCTGGGATGGGTGCAGGACCGGGGGGCGGCGGGGCTGGGCAGTGCCAGGGGTCCGCCCGCAGGAGGGCGGCCCCGACGTGGGGGTCGGGCCACTGGCGGTGGATGGTCCACATCGAGGTGGGCCGGCTTGAGGCGGTCTACCGAAACGCGGTCAGGAGTACCGCCGATGTCCAGGGTGAAGTGCTTCGCCCCGGTCTCCAGCACGCGGAAAGGCCCGTCGTACGGGGACCGCAGTGGTGTCCGATGGGCATCGTGGCGGACGAAGACGTACTCCGCCGTGCGAAGCTCCGGGGCGACGTGCGTCGGTGGGTGCCCGTGGCATGCCGTTGGCACCGGGGCGAACCTCTGGGCGGTCTCTTGCAGAGCGGAGCGCTGCTGTGCCACGGACCATGGTGCTGTGGAGTCGGGGAGGAACTCGCCCGGCACCCGCAGCGGTTGCCCGAAGACCAACTCCGCCGCGGATGCGCGCAGGTCCTCCTTGGGCGCCGTCCGGAGGCCCAGCAGGACCCAGGGGAGCCTGTCGACCCAGCCGCCGTCGCGGAGGGTGGCCCGGAGCGCGGCCTTCAATGAGCAGTGAAATCGCTCACACAGGCCGTTAGCCTGGGGGTGGTAGGCCGTGGTTCGGTGCAGCCGGACCCCGAGCCCCTGCGCAACCTCCCCCCAGAGCTCCGAGGTGAACTGGGGGCCGCGGTCGGATGAGATGTCTGAGGGGGCGCCGAACCGGGCGACCCAGGTGGCGATGAAAGCCTGCGCGACATCGGCCGCCGTTGTCGACGCCAAGGGCACGGCCTCCGGCCACCGGGTGGTGCGGTCCACCATGGTGAGGACGTAGGTGAAACCCCGCGAGGGGGGCAGAGGTCCCACCAGGTCCACGTGGACGTGGTCAAACCGGCGTTCCGGCACCGTGAACGGGGCCAACGGGGCCTGGGTGTGCCGGTGCACCTTGGCGCGCTGGCACGCGAGGCACGTCCTGGCCCAGCCGCGGACGGCCTTCCGGAGGCCATGCCAGACGAACTTGTCGGCGATCAGCCTTTGGGAGGCCCTCGCGCCCGGGTGGGACAGGCCGTGGATGGCGTCAAACACCTGGCGCTGCCAGCCCGCGGGCACGATGGGGCGAGGACGCCCGAGGGAGACATCGCACAAGAGGGCCGCGCCCGCGCCGGCCAACGGCACCTCGGTGACGCGGAGGCCCGTGACGGCGGTCCGCAAGGCCTGGACGTCGGGGTCAGCGGCCTGGTCCGCTGCCATCCGGGCATAGTCGATGCCGAGGTGGACTGCGTGGACGACGGCCCGGGAAAGGCAATCCGCCACCGGGTTGTCCTTCCCCGCGACGTGCTGGATGTCCGTCGTGTACTCGGACACGGCCGAGAGGTGACGCTGCTGCCGGGCCGACCACGGCTCGGTGACCTTGCCCATCGCGAAGATCAGCGGCTTGTGGTCGACGAAGGCAGTGAACGCCCGGCCGTTCGAGCAGCCTGCTGTTCATAACGGACACCTTCTCCGGGCGCCGTTACCTGTGCGACACGGGAGCGCAGGTGAGTGTCATTCCCGCCGGCACGTCAGACAAGCACGCCGCGGGTGGGGGCCCCGCGCTGCTTGCCGCGAACGGGACGCCCATCCGTACGTACGGAAAACGCTGCCTCTCTCTGCGGTTTGGAGGGCAGGTTTTCCGATGGACGTTCGTCACCGCCGACGTGCCCATGGCACTGCTTGGCGCGGACTTCCTGTGCGCTAATGGGCTCCTGGTCGACGTCAAGCGCAGACGGCTTGTCCAGGCCGAGACGTTCAGCTCGCTCGCTTGTGCGTTGCCCAGCTCAACGAGCGGCTTGCCAAGCGGCTTGCCGAACGATTCGGTTCCGGCCACGTTGGTCTGTACGCTTCCGGCAGCGGACGCATTCACCCGCCTCCTCGCCGGCTTCCCGGCCCTCACGCGGCCCACCTTCTCGGCGGGGGCCGTCAAGCACGGGGTGGCCCATCACATCGGGGTCACCAGTAAAGCGCGGCGTTACGCACGCTGCTTGTGAGCAAGGAGGAAGCGGACAAGCGGTAACATATAAATGTCTTTATTGTAAGACTACACTAACACTGAACTGCTCCGGGCTGGTCGCCCGGTGTATATCATGAGGCCACGCCTACCCCTCGGGCGTGGCCACCGCCCACTTGGTGCGTGGAATGATGTCACCACGCCAGTGGGCTTTTGTGTCCGCCACACTATATTATTATTATTATTATTACGAAAACGATACTACTGAAACAATACACGACTGTACTAAGAAACCTGGGCTTAATTTGTCCGAAGACGAGTCATAACGCCCAAGTCCTATAATAATATTTATAACTAGCCGAAACCCGTGGAACATCCACGGAAGGGAGGATGTGGTGTATGGATAGAGTGTAGCATTATGGATGGCATAGGGGATTTGCTTGTCCGAGTAAGAGTTAGGAAGAAAGATGAGAATGAAGAGTGCGTATATGAACAACGTATTTATTGCAATCTACTTAAATGACAACGCTACGATATACTTTTGAAAAATGAATGGATTCGTAATAGGAATCGGCATAGCACCACTCTGGGATTGTCCACTCAGTGGACGGCTTGCTGTCGCCTTCGACTGTCCAATCAGCGGACGGCTTGCTTGGCCTTCACCCAGCAGACGCCAATACGATTGCGTCGTAAGATGGCGTCGTATCGGCAGTTAATCGGATGCTTTTGGGCCCCAACGTCGGCTAATCCAGATTTTTCGAGTATGGCTGTACGTGATAAACAAAGAGCGCGGTTCGTAGATCGTAAATCCATTAGTGCCGTGGGCATCGGGTCACTGGGTGCGGTGTAAAAGGGATAACAAAGTCGAGTCCTTACGCTATTATTATATAGATAATAATAAAGGAGTCTTATATAGCCCCATCAAGCAGAGTAAACTGCCCTCATGGCGCTTTACATTATCATGCGAACGCACACGCACCGCACACACACACACACACACACACACACACACACACACACACACACACACACACACACACACACACACACACACACACACACACACACACACACACACACACACACACACACACACACACACACACACACACACACACACCTTCACTCTTGCCCTATTCCTCTCCCTCCCCATTCAAAACCCAGATGTTTACTCCCCTTCCTCCTCCCTTCCTCCTCCCTCCCTCCCCCGCACATGTACATACTCTCGATCTGTCCCACCTCAAACCAAAGGGAAAACAGGACTTAGACTTTGAAAGACTTTTCTTATTGTTGTTACAAACAGGACTTATTGTTGGAAGAGACGTAACGCCGATGCTTTCGATATTTGATGGTCATTTTAACAATCGGTTTGTTTGCGTTTCACACCGAATGAAAAACGTGAAGGTAGAGCAAAAAAAAGGTAGATTGTGATATACGACAGGTTCGACGATATGTTCGGCCTGAATGAAATTGGAATCAAAATGCCGGAGTGTGGAGAGTCAGCCGCCATATTGCGGTAATCACATTAGTGCAGTAGCCGAAGCTGAAAACGGGCTCTATTTTAGGAGATACCCCTACCGGAGGTATAACAAGCACCGGTCTCATTTTAACCGTCTGGGCTTCTCGTTTTTGAAAAATGATGTAGTTGCAGCAATTTTGTACAACATGCTAAATTAACCCCTTATTTCCGACAACATGCAATAAATGGACCCATTTCATCTTTTTGTTATTTCATTAAAATAGCCCTATAGATTTTTTGTTATGCTGGTTACATCAATATTATTCATTGAAATGGACATGTAGAAACCAATTTCAGGTAGATTTAAGCTGCTAGGGGGGTTAGGGGGGCAAAATTATACCCCAAATTTGGCATATTTTTTTTAACCAAATTTGACCGAACTGAATCCTATTTTCTTCCTTTCAGGAAAGAAGATGGACCTCTCACAAGAACCTCCCAAGAAGCGGATATGAACGAGCATCAATGCCAACGACAACTGTGTGATATGTCGTCACCCATTGGATGCAGATTGTCCATTCGTTAAAAAAACCAACACTGGAGGGAATCAAAGCCGTTATTCATGCCGCAGAACTCCGTCAAGATGATGTCCATGAGAGATTCTAAAATCCAAGATGACATTTTAAATCGAACTGTTACGGTTAGATACCACACAAAATGCAGAGCTTGGTATGCATCCTCGAGTAGCCTGAAGTACGTGCAGAGTGATCCCAGTGGAACTGTTAGCACTGGTAATTATACACCTGACTGTCACATTGGTCCAACACGGCTTAGGCGAGCTGAAACATCTGCTTTCAATATAAGAACAGACCGTCTCATATGTGGGTCATCTAACATTACAAAAGAAAAGCTGACCAACATTGCCACTGGCACTGGGGCATCAACTCATGACCGCATCATAGCAGCCTCTTTAGAAAGACGATGACAAAATTCGCATGCGCATGTTAGCTTACCCAGACTTGTTTGCATATGATGCAAAGTACCATAGGTCATGTTATAGTCGTTATATTTCACCACGAAATATCAATGCTGACAGGGGCAAGGCTGAAGCTCAGAGAACTCTGACTGATTTCGATAAGGGTGTTCTGCGTTTGAGTAAGGAAATTGAGTGCACTATTCTATCAAGAAGCAGGAATCTTGTGACATTGTCCTCTCTACATGAACGATTCATTGAAATGCTCAATGAAGGTAGGCCTGATACTCCTGATACTAGCATGGAGCCCAGTGAATATCCCTCATGGAAACTTAAAGAGAAGCTGAAGAATCATTTTAATGACAAACTATTATTCATAGCCCAGCCTGGCAAGTCCGATCTAGTTTGTTCCAGTGAAGTGAGTGTTGGTGATGCCTTGAAAAAGGTTGCAGCGCTGAACATTCACATCAGTGAATCTGGTGAATGTGAATACTCTAATAGTGAAGATACGGGTGAACTGGATAACGCTGTTATCCTCCATCAAGCTGCTGGTATTCTGCGCAGTTCAATGTCTGGAATTAGCTTTCAGACTGCCCACTACACTCCAAGTGTGGACCTGAATATGCAGCAGTGCAAGAACTTCGTTCATGAGACATTGTATGACTTCATAACATGGTGCACGTCGAAGGAATGCTTTGATAAGGCCAATCATTGTGGCGCTGGTAATGCTGACTTGAGGGTTCTTGGTATCTGCCACAGTGCCACAACATCATTGCCCTCTCTTGTAATACACAGACCCCCATCACATCCGGTCTTGGTGTTGAAATGCACCATACTCATGGCAGTAAGGAACTGATAGAGCTTCTCAGTTCTGTTGAGCACTCCATCAACTATGATGATATATGGAAGTTTCTAACATCAGCAGCTCTTGATGAGCTTTCAGGACCATCCAGTCAACCCATTCCATGCGGTATTTCTAACTTCAACTTGGAAGACATCCGATCCATAGTAGATGCCGCCATTGACAATTTCGATCGGAATGAAGAGACTCTCGATGGTAAACACACTACACATGCCATGGCGATCGTCCTGTATCAACGATCTCAGGATACTGATGAACTAGCATCCATTCCTCGCACAAAGCAGAAATCCTTGGACCCTGGACAATACGAAGAACAACCCATCCAAGTTTATCGCAAGCCAGCAAAGAAGCCGGAACCTGCTGTGAGCTATCAGCAGGGTCAATTCGAAAATGACTTCGATTGTCTTGAAGACTTGGTATGGGAAGTGGCAAGGGCATGTGGTGGTGACGACTCGCCAATTCCTGCATGGAGTGGATTCAATGCCCTCGTGAGCACCAGGACTGTCCCAGTCACAAAGATTCGCTATCTACCATTCATCAATGCCTCGCCGTCTGACCTTTCCACCATATTTACAACATTGCTCAGACTAGTACAGATAGCCAAAGAGTTGGGGCAACATCATATTCTCATAACTGCCAACCTTGCAATCTATAGCAAAGCACAACAGATTTTGTGGAGCAGACCAGAACCGCTGGTAGGCAAAGTTACCATGCGGCTGGGGGGAATGCACCTCACAATGGCTTTCTTGGCAAGCATTGGTAAGATATTCGGAGATGGTGGCCTTCAGAACATCCTAACCTCCTCTGATGTGTATGCAGTCGTGACAGCTAGCCAGATGCTCCAAGGAAAGCAGTACGCACTGGGAATCCAAGGTGTCCGTTTGGCGCACGAAGCACTCTCACATATGTTCCTGACCTCAGCTGAAACCTATGCCACCAAGAACAACTTGCCATGGCTGACTGATGAAACCAAGCAGGTGATACGAGATCTTGGAGGGCCTTCAAGTCCAAGGATGCGACTACGTGTGCGACTGCTTGCCAGAAAGCAGAAGACACAATCCCCCAATCCGTGTTGCATACGATAGATCTCTTCCGAAAAGAAGGACGACAATGTTCCAGTACATTTGGCTTCTGGGATAGCTTTCTGGAGTCTGGGAACATATTTCTGCGATTGTTACGAGCTGACCGGGAAGCAAACTTCCTGATGCATATTTGGGCAATCACAGAAACTGTCCCTTATTTCTTCCTTGCTGGGAGAATCAACTATGCCCGGTACACTCCAGTGTACATTGCAGAGATGAAGCAGTTAAAAGAACAAGAGCCCCTGATGTATCACCACATGATGGGAGGTTTTGTTGTTTGCAGATCGGCCAGTCGTGCTTTCAACTGTGTTCCAACAGATCAAGCGCTAGAATAAACCGTCAATCGCGAGGCTAAGAGTCAGGGGGGTGTGGTTGGTTTCACCTTGCGCAAAGGTGCACTACTGCGCTGGCTAATGACACGGCACATCACAGGTGAATACGCAGAAGCATTCGAAGAACTTTGCAACTCTGGGGCAAAGGAAAAGTTGCACGAAGAGCTGGGGAAAGCCCGTCTAAACAAGGACAGAAGGGATGTGAATGACATGACGGAATACCTTCGTACTCAATGCCAGGATCCATTTGACTTGGAGAATGTTCCACACCATCTGACCAACATCCCAACAGGTCAAACAGTTTCACAGAAGGTTGAAGACTCGATAAAGGGCATCCCAGACAAGGGTAAAGTTGTTTTTGATGACTGTCAAGGAACGACTTGGAGACGAGCCTACAAAAAGGTTTTGGGAACCTCTGCAGAAGTCCACTGTGTCGACATTTGCAGATATTAAGAAGGCCCTTCCAAATGACAAGGATCGGAAGCTGATAATTGACACTGAGGTGTTGTTCCGGCGACTTCTGGCAGTCTCTAGGAGTCGTGATGTAGACTTGAAGAACGTCCTCAAGTATGAACTGGCAGCAGTACCACCGGCCCTCTTCCATGACGATGGAATGATGAGAAAGACGAACAAGGCTGACCTTGCACAGAAGCTTGAATCAAATTGTCCAGAGGTTTTAGCAGAGCTACCACAGATCGCAGCAGGGATTTCGTCCACGTACATCATCGATAGCATGGCTATGGTTCAATCACTGAATGAGAACCACTTCAGAACATTCAACGATTTGGCCAGAGTTGTTCAGAAACGCACAATCCGACTTCTCAGAAACCAAACCCTGGAGATAACCAATGTAACCATTGTCTTCGACCGCTATGACAGTGTGCCATCTGTTGACAGCAGAAAGAGAGCGTCGGGGTGCTTCTGCTGCTCAGCTTCCATCTTATCAGATCCTGGGAAGCCGACCTGTTCCGAACTACAGGTCATTTCTCAAATGGGTTGGTAACAAGGCAAGCCTTGCGAATTTTATATCGACGTACATCCAGGAGCATGCAGCTGAACACATTCCAAACGGAAAAGCTATCATCTTGGCAGGAGGTTTCAGTGACGGGGAGTTAGTCAATGCTGTTACTCCATCTGGTGTATCGTCCCTGTCAAGTCTCTACAGCAACCATGAGGAAGCCGACACCAGGATGATCCTGCATGCATGCAGCCTGGTGAAAGACCATGATAGAATGATAGAAAACAGACGTCCTTGTCTTACTAGTTTACTACTTCAGCAGAGGACTGTTAAGTGACCATGTGTACATGTATGCTGGACATTCCGGAAAGGAACGTTACATACCCATGCACATCATCGGAAACCAACTAGGGAAAACTGTTTGTGAGTGTCTCCCTGCTGCCCATGCCCTGACAGGGTGTGACACAACTTGTTCATTGAATAGAATAGGCAAGAAGACTGCCTATTCTAAACTGTTGAAAAATGTGGACGCAGTATCCGAATTACAGACATCAGGACAATGTAGCCACATCTGTAACAGTAGCCCGAGCCTATGCTCTCCTCCTGTACGGGACGAAGGGGAAGGACATTGACACCTTGGATGCCTTGCGCTAAATGCTGGCCACAGCAACCGACAAGTCAGCATCAATGCTTCCACCAATGGAGGACGCCTTCAAACAGCATGTCCTTCGTGCAAGGTATCAAACACGCATATGGTGCGAGAGCCATATTGCTCAACAAGAACTGATTGATCCTGTTGGTCATGACTGGTCTGCTTGTGTTGCTGGGGGCATCACTCAGACAATGTCCACCCAGCCATCTGCTTCGGTTGAAGTTCGTGATCTCACACACCTCTATTGCACCGACAAGGCCTGTTTGAGTGGAAGGAAGTGCCCCTGCCTCCTTGCTGGACTAGAGTGTATAGAGGCTTGTTCCTGTACGGACTGTGAAAATCAGAATAACATATCCGAAGATGCCAATGAAGTGGAGGTGGACACATAGGCCTAGACACGTACCATGCAATCAGATTTTAGGTGAGTTATGTTACTGTTATGTGTGCCACTGTAAACAAGGGGTTAATGGACCATGCTGTGCCCTTCCACTGTCCTAAAAGAGACTTTTATAATGAGACTTCCGACAGACTGTTTCTAGCTGATCAAACAATCAGATTTTGGTACTGATTATCATGATCATAGAATGGAAGACGATCGGTTTTCAATTTTTTGGTAAAAAGTGCCAAATTTAGGGTACATCTTTGGCACTTTAACTCCTACTGGCTTAACCACTTAATATACACTGATATGAGTATTTCAATGAAAGCCGGTGATGCAACCACCAGTTTTAAGATAACCAGGCTAAATGCAGAGATTTAGGCAAATTGGTGAAAAATTGACTTTTACGTGCAGTCGCAAACAATGGGTTAATGGCCCATGTTATACCCATTACATTGAACTAAAACAAGCTTTTATATCAATGAGACAGTTACCAATAAAACAAATCAGGTTTGTCACTGAAATAACATGTTTTATTGATATAAAAGAAGAAAATAAAATTCATTTCGGTCAAATTTGCCAAAAATTGCCAAATTTGGGGTATAATTTTGGCCCCCTAACCCCCTAGCAGCTTAAAACTACCTGAAATGGGTTGCTACAGGTCCATTTCAATGAATAACATTGATGTAACCACCATAACTAAAAATCGATAGGGCTATTTTAATGAAATAAGAAAATGATGAAATGGGTCCATTTATTGCATGTTGTCGGAAATAATGGGTTAATTTAGCACGTCGTACAAAATTGCTGCAACTACAACATCATTCTTTAAAAACTAGAGGCCCAGACGGTTAAAATGAGACCGGTCCCAGCTTGTTATACCTCCGGTAGGGGTGTACCTAATTTTTAGGGCCGAGGCCACCTCACTACATCACCCTGTCAAGTGACTAGATCCTCAGCTCTGATTGGTATAAGTTTGAGGGGACATACATACATACATACACTGTTCCAGACGGCTTTGTCCTATGGGCTACGCCGTAAAAAAAAACCCATGCTGTATGTCATCACAAACCAGCACTAATCACGTCCGGGATTCTACCCCGTTAGTCTGTCCTCACCTGCACCCACGTACACGAGAGTTCACAAAATCATGGCAGACAACCGTGGCGTGTCGCCTTTCAACCAAGTTGCAAGTTAGTAATAAATAACCCCTCATTAGTAAATGGACCAATCCGTGTACACAGCTGAACGTTGCGGTTTATCCAATCGGAACATCTGTCGGAAGGAAGAACGTAAACTTCCCCAGCGGTAATGCAATGCAAAACATAGCTCACATAGAACATAGAGAGTATACAGTCAGCAGGAGAACAAACAGTATACAACACTGACTAAAGATATTTTAAACCAATTTCAATGGTTGCTAGAAGACAGCGCAGCATGTGGAATCACACCAACATAACCATAAGACTTTAAACAAAGAAGAAGAAAAAAATACCTATTTTGGTGTTCAACCCCCCCTCCCCCCCGCCCCCCCCCCCCCCCCACCGATAGATCCCCAAAGGAGATTTTTTTTAATACTGTGAACAAACTTTGGTACATCACGGGTGATGAAGATTGTGGTCAAGTTTCATCTAAATAGTGTTCGTAGTTTCAGAGGAAAAAGCAACTACCTATTTTTTTGGGGGGTGGGGGGGGGGGGGGTGAGTCAAACCTGGACCCACTTTGACCCCCCCGTAAACTTCCTTCGACCCCAATTTTTTTTAATGCCGTGCACAAACTTTTGTCACAACATAAATCATTTGGGCCAAATTTGGTCCCAATCCCATCAGCAGTTTCGGAAAAGAAGTTTCAAGTGTTTACGGGCTGACGAACAACACGCCATCACATAATCTCCCCTGAATTTCGTTGCAGGTGAGCTAAAAATCACTTAAAAAAGTAAAAATTCTCATTTTTAATCTGATCTCAGTACCTCAAAACATTTTTCTTTTGAATCTTAAAAATATTCTAGATCTCCATTGAAATTTAATTATTTTGTCGTTGTCAGTTGTCACACACCAACCTGTCCACCAAATTTTGTCATGTGGCTTAAGCACTCAAGCAATCACTTAATTGAAACGGTTGATAAGGAACGGCTGGCTTGTCAAGCGATAGCAGGCTTCTTGGTAATGGAACGCCTCAACATGGCATCTTGTTTTCCAATGAAGGGCAATAAAACATGGATTTAATGAATCAAATGAATCGAATAATTAAAAATCAGAGTGACACTTGGCAAAAGAGAACAAAGTAGAATGGCACTCGGTAGAGAATGCTTTTGACCTCCAAAATAATTAGTGGTTTATTAGCTTTTTTCCTCTGGTAACCAATCCAATGCTACCTCTTCCCATTTTCTCTCTCCCACTAAATATTCTACCACCAACGTCCGAATCTCTGCCTTATTCATACCGGCTCAGACCTCCAAGTTACAGTATTTGGCCAACATCCTAAGTTCCTGTCTTTTTAAAGCCTGGAGCTGTCCCTCGTTAGGGGATGTCACAAAATTTTCCACGTCAAACACCATTGTGACTATTAGGTAGCTAGCCTGTTAACCTTCACACAAACATGTCAAATTTGGGAATGTTAGGGAATTCAATCCCAGATGAGAATGGGCGGGATTCTTCGATTCAATCCCGGACGAGCCCCCAATTTCTGTTACGCATTACCTCCGCAAACCCCGTTTACAGTGCACCTCAGAGTCTGGAGCAGGAACATGGCAGAAAGATTTGTTATTTTGCGTTTTCTAATAAACCGTGGTAAAACCACACCAATGCAATTGTAGAACAAACCAATTGTATCAAGAACTCTTACACACACACAATAATAACACTATTAAAGAAAGTACAATGAAAATATCACTCAGCAATTCACCAATGCTCATTACCATCATTCCCCAATGCTCTCAAAGCAATGAACTTACAATACGCCAAACGTGAGTGGGATGTAACATTCCCCAAAGTCCGTGCACGGATCCCCACGCCGGTTGAAGCCGTGCAGAACGACGAGAACAGGCAGGTATCGGCACGACAGCGGACGAGGAGTTACGAGGTGAGGTCGATATGGGAATTGAGCTGATATGGAAACCAACAGCAATCCATACTGAGGTTGATATGGAAATCCCAATGACAAAACAAGATGCACCAAGCGGTCACTCTTCTTCTTCTTCTTCGAGAACAAAATGGCGTATAGGCCCGTAATGGAGGCGCTTGATTTCTTACACTTGTCACTTGGTGATAAAACCTGACACGCAGGTTTAATTGCAATAGGCGCCCGCGGAACTACGCAACTTCCGGTTAGTGCACCCTTCGCGACAATAGTCATGTGATTGGATACGTTGAAAACAAACCACAAAAGGGCACATGTTACAGCTTCCTTCCAGTAGTCTCGCCCTCACCTATCGCAATATATGACAATGTCACGGGCAATCCCTTTCCCTGGAAGCCTCAACTCAGTCGCGACCAATATCAAAAAAAAGTCCTCACAGCCTCGATGACTCACGGCTGTATCTCTGTCATGGCTATTCCCCTCCTTCTCCCGGTTCTTGCCACGTTTTTCTTTTTCCTCCACAAATTTTTTTTTTTTTTTAATACAAGATCGAGGCTCGTGAAAGAGCTAACATTAATCACACAAAAGTCAAACCGACACATAGAACACAAAAAATAAGGGGAGCGGTAGACAAGATGGGGAGAGAGGGGGAAGGACACAAACACAACATTTGAGAGCAGGGACATCAGGAGAAATGTGGGAGGGGGAGGGCTTGGGGGGAGGTGGGAGAGGTATAAAACATATGAACACTGCAAGGACTTCCAGGAAAGAAGTTGGAATTTCCACAAAAAAAAGTATCTGGGGTGAATTAGCGGGGGGTAGAAAAGATCAAGGTTTTGGATGGGGGAAGATAAGAGATGGTGGTGAACAGCTGTTTTGAAAGACCTGGAGCGAGGAGTGGGATTGAAGGGAGTGAGGGAGTTTGTTCCAGAGGCGGGAGAAAAGAGGAATGAAAGAGAAGGTGAGCAGAGAGCCTAGATTTTGGCAGTTTAACCATAAGAGGTTTGCAGGCAGATCGTGTGCGACCTGAAGGAATATTGGGGGGACAGAGCACAGAGAGCTGGGGGAGCAAGGCCGGAGAGTCGGTAGAAGACAGAAAGACCACCAACCTGCCTGCGGTGAGTGAGTGAAAGGCCCTCGGAGTTAACATCATTGCATGAGATTCCAATGATTCTGAAAGCTTTGGTTTCAACAGCGTGAAGCCGAGCGAGGTGTGAGGCAGGAGCACCAGCCGAGGGGGAACAGTATTCCATTGAGCTGCGGATGAAAGCCTTGTATGTGGTGACAGTCAGGTTCACTGTTTTTTCGTTCAAAATTTTGGTAGATTAGCAAAACTACACATTTTTGGAATATTCAGAGCACGAGGAATCCAAAAATTAATGTTTACATTTGCGTAGACACCTTTGCGAAAATGACCCTCAGGACAGTGATGAAGATCTGTAAAAGCATATTCCTGAACGGTATAGACCTCGTAGATCCTGTGTAAAGGACTTATAGTTCAATCTGATACTACCTATAACTTCCTATAACAACCTATAACTTCAAAGGACTTGCAATATCATGTATTATGTAATACAGTTATATCACAAATATAAAGACAATGGTTTTCAATTACCTTTGTTTGTTGCTTTTCTATAATCCTGAGCACTATTTTGAGGCCTTTATTGGATTCCTTGACCCAGAAAACATAGGATTGGCATATTTAATTAAGTCTCTAGGTTGACTAGAAGCCGAGATCGCGCAAAATATGTATTTTATGGCGGCCATTTTCAAAATCCAAAATGGCGGCCATGCAGGTGTCTGTGCAAATGCCAACATTGATTTTGAGATTCTCCATGCTCTGAAGATTCCAAAAATGTACAGGTTTGCTAATCCCAAAATTTGAAAGAAATTATATTTGTTAACATAGTGAACCTGACTATCTTCATCACTGTCCTGAGGGTCATTTTCGCAAAGGTGTCTACGCAAATGTAAACATTAATTTTTAGATTCCTCATGCCCTGAATATTCCAAAAATGTAGTTTTGCTAATCTACCAAAATTTTGAAAGAAATTATATTTGTTAACATAGTGAACCTGACTACGAGGAGCTTTAACTAAAGTAATCTCCATTTCACACTAAAATCTTTAAAATATTACCTGAAACTAATAATCCTACAAGTATATAACAACAACAAAGGCGGAAGTGACGGATCTGTAAGAGTATGCGTGTTCAAGTGTATGCGTGTTCAAGTGTATGCGTGTTCAAGTGTATGCGTGTTCAAGTGTATGCGTGTTCAAGTGTATGCGTGTTCAAGTGTATGCGTGTTCAAGTGTATGCGTCTTCATGTGTATTCATGTGTATGCGAGTTTGTGGGTATGTCATTCCCTCGAGCCCCCTCCCCCCAATTGAAAAAGTGCAATATCGATTCTGCATGCGTCATAACGAAAGAGCAATCTCCTCCAAAATAGTAGTCTTGGATGAAAGAATTTCTGAAGAAATGGACCGAAAGATGCAGTTATCACAAAACTTTTCATTAATTACGTGTAAAATAACCTAAATACCAATGAAAGTTCAAGAAAGACGATAATGGAAAACTCTTCGGTTTTTGGAATGCTCCGCTCGGCTCATACAAGGCCAACGTCAGAAACCAATTATGTAAAGAGATTACCTGCATTGGCTTACCTTTCTCCGAGGAGTCGTTTAATTGAACAGAATCTCGCATTAGCGTATCAAACATCTCCACCAAAGACGTCTCTTTCGGAGCCCCCATCATGAGCACCGCAGGAGTTCAAATCCCCAGCGAGATCTGATACTAACACGCCGAGCACCTGCGATCCCTCCCACTGCAAATTAAACTACAGGTAGATCATGTGATCCGGCCTTTCAATCACCTGAATACCATCAGCTGCTCAACGAGTGTGCACATTCTACGTTATATCAGATCATCAGGTCCTCTGAGCGAGTGTGCACGGTGTACTTTATATCAGATCATCAAGATCCCATGAGCGAGTGTGCACATTCTCCTTTATATCAAATCATTAAGATCCTATGAGTGAGTGTGCATATTCTCCTTTATATCAGAGTCTTTTGGGTATTTTGGGTCTTTTGGGTTTTCGGGATATTTTGGGTCTTTGAAGTCTTCGTGGTCTTTTTGGTCGTCCTCGTCTTTTAGGGTCTTTTAGGTATTTCGTGTCTTTGGGGTCTTTTGGATCTTTGGGGTCTTCGAGATATTTTGGGTTTGTGTGGTCTTTCGGGGTCTTGGGGGACTTAAAGGGTCTTCAAAGGTCTAAAGGCTCTCATCAGTCTAATGGGTCGAAAGGTATATTCCAACAATCCGTAATTAATAGACAGGATGCAACCAGTGTTCAAACAGTACGTAATTAATAGACAGGATTCAACCAGTGTTTTAACAGTGCGTAATTAATAGACAGGATGCAACCAGTGTTCAAACAGTACGTAATTAATAGACAGGATGCAACCAGTGTTCAAACAGTACATAATTAATAGACAGGATGCAACCAGTGTTTTAACAGTACGTAATTAATAGACATAATCACAGCATCACGGTCTCCAGGACAGACCAACAAATGGCTTCACGGCTTGTGTTTTTCGGTTATATAATATATACAACAACAACACAACATGCATTTTAAGGCCATTTTCCCTGCTAGAGCAGGGGTTTGCCTTGCGGTCCCCATGACAATCTTCTCCATTTTGCCCTATTTTCTGCATCTCTCCTTGTTAACCTCCTTGCCCACATTTCTTCTTCCACCATCTTTAGCCAAGTCTTTCTCGGTCTTCCCCGTCCTCTACTTCCTTCTACATTCATTTCCATCACTCTTCTCAACCAGTCACTTTCATCCTTCCTCAACACATGACCAAACCATCTCAACCTGTTCCTCTTCACAGCATCAATCACAGGCTCTATTCCCATCATTTTTCGCAATTTATCATTTGTCTTCCTCTCTCTCAACGATACTCCGCACATCCATCGAACCTTTCGCATTTCCACCCTTTCCAGCCTTCGTTGCTGCTCTACATTCATGACCCATGTCTCGCTCCCATAAATCATAACACTTCTCACACATGCAGCATACACCTTTCCCTTCAGCTTCAACGACACTCCCCTCCTCATCAGCACGCCACTCAGTTCCCGAAACTTCTTCCATGCACATATCACTCTAGCAACCGTTGCCGAGTCTGATCCACCTTCTCCATTCAGCATGTCTCCTAGGTAACAAAATGTTTTCACACCTTCCAGCTTCACGCCGTCTCCAAGATCCAACTCAACCTTTCCTCCATCTGCAGCTCCCTCTGTGCACACCTTACATTTGAATGTAGCTGCCACACTGGTTAATGACCCTCTCAGACCGCTACATTTTTGATGAACCCACTCAGCGCACATTGTACATTGAATGGAGTTCACTCCGACACCCTTCCTTATATATATATATATATATATATATAACAATTTAACAATTTGCTCCTCCACCAACTTCCCGGTCATGAAAGAAATTATGATTCTCTTGACAAAGTGACAGATGAATATCAGGCAGTAAACTTCCCAACTGAGTTTCTCAACAGTCTTCAGCCTCAAGGACTCCCAACACACAGGTTGATTCTCAATGTGGGAGCACCAATCATGCTTCTAAGGAATCTTGATCCACCAAAGCTGTGTAATGGAACACGATTGACAACCCAGCAAATGATGCCGCATGTCCTAGAGGCAACCATCCTCTCAGGACAATACAGAGGAGAGAAAGTATTCATTCCAGGGATACGACTTATTCCACCTGACCTTCCATTCTCCTTCAAGAGGATTCAGTTCCCCATCAGGCTATGTTTTGCTATGTCCATCAACAAGGCGCAGGGGCAATCAATGAAGGTTGTAGGCCTGAACTTCACAGAACAAGTGTTTGCCCCTGGCCAGCTGTACGTGGGCTGCTCGAGGGTTGGAAAACCAAGCATATAGAATATGGATCATCAAGGTCCAATGAGCCGTCTGTCCGTCAGTCACAGTCCGTAAACACTTGCAACTTCTTCTCCGAAACCGCTGTTGCGATTGTGACCAAATTTGGCACAAATGATATTTGGTATGTTGCAACTCAAGTTTGTTCATAGCATTAAATAAATCGGAGTCTATGGGGGTCTACCGGGGGTCAAAGTATCTTGAGGGTAAATAAAACGAGAGTTATGACAGATTTAAGGCTTTAAGGGGTCTTTCAGTCGGAGAGTGGATATAATGCATGGAATGGTCTCCCTGGAAAGGTAGTGGCAGGGGAGTACGTGGAGAACTTTAAATAAGTGGGATTTAAATTGGTACCTGTATGAATTGGAGACAGAGATGGGGATATTGGCTTGCGTGCATTGTAGGAAGCTTGTGTGCGGAAGGGTCATGATACTGGGGTTGGTGCAGTTCAGGCATGATGGGAAAAATGGCCGACTTGTGCGCAAAAGTTCCTTTTTCATCCTTGTGTATGTCAAAATGCAATGCTTGCCCGCGTCCGCTTTGTAATCAATCTAAACTTGATGAAAACAAAACCTGAAACTAGAACGGCACTCAGTAGAGAGCATACCTCCACCTGGTTGGCCATATCACTCAATGGATAAAGAATCACTTAAAAGATTGTACTAGTTCGATTCGGATCCGGATCTTCACCAAAATTGAATCGATTATTTCTTGTCACACAGACAACCTGTTCATCAAGTTTGTCCATATCTGTCCGTAACTTTTTGAGATATCCTGCTATGTATCGTTTTTGGCTCTATCTCCCAATGGTGAAGAATCACTTAAACAATTAAATAATTCTTATATCAGAACCCATATTCAGATCTTCACCAAAATCGAATCGTCCGTGTCAGACACTCAAATGTTCCACCAAGTTTCATCCAAATCCGTCCACAACCTTTTGGGATATCCTGCTATGTATCGTTTTTGGCCCGATCTCCCAATGGTGAAGATTTCACTTTAAAAATTCTCGTAGCCGAATTCGAATCCGGATCTTCACCAAAATCTAATCAGTTCGTCCTTGTCACATACGCTACATCTCTGCAAAAATTTCGTCTGAATCCGTCCAAAACGTTGAAAGATATTTTGTTCACAAACGGACAGACAAACGGACAGACAAACAGGGGTGAAAACATAACCTCCATCCACCTTTGGTGGCGGAGGTAAAAATTGTATATTTTATTCATTCAGCTTATTCAGCATTCTCTAAATTCAGCATTCAGAGATAGTGAAAGGGAAGCATTTTAGAATGTTAAAAATACAATTGGACCTCAATATTCGCGGACCCCACATATTCACGAGTTAAGCATGTGACCTGCTTTTATATTCAAGCTTTGTATATTCGCGGTTTCAAAAAACATTTTTAGCTGCGTCGAGCAGCTCTATGAGAAGACCGCGTTGTTGTTCTTGTTGTTGGGGTGCCTTTTTGAATAGTGCATGCGCATACACTCGGACGTGCGTTGGCATGAGGTAAGGACATCGTGGACAAAAATCGCAATTTGTTTGAAGAAACCAGAATAAATTTAGCTGAAAGACAAAAAGACGCCAGTGCATGCGTATAATTTAATGACTGGTCGAATTTGGTAGCGCATATTGCAACGGATATCCTCATGATTGTACACGTCGCAGCTGGTGACCACACTGTGGTCATTTTCTCTTGTTTTAACACATCAGAACTGGTCACCTATATCTACCGCCGCTGATATTAATTCAGCTTGGAAATTCTTCCACAGAAACCTGCTCTCCCTTATGCACAGATTCATCCTAACCCTTCAATTATATCGTACTCATCCTCCCGCTCTTGGTACTCTGAATCATGTGGTGAGGCAGTTGCTTTAAAACAACTTGCATTCTCCTCCTGAAGGCAAATCCAAATGAAAACAACCTCAGATCATTCCACAAAGCTCGCAACAAGCTTGTCTACTCTCTGGAGAGCCAGAAAACAACGTGTATCCAAGCTTAAGAATGAGCTTTCAAACGTGTTCCCCTCCTCTAAAACCTGCAGGCACCTTGTCAAGGTGGCGCTTTGTCAAGACTTGCTCCCTTTGCCCTCTCCGTGCTTTGCCCCCCTCACCCCCCCCCCCCCCCCAGGTATCTGCAAGACGCACATGGTCCACCAGCATCTCCCTCCTCGTGAAATTGCCTAAATCCAGAACCACTGCTCAAAACTCATTTATTCCTTTTTCCCCACATGTGGAACTACCTTCCATACTCTCGTCAATCTCATTCTTCCCTCCAGGTCTTCAAGACAGCTGTTCACGACCATGTCAAATCATCCCCCATTCAAAACCATGATCTTTTCTACCCCTTGTGACCACAACCATGTGACCACATTTCTACCCATGACCATGGCAAACATGTGAACACATTTCTACCCATGACCATGGAAACCATGTGACCACATTTCTACCCATGACCATGGCAAACATGTGACCACATTTCTACCCATGACCATGGAAACCATGTGACCACATTTCTACCCATGACCAGGGCCGGCGCTACCATTAGGCTAACTAGGCAGCCGCCGAGGGCGCAGACATCAAAGGGGCGCATTATTGAACCTTAAAGGGTCACAGTTTTATACAAATTATTGTTTTAAGAAAAAACATAATAAAAGGAAAATATAATAGTTCATTGTTCATTATAGTGTAAGTGATTAATTTTGAGCATGTACGCTTCGTGGCATATGTCACATCCTGTTTGAAACCGACATAGCCTGCTCCCATGCACCTTCTCCCATACGTCACATCCTGTGTGAAACGGACATAGCCTGCTCCCATGCGCCTTCTCCCATACGTCATATCCGGCATGTTCAAAACGCTGCCGCCATTATTTTCGTCGTTGGACGCATGGATTGATCATCGTCAGGAAAACGGGAGAATTAATAAATCGACGTTGGCAATTTTTTGGGGGGGGCGGGGGGTGCAAGTAGCTGGCCTTGCCTGGGCGCAAAATAGTCTGGCGCCGGCCCTGCCCATGACCATGGCAACCATGTGACCACATTTCTACCCATGACCATGGCAAACATGTGACCACGTTTCTACCCATGACCATGGCACCACGTCACCACGTGACCATGGTTTTGGTCACACACACACACTGACACACACCAAACTCAAAGCCCACCTTCCAAATTCTAGTTTTTCCTTCCTGATTGTTTGCTTCTGTATCTATGTTGCCTACCTCATGCGTCTTCCCTACCCCTCATGGCCTCATTCCTCCCCAGCGCAGCGGAGTCCCACCCACACGGCCACACCCATTGTTTATCCAAGGCTCCCTCTATTTTGTCCTTCAATTCCGCTGCTGGTGAATACCCCCCTGTCTTTCTAATGTTCCGTTTGGTCTGTTGTGTCCTGACCCGCTCAGTGTTCTAGTTCTTCCACGAGCCTCGACTCTCCAGCGCATGAAAAAAAAGAGGTACCGGTACGTTATTGAGGGGACCATCTTCATAGAAAATAACAATTTGTGTACATGATCTACACATACATTTATTTTGCCTTTCATTTTTTTCCTTCAATTGTACATGGTGTGCTTTAGCTATTTCCCAAATCAACGTTTTCCTTTTGATGCGTTTACTAGTGGCCATGTTGTCAGAGAAAGCGATAGTCTCCTCTGTCTTTGACTTTAGACTGAATGGATTTCTTTCCCAGAATTACATATATTTGGAGAAACAATGAAAATGACTGCTAAAGCAAATTTACAGATTATTTTTAAAACTTCAAACAGCATGGTTACAAAATTTCCTTGCAGAAACTTTTAGATGTATTGTCTGCCTTGAGATCGACAGCTTCCTTCTGCATTCCCTCTATTTCACCGAAGTTGTGCCCTGAGGGCAGCGCGTGATTCATTTCCATTCACACATGAAGCACGTGTTTCGTGTTTTTACTTTTCACATCGCCTCAACTCTTAAAAGACTGCTTTCAAAAGTGCTTGTGAGTTCTCAGCCGTTGATTAAATTTCTTTATTATTACTTCAACGTTACTTGTGGTTGGTGATACAATAATGTGAATTTGCTGTTAGCGTTGTGAAGTAGCTCGTTGCTGTCTTGTATCCCGCATTTGTGGTGCCACCACTGGTGGTGTTGAAGTAGTTCGTGTTTCATACACACACGGAATCATAAATAATATTGCAACGAAACGTTAACGGTGACAAACTAGGGTTTACGAACTCACTTCCATCACAATTTTAAAAATAAAAGTTAATTACTGCATTCGCATGATGACGTAACTGGACACTTTTGAGGAGAGATTTCTGTATACCGTAACCATTGCCTGCCTGTAAAGTGAAGGTGAAACACACACACACACACACACACACACACACACACACACACACACACACACACACACACACACACACACACTGAATGAATGATCGTTTTAAGGCCATTTTCCCCGCTAGAGCGGGGGTTAGCCTTGCGGGCCCCATGACAATCATGGTTCCCTGTTTGAAACAATGTTTTTATGGCCGGATGCCCTTCCTGACGCCAACTCTTGGTCGCCTCTTACGATGCGCAGGGATACGGTGTACCTATTCTAAATCGGGGTACTCACCGTGATCATTCATCCCAGCAAGCTGGTACTCCATTTGCCAACCTCGGAAGGATGACAGGCTGAGTCCAGGGTGAGTCAACCCCCCTGGCGTTAATTCAGCGATCGACCGGGATTCGAACCCAGGATCCTAGGATCCCAAGCCAGCACCCTAACCGCTAAGCCAACACCAGGCTATTGGTGACACATACAGACACACACATACTGACACACACATACTGACACACACATATTGACACACACATACTGACACACACACACATACTGACACACACACACACATACTGATACACACACACACACACATACTGATACACACACACACACACACAGACACACACACACTGACACACACACACACACACACACACACACACACACACACACTGACACACACACACACACACACACACACACACACACACACACACACACACACACACTGTTACGGATTCGTAACTTCCGTTATTGGGGTTTTCACCCACTTGACATGTTTCTGATATTAGGTATTATTATTATTCTCAAAAGGTTTATTATTCAGGAACAGCTATCTAAAGTTAAAAAGGTTAACTTAAAATGATACAGGAAATCGTGGACCGGAAAACGACGAGCGAGGAGGAGGAGGCGGTGAGACAAGTCGGAGAAGAAGCTGGTTGCTTTGCGTTCTGGATCAACCGTTGTCGAGCAAGAGACACGAGTGAACTTTGGGGTTTCCTGGAAAGGGATTCCGCGATCGAGTTGTTATCGCTGTGACTGATCAAACCTGCGTGTCAGGTTGGCGTTGGATTCGGAGGAACCATCGTCGTGTGATTACGTCTCAGGTACGAGCCGTCCGCCATTTTGACTCGTGCGCTTCGCGCGTCGAGCAAACTTTCCTTGCTTCGTCAACCATTTCCACCGCGTTCAGACGTATCTGTGGTGTGTGTGTGCACCGAGGCTTCTGACGATTACTTTGCGGCTCGCCGACCTTGAACAATGAAAGTTAGTACCTGGAGGGGGCCTTTGGATTTCCCAGTCGCCGTCAGTGCGCCTTTGTGCCACTTTAACCACGTGACCCTTTTCTCGGCTTTGGGTCGCGTGCGCCTTGGTGCCGTTTTGGGCGGCGTGTCTGTGCCTGCCCTCGGAACGAGATTCTGGTTTAGAGTCAACATCGTTCCGTTGATCACTGGAGGGGACAAACTCTGAGCTCGAAGACGGGAATATAGAGACATTGGGGAAGGTTCTTTCCACTCACTTGGAACACTGTGAGTTACTTTATGCATGCTAGCTGATGGAATAGAGAGTGCACTCTTAATTGTCATTGGTGGTAATGTTATTACTGTGTGATTTATAATATATTATTGGTTTGTTCGTAATCATTGGTGTTGTTTCCTTATTGATTTCGACCCGGAAATATATATTTTTCTGCCGTGATTCCTCCCGGGGTTTCGGAGGTACACCGAGACTTTCACACTTGAGTACCAGTTCACTGGTAATTCCCTGTTTGTGGTTAAAGGCGGCAAAAAGGGTTGGTGTAAGGAAGGGCATCCGGCCGTAAAACATTGCTTCAAAAAGGGGACCAAAAAACAACAACAACCACGGTTCCCGAAAAAGGCCAACCCCTGCTTGCGGGGAAAAATGGCCTCTAAAGGTGGTTATTTTTTTTTTTATACCGAGACCAGGTGGTCGGGAGGAACACGTAACAGAAATTGGGGGCTCGTCCAATTGACTCATGGGCTCGAAATTGGGTCTGCGTCCGGGATCTAAAAATCCCCTAAATTTAGTCAGGGAACGAATTCCCTAACATTCCCAGAATTCCCAAATTTGGAACTTGTTCTAACATTCCCAAATTTTTCCAAAAACAAAATGTTTTTTTTACATTTCTTGTGTGAAGGTTAACAGGTGATAATAGTCACCATGGAGTTTGACCAAGAGAAGTTTGCAGTGACCCCTAGTGAAGCACAGTTCAGAGCGTTAGTAAAATCGGACCTCTTGAAATTGGCCAAACATTTTAGCTTGGAGGTCCGGACTAATATGAGGAAGGCAGAGATGCAGACAGTGGTGATACAATCTATGGTGGGATTAGGAGCATGGGAAGAGGTAGCCTGGGATTGGTTACCCGAGGAACAAGAAAATGTGGAGCTCCCAAAAATGGAGATGCAATTGCAGAGCAAGGAAAGAAGAGCAACACAGGAAAGAGAACTCCAGGAAAGGATAAAAGCAGAGGAAAGGAAAGCAGAAAAGGAAAGAGCAGAACAGGGAAGAGAACTCCAGGAAAGGTTAAAAGCAGAGGAAAGGAAAGCAGAAAAGGAAAGAGCAGAACAGGAAAGAGAACTCCAGGAAAGGTTAGAAAAGGAACAAGCAGAGGAAAGGAGAGCTGCAAGGGAACTCGTAGCAGAGGAGAGAAAAGCCGAAAGGGAGTTCAAGGACCGGGAAATGGCGCGTCAGCAGGAAATTAAAGTCAAGGAGCTGGAGTTAATGAGAGAACGGGGAGAGGCACCATCCATGCCGACTGGTTCGACACCTAGTCAGAACACTTGGGATGTTGGCAGACATGTGAGGCTGGTTCCACCCTTCAATGAAAAGGAGGTAGCCAATTTTTTTTCACACTTTGAGAAGGTGGCTCAACTGCTAAACTGGCCTGAGGAGTCCTGGACCATACTAGTGCAAAGTGTTCTGGTGGGTAAAGCTCAATATATTTATTCGGCTTTACCGATTGACCAATGTGCAGATTATGAGATTTTGAAGAAAAACATTCTCGATGCCTATGAATTGGTCCCGGAAGCTTACCGGCAAAAATTCCGGAATGCCAGGAAGAGGGAGAGTGAGACCCATGTGGAGTTTGCCAGAATGAAAGAAACCATAGGTGGTGTGATTCAAAAGGGGTTGGGAAAGACTTCGAATTATTGCGACAATTGATCCTGGTGGAGGAATTCCAGCAGTGTGTCCACGAGGACATTAAAGTACATCTAGAGGAAAGGAAAGTACCAAAGTTGTATGAGGCAGCAACCATGGCGGATGACTATGCCTTAACCCATAGGAGGGGGTTCCACAAGCCTAACTTCTCGCCTAAACCTAGCCAGGGGAGCTATGGTACCTCAGGGGCGGAGAACGAAAATTCATGGGGGCGACCTCGAGATGACTATGAGGACCACTCTGATACCACGACTTCGAGACATCAGAAGACTACAGTTCCAAGGCAGGCGTATCCTCCGGGGGGCCCGAGGCAGACCATGAGTTTTTCCTCCGGCCCTACTTGCGCTTTTTGCAAGAAACCTGGACATGTGATGTCCCAATGTTATGCCTTGAAAAGGGAAAATCAGGAACGGAGTTCGACTAGTACGACTCCAAATGCAATGGCCATTTTGAGAAATCGCCCTCAAAAGGGTTACCAACCATTTATTTCAGAGGGGTTTGTGTCACTGGATGGAGCCTCGACTAACCGGAGACCTGTTAGGGTATTGAGGGACACAGGAGCACATCAATCTTTAATGCTTGAAGGCATCTTGCCATTGTCAGAGGAGACGGCAACTGGTGATAGTGTTCGTTTACAGGGGATTGGTGGCTGTGTTAGTGCTCCACTTACTTCATGTCATCCATTTGGAGTCCGATTTGGTGTCAGGACCGGTCACCGTAGGTTTACAAGCCACTCTTCCTGTAGAGGGAGTATCTGTTATCGGGAATGATTTGGCCGGTGGTCAAGTTTATGGTAACCCGATGGTTGTTAAAAAGCCCAGTAGGGAAAATAACACCACACCAGTTAGGGATGGTGACAAATGTAGCAATTTATTTGTAGGTGGACTGAACTTCAAAACAAAGGAAGAAGTTCTGACCTCTGTCTTCAGCAAATATGGACCGCTTTTCGAAATGCGGTTGATAAAAGACAGGGAAACGCACAAGTCAAGACGGTTTGGCTTTGTCACGTTTGAAAGCACAAAGGACGCCAAAGAGGCAGAGAAGAATTGGAATGGTAAGGATTTCGAGGGTCGGACCATAGCCGTAGAGAAGGCAGGCCGTAGTCGGCGAGGGGGTTACAGAGGAGGACCACGGAGTAGTGGTGGTGGCCGCAATCGATATTATTATGGAGGCTTCCAAAGTTATGGCAGCTCCCGAAGGAAGGATTATCAGAGGAGTGGCCGAGAAGGAGACCGCTATTAATGTGA
Organism: Myxine glutinosa; assembly: GCF_964187855.1. Classification (NCBI taxonomy): domain Eukaryota; kingdom Metazoa; phylum Chordata; class Myxini; order Myxiniformes; family Myxinidae; genus Myxine; species Myxine glutinosa. Next base: position 106,051,214 of record NC_136267.1, read on the forward strand.
CTACAGTGACAAGTGGTCCAACCGTGATTGTTAGGAAAGTTAGAAAGAGTTGAAGCACTGAATGCTGCGGAGCAGCCGAAGCAAGATTCCTACACAGATCAACCGTGAACGCCATGTTCCTAAAGGCGTCCAGGTAGTGAACTTTCCTACACGGATTAACCGTGAACTCCACGTTCCTAAAGGCGTCCCTGTAGTGAACTTTCCTACACGGACTAACCGTGAACTTCACGTTCCTAAAGGCGCCCATGTAGTGAATATTTCCAGGCCTCACCACCCAACCACCATGGACCCTGGCTCTCAGCTCGGCCTCTGGGGAAAAGTGCTGTAGATTTGCTTGACTTTGGGATTTTTGATCACTACCCCTTAACCTTCATGCAAATGAAACTAAAAGTGAAAAATCAGAGGTTGATGAGATGGAGTTGGCTTTGCAGGAGTTCAACTTGGAAATTGAACATGTAAAGGGCAGGGACAATGTCGTTCCTGATGCTTTGTCCAGAGTGAATTAACTTTAGAAATCTCTGTGGGTTGTGTGAAGTTTTGTTGCTTTATTTTTGAGATGTTGATAATTGTTGCTCACGGGAATTGGTGATTTGGGTTGTGAGTTTATTTTTGTTTGTTTAAAGAGTTTGCCTGCAAAGAATGTTTTCGCTGTGTTCAAACTTTCTTTCTTGAGGGGGGAAGTGTTACTAGTGTATGCGGTTATGTTGCAATTAACAGGGGAGTGAAACTTTCATATAGAATCTTGAAACTGGTACTTATTGACTTCTTTAGATCACATAGGACTCAAAACCACCTGTTTCCAATTTTTTCCAGCATGGATACGCACTAAATCCAAGATGGCGGCCATTTAACACGATAATCGCTTAATCGCCAACTATTTTGGACATTTGTAATGGATATAGTTGTCCAGTATATCGTTTTATAGGTTTTTTTGGTCACTGAATTCATTGAAGTACTTATATCATCAATAACACAAAGCATAAAGTGAATAATCATCCAATATGAGGTATAATTGGCACCATATGGCATGGCACACCCATATAAATACCCAATGAACGGTACACAAATATTTGGGTTATAATAATGATTATGTATATTTGTTTTTCAGCAAAATAAATGTGTCCTGATCGTTCTATGGAAGACTGCATGGCATGAGCCATAATAATGTAACCACAGGAATGGATGCATGGGTGCAATCTGCCATGAAATCAGAGTTGACCAGCTTATGAAGTGTCCATTTCTAAACATGTATTGTCTTTTCTACTTGCAGGTAAATAATGGCATCCGAAGCGGAACCTCTGGAGAAAAGGGCACGTACCGAACTAAATTTCAAGCTGTGCATCAAATGTCAAACTTCAAAAGAAGAACAATTAAAGGAACCCCCACAGTCCCAAAAGCAATCAACGTATGACAAATTTCTAACAGCGGTTCGTTTGAGAGCGCAGTTTGGAAACACTGACTTTATTGCACTCAACGAAAAAATTGGACAATTGACAGCACAAGATTTATGTGACAAACATGTTGTGTGGCACAGAACGTGCTATGCTATGAGCACAAATAAAGAACATATAATACGTGATGAAAAGCGCTACAACCGAGCTTGTGCAACATCCGATGTTACTCTCCTTAGTAGCCGAACCGTGGGGAGACCAACTGCTTCATCAACACTTAGTGCTACGGACGAAGAGCCAGTGTCAAAAAGGTACACCCGATCACAGTTAACTGCATATGACAAAACAGAATGTTTCTTCTGTCAAGGTAAAATACAAGGTCCCTTGCACGAATGTCAATCAGCAAATATTGGAAAGCAGATAAAGGACATAGTACACCACTCCAACAACCAAGAATGGAAGGTTAACTATGCCACTGGTCCTATCTGACAATGATGCGCTGTCACGTGATATTGTCTACCACAAGAAGTGCATCACCGAACAGTGGCAGTTTCTAAAGCAGGGAAATGCTGCAGACAGTGGATCATGCCCTAAGACAGCTGACCGCTGCAACACAGATGCCAGTGGGCCGACAGTACACCACATCACGGCTGAAATTGAATTCTTTGCCGAAATACAAGATCGCATCAACCAGGGAGAATTTATTCCAATGGACGAAGCAGAAAGCTATACTTATCGAAGATGGAACAATACAACATCCAGTATGTCTCGAAGTTTTCTAACGCCAAGTCCGAGCGGAGGTGGCTACGACAAAATATCGAGGAAAATGTTAATCTCGTTCAGTTCACACCATTACCGAAGAAGCCTACACTGATACATTCCAAAGCTGCACAAAATGCTGCAGTTGATGAAGCTGTCAAGAACAACACATACGATGACATGAAAAAGTTATTTGAAGCAAGCAGAGTCCTACGTAAATTGATCCAGGAAACAAAGAAAGACCCGTGGGTTTTCACCGGAACACTCGAAAATAGTGAGCATTGCGTAGTGCCACAGGAGCTCCACAGCATGGTGCTTTGGATCATGAAAGGTACAACTACAGTTAAAACTGAAGCTCGTGCACAAGAGTTTAATAGATCTGCGTCAATCGTCTCTCAGCAAATAGTACAAGCCCACAAATCTAATCGGCAACTCCTGTATGACCCAAAATCACCAGTGGCTGCGTTTCGATCGACAACAAAATAGAAGATTCCACACCTATCAAAGACTATAAGGTATTCCTAGGAACCAAGGAAACCAAAGCCAACCTCGTGCTATACCTTGCACACAAATCTGTCCAGCTGTGCAAACTGCCGATCACTACCCACACACACAAAGGTGTTATGTCTTCCCAATCAAACATGGTGAACATCACAAGTACACAGGAGGAAGCCGACACGTTACTGGTCATGTATGCAGTAGCAGTGAGTAGTTTGGGTAATACACCACATATATACTCCTCTGACACAGATGTGTTGGTGCTCGCTCTGCGCAGGGTCCCAGACCTCAACACAGAGAGTCTCATCATCATGGGCTCTGGTGATCGACGACGGAAGATTAAACTCAAACCTATCTACATGGCCATTGGCGCAGAATGTGCAGCAGCTTTGCCAGGATTCCACGCGCTCACTGGATGTGATACCACTGGCCACATCCAGGGAAAGGGAAAGCCTACTTGCTTCAAATCCTTCATGAAGGCTAGTGATGACGTAATCCATGCACTAGCTGGGCTTGGTGTTGGTGTGTATCCATCTCCGGAGGTGTTGGCTGGTTGTGAAAAGTTAGTGTGTCAGCTCTTCAAACCTGGTTATGAATCAGCTAAAGCACTCCGGTGGCATATGTTCAAGCAACTCAAGGGCAACCAGGGTGTAGAGAAACTACCTCCAACTCAAGGATCCATAAGTGAACACATTCTGCGAGCACACTTCCAAGCTAACATTTGGGTGCAGGACACAGTAGCTGTTCCAAGTCTTCTAGATCCAGTATCGTTGGGATGGAAACAACTAGATGACGGACGTTGTGTTCCTGTGACGTCGAAAGTTCCACCGGTACCAGAGGCTGTCGTCGGCCTCGTGAAGTGTTCATGTATTGCCAGCAAATGCAGTGGACGGTGTTCTTGCAAGACCAATAATCTGTCATGCACAGAGCTTTGCAAGTGTGAAGGTGCTGAAGGATCATGCACTAATGTTGCAAATGAGGAGACAGAGAGTGATGATGATGATGACAGCGACAGTGATGACTAATAACGTGGCAGTAATAACTAGCATCCGGATACATGTATAATTGAGCATCCAATTTGATATGTGTATGAACACCATTTTGTTTTCCCCATGATTGTTAGATACATAACATGCCTAGGTAAATTTCCATAACACAAGTATGTTGATAAATGGTTTGATTTTTCTGTATATGGTGGCCACCATCTTGGACCTATTCTACGACATTAATGAAAACATTGAAAACTTCTTAAAGAAGTAACATACTTGGTAGAAAAGAATATATTGTAATCACAAAAATGTCCTTAGCTTATCATTATACATGTACGTAAATAAATGGTTCAGATATAAAAATATCGTATTTTTTCGAAATTTGGTGGACGCCATCTTGGATGTTGTCAATGGATATGAATGAAAACATTGAAGACAGTCTATTTCATACAACCATATGTAGATACAAATATATTGTAATCAAAAGCATGTCCATAATAAGCTTATCATTGTGCATATATTGAATACGTTGGTTCAAATATAACGATTTATTGCTTTTTCGGTATATGCTGGCGGCCATCTTGAATTTTGCCACTGGACATAAATTAAAAAATTGGAAACAGGTTGTTTTGTGTTCAGTGTGATCATAGAAAGTAAAAAATCACAAGTTTCCAGATTCTATATGAACCGTTCACTAAATAACACAACGACCTACACTATACGGATTCGTAACTTCCGTTATTGGGGTTTTCACCCACTTGACATGTTTCTGATATTAGGTATTATTATTATTCTCAAAAGGTTTATTATTCAGGAACAGCTATCTAAAGTAAAAAAGGTTAACTTAAAATGATACAGGAAATCGTGGACCGGAAAACGACGAGCGAGGAGGAGGGGGCGGTGAGACAAGTCGGAGAAGAAGCTGGTTGCTTTGCGTTCAGGATCGACCGTTGTCGAGCAAGAGACACGAGTGAACTTTGGGGTTTCCTGGAAAGGGATTCCGCGATAGAGTTGTTATCGCTGTGACTGATCAAACCTGCGTGTCAGGTTGGCGTTGGATTCGGAGGAACCATCGTCGTGTGATTACGTCTCAAGTACGAGCTGTCCGCCATTTTCACTCGTGCGCTTCGCGCGTCGAGCAAACTTTCCTTGCTTCATCAACCGTTTCCACCGCGTTCAGACGTATCTGTGGTGTGTGTGTGCACTGAGGCTTCTGACGATTACTTTGCGGCTCGCCAACCGTGAACAGTAAAAGTTCATACCTGGAGGGGGCCTTTGGATTTCCCAGTCGCCGTGAGTGTGCCTTTGGTACCACTTTAACCACATGACCCTTTTCTCCGCTTTGGGTCGCGTGCGCCTTGGTGCCGTTTTGGGCGGCGTGTCTGTGCCTGCCCTCGGAACGAGATTCTGGTTGAGTCGACATCGTTCCGTTGATCACTGGAGGGGACAAACTCTGAGCTCGAAGACGGGAATATAGAGACATTGGGGAAGGTTCTTTCCACTCACTTGGAACACTGTGAGTTACTTTATGCATGCTAGCTGATGGAATAGAGAGTGCACTCTTAATTGTCATTGGTGGTAATGTTATTCCTGTGTGATTTATAATATATTATTGGTTTGTTCGTAATCATTGGTGTTGTTTCCTTATTGATTTCGACACGGAAATATATATTTTTCTGCCGTGATTCCTCCCGGGGTTGTGAGGTATACCGAGACCAGGAGGTCGGGGAGGAACACGTAACAACAACAACAACAACAACAACAACAACAACAACAACAACAACAACAACAACAACAACAACAACACACACACACACACACACACACACACACACACACACACACACACACACACACACACACACACACACACACAGTGTAGGTTAACTGACATCTCAAATTTGCTGCACACGGTTTGTAACAAAAACATAAAATCTGCGAGCATTATTTCGTTTGTGATGTATTGAAGCACCACTTTACTCTCTGTCCAAAAGATCTCTGTGATGTTTTCAAACTCTAATTCTCGATTCAGTAGTGTGCTGATCTTGACCGACACTAGCGCTGCCATCAACTCTAATTGAGGAATGGTTACAGATGCAACGGTGACGCAGAACTCGCAGAACTGGACTACTTCTCCATTGCTCCCATTGTGGTCTGTACGTGTCAGGTAGAGGGTTATCCCAGTCTTTTCCATCTTTACACGTTGCTTGAAGAATCATTTTACTGACTACTACTAAAGGAGACACAAAGGCCAAAGGACCGTAAATGGAACTCACCGTAGACAGGATTCCATGCCTAGTCAACGGTTGATCTTTGAAAACAATCCGGAACTGGAACGTGTCGAGCTCAATGCACCATTGTACTCCAATAACCTTTTCTACTGGAAGTGTGTCATTCCTTAAATCCAAGTCCTTGATGCTTTTCGCTTGATCCTCTGATGATATTGCCATTAAGACGTTTTTAGAGTTTGAAACAAGTTTGTGTAATCGGTGACCTCCCTCAAAATATGGTGCCTTACTGTTGTGAATCAATTGGAGAGCTTATTTTACTGATGGAACAGACTTTAGCCCGTCATCGACATAAAAGTCATGGCGGATGATGTCTGTAGCATTCTTTCCATACTTGTCATTGTCATTGGCCGTTTCCACTGGCAGACTAGCGGCCATTTTAGTTGTAAACTAGAACGCCACTCAGTAGAGCGCTTACTCCCGTCGTGGGTCAAGTTGGAGCCCTATTTTCCAATGGTAAAAAATTCTTCAAAAAATTCCTCCAACTCCGTTCAGAACTTTTCCAGATGTCTTGTTTACGAACATACACACACACACACACACACACACACACACACACACACACACACACACACACACACACACACACACACATGGACGGACACGATCGAATGCATTGCTCCCTGGCGGGAGTAAAAAAACAAGACCTGATGTTGAACACATCCTCGAACATTTATCGGACATGTATTTATCGATCTTGTTCAAACTTGGCACACAGAAAACGAATGATTGGTTACATATGCATGTCATTTTCTTTTGAGATCAGATCCAAAGATAGATGGCCGACTGGCAGCCATTTTGTTACGAAAACGTCTCCCCAACCATTTCTCGACATGCATGGACCGATTTTGTTCAAACTTGGCACAAAGACAATACATGAGTATACATATGCAGATTTTGTTTTGTAATCCGACCAAAGATGGTTGACTTAACTCGGTGTTTAACTCTGTATATCAAAATTACTAAAACCATGGGGGCTATGACATTTTATGTATTTTTCTTCATGTTAATATTATTATTATTTTTATGATCTTAGGAATACTGCATTGCGAGACATTGCCTCAAAGTTTGTAAAGTTTTTTTTTTTAAAACTATGTTGATGGTCTGAACAGTTGTTCTTGTGCCAGGTTTCTTCCTGCAGTTGAGTATGGGGAAGTTAGCACAGAAGAAGAAGAAAAGGGCTGATGATTTTAAGAAAGTAAAACTAAAGGTTGGAAAGAAGAAACCGAGAGCACAAAACGAGACTAATGCAAGCTTTAAGACGCGAACAATTGCTATCCCCGAACAGCTGAAAAGTCATGGAACACAACCCACCACTCATCGCAAAGTTGGCTTCTCGGTAATTGCTGCACCTTTGTTTACTTTATTACAAGATACATCTACACGAGTGCTAGTACATGCACACAGTCTGTTTTACTGGGTGTCCCAAAAGTTACCAGACCCTTTTTGTGCAATTTTCATTGATTTAATTGTAATTTTAATTGAGGTATTGGATTGTGCTAGGAGACATTGAATAACTGAAAAGCATAGTTTACGAGAAGATTTCTGAAATTGAGCTCGAACTGTTCAGACTGTGCGCAGTGTGCACCAGTTGGAGACGACGCATTGAAATAAATTCTGCTTAAACAGAATGAAGCTGTATAACTTGCCCCTGACAAATGAACAATCACATTTTTATCATGTTATTATTTTTCCTCAATGACTAGTTACTTTTGGGACAACTGGTTAGGCTAGGTTGATTTCATTTAATGTTATTTTTTTCATTTTGAGACTGAAATTGCAAGAGCATGAATTGTTTCGTAGTTTTGTTCATATCCATGTTGATGGATCTTTTATCATGCGTTATTTTGGAAACCATGCTTTTTCTACATCTGCAGACACTGCTTACGCAGCTGCGGCACTACAACTCCACAGTGAGACTGGGTGCACTCACAGGAATACAAGAGCTGTTGGACCAGCATCCAGAAATGTTGAAACAAAATCTTGGATCTTTGCTTGCGGAGACATCCTCATTACTCATAGATACTGAGCCTTTGGTGCGGCACAAAGCTGTTTCTCTCCTACGTGAGCTTGCGACCCGACCAGCTCCTACCTGCTTTATTCCTTTCTTTCCGACTGTAATGGCTCACTTGAGCACTGCCATGACGCATTTGAATGACGGTGTGCGTCTTGATTCACTTGATGCCCTCGACATCCTCCTTGAGACATTTCCTCACCTGCTGAGCGGTGCAAGTCAGTGGGGCTCACACATTGAGAAAAGATCTAACATTGAAACGCTGTTGTGCCACTTTGTGGAACTTATTTCTCACCGTGGATCGGAGGTGAGGCCAGCAATTTGTTTTTGTGGGTGTTTGTGCAGTAGGTATTCAAGGACAGATCTGGGGAAGAGTAATTTGACATTTGGCTTGTCTCAGGTAAAAATATTAGGACAACATTAATTGGATACATTTGCATCATTAACATTAAACTGATTTGGAATTGCAAATAACAAATCTTTGTGTTTATTTTCAATTTGAATCGTAGTCCATGAGCTACAGCACTCGCTGCTCCCATCTTGAGGAGCCAAACATAGTTTGTATTTTTGATTTATGTGTTGAACACAAAAAAAACATTCTGGACTTGTTGGAGCTCTAGCTTAGTGTCTGAAAGTTGGTGATTAGATCCACCAGAATGCCAAGTACATGTACATGTAAGTAATAGAGCAAATTCCTTGCAACAATCTCATTGTTTGAATTTCATGAGGACCCAAATGCCATAAAACTTGAAGGTTCTCTTATATTACTACTGGACCACCTCCACCCCCACTCCTCTGTTCCCCCTTTGGGTGGCTGCTGCTAGTTCAGATTTTAAAATTTTCCGCCATTTAACTTCCATCTCAGATTGTGTCATCTGTCCCACTGCAGTGTTGTTTGTGTAATTCTACAGAAATAACTTGGGAAAATGGTTAGAAATGGTGACCAATATTTTGATAACTGGAGTTAACCAATTTATGGCCGCCATCTTGGATTGGGTCATCAAGTGACCTAAAAATAAAACTTTTGTGACAGTCCACTATTATACATCTGCCCACCAATTGTGTCAATTTTCAAACCGATCAGTAAGAATTTGGGACTTGTACTTGAGTAATAAAGGTTTTTCTTTGAATTTCACTGTTGTTTTGGATGCCATCTTGAATTGACCCTTATTTGTGCACAAAGCTACAATTCTGACTTGTCCATCATATATTTTTATGACCTACAGATACAATGTGTTTGGCAAAAAACATTATGTTTAGCCCCTCAGAGTGGTAGCAACAAGTAAAATTTTAGGTCCTAGCTCATTTGCAATGTTTATTTGCAAACATATAATGCAAGTTTAAGTTCCACTTATTTGGGAAAATAAATAAATTTGGATACTAATTAACTATTCGACTTATTTTATGGTTGGAGGGGGGAGGGCAGTTGATTTGTGGTGTCATGTTGCACAACTTGCTTTGCCGCAAAGCTCCAGGTCTCCTAAAGTTAAGTCAACAAATAATTAAGAAAGAGCAGAAATTAGGAACTTTATGGCATTACCTCTAGCACTAGGCTGGGCCTTCACGATGTGAAGTGGATGTGAAGTGCGAAGTGGTATTATTCATGACTATGTGAAGTGGTGTATTATTTCAGCAACAACTTCTGATAATTGCTAACAAGTCGTATCTAATTAGCCTACATTTCTTAATATCGTTGTAACAACAATGTCATGGAAAAAAACGTTTTTTCTTCATTGTCACTTTTATTCAACATCATAAAACATAAATGATCACAATGAAAACAAATGCAATGCCCCTAGAACCATAACTTGCAATGTTTGTTTTGGTGAAATGTATAAACAACTTTTTTTTTCCTGATTGTCACTTTTGTTCACCATAACAAAGCATAATTAAGTAGCATACCCGAGAGGGCTGACGGTCATCTCTTGAGGTTGTAGTTAAGATCTCTGCTGATTTGGGGGAACCGCCACCCCTGAGAGCCCCCCGCCCCCCAATGATCTGCTGGGAGGCCCCCTGATCTGAAATCGAAAAATCTAAGACCAAGCGATCCTGTGGACCATCGAGTAGAAGGGTTGTATCAGGTTTCAGAGCTATCTGTTGGTAAATAAGGGAAGAGTATGGATCCGAAGTTTGGGGGGGTAACCCTAGGAGCCCCCATGATTGGAAATCGAAAAAGCAAAGCCCAAACGATTGTGAGGGCTGTTGTCTTGTATTCATGTCAAGTTTCAGATCAATCAGCTGGGTGATAAGGGAATAGTAGCAAAAAATAGCAAAAAGTGGACAGACGGACAGACATCTCACCACGACCCATTTTATAATGTCATCTCTCTTCGAGAATCGAGATGAGATGACCTAATGAGAACAAACATGATGCATTTTGCTACTTGGAAAAACAAGACGACGTCTAAACATCTGATCCATGGGAACATAAAAACGAATTCTTAATATTAATTGTTGGTGAATATGTGTGCGTATTTACTAAAATTAAAGCTGGGTTGTTAGCAGTCAAGAAAATGATTCTGGAATAAAAGAAAATTGCAAATATTGACTTGAATTAACTGTATACTGTACTGTAGCATACATAAGTTATGTTGTTCAAATACCATCAACCTCTAAATGTATTAAAAAAAAAAAACCACCTTTAGAGGCCATTTTTTCCCCGCAAGTGGGGGTTGGCCTTTTTCGGGGACCGTGGTTGTTGTTGTTTTTCGGTCCCCTTTTTGAAGCAATGTTTTACGGCCGGATGCCCTTCCTGACGCCAACCCTTTTTGCCGCCGGTAACGACAAACAGGGAATTACCAGTGAACTGGTACTCAATTAGCCGACCTCGGAAGGATGACAGGCTGAGTCAACCCCCCTGACGTTAATTCAGCGATTGACCAGGATTCGAACCCAGGATCCTAAGCTGGCACCCTAGCCGCTAGCTCAACACCAGGGTTAATGCTTGGTTGTTAGCATTAACATAATTAACCTCTAAATGTATTGAAGGAGCTGCGCTCCAACGCGAGTCGAAAGAAGTGACGCGACCAAAGACGGAATTCGTCCGAGTTGCTTTATTGAAACAAAACAGCTCAGGTATTCTGACAAAAGCCCGTTTATCGGGCAGCAATATATATACACATTTATGTCGGGAAGTTTGCCTGGCAAAAGCTATACCGGGCATGCCCGGGTGTCAAGGGCGAGCCTTGGAAAGGCGAGTCTGGACCTGCCCGGGCGTGTTTGGCTGCGGCCTGGCAAGTCGAGGCTGGGCGTGCCCGGGCGCTCTGGACGAGCACTGGAAAGGCGAGAGCGGGCATGCCCGGACGCTCTGGGCGAGCCCTGGAAAGGCGATAGCGGGCATGCCCGGACGCTCTGGGCGAGCCCTGGAAAGGCGATAGCGGGCATGCCCGGACGCTCTGGGCGAGCCCTGGAAAGGCGATAGCGGGCATGCCCGGACGCTCTGGGCGAGCCCTGGAAAGGCGAGAGCGGGCATGCCCGGGAAAGACGAGACCGGGCGTGCCCGGGAGGTTCGGGCGTGCCCGGGAACAGTGAGTCCGGGCATGCCCGGGAGAGGTGCGTCTGGCCGTGTTCTGGCCGGTGCAAGGCGATTGTGTGCATCCAGCGGTAACCGCTACAGTATCATACCTGAAAATAAGATGCTAACAAGTAAGATTAAACAGTGCCAGCTATATGTGGAATTTGGGAGTTCTGAAGGAATGCCAATGTATATTTATGGCTCATTTTAAAGAAAACAAATGGAAAGACTGCAACTGATAACCAGAGAGTTTATAGAATATGATACCCTGTTCAGTGTTTATGTATATACAGTACTTCGACTTTAATAAGATGATGATTTTCAAGATTGTTAAAATAAAAATCTGGAAGTTTAGCTCTACTGAAGCAGTCTTGTACATCATCCTTGTATACTAATAAGACTACGTTGAGTCGCAGTTTTGGAAATGGAAGCCTCATTGATCACCATAGAATGCAACGTCAATCGGCATCGTACATAGCCATTATGGCAACCTCTTCTTCACCCCAATGCACATGCCGCACCCTCTCATGCTATATATATATATATCGAGATATAGCATGGTTCTTTGAAGTATTTTGAAGGTGATTTGTGTTCTACAGTGTTCAAGTATATAATTCAATTTAAATAAGGATTTAAAGAGGTTTAAGGGTGTATAAATAAATTCTGGGTTGTCCCGCCATTTACCCAGTCTATTACATCACCCTTTCTTACACATTACATTAGTTCTTTGTGCGTCTTGTTTGTGTCATCCTTAAAAACGACGAGTTTCCTGTTTGGAATGAAAGCTTTGAGATATTTATTCTTTTTAGCTTTTTTGGTGCTTCTTTAGTAAATATGATTGAGGTTACTAGCTATGGACTTCCTGGTTTATAAGCATGTCCAGTTATATTTTTATACAAATTGGGCTGTTTCAAAACTGTCAGTTCCTTTATATTTGTGGCCAAATGCACAGTCAGGAATATGCATGGATTACTTCGACCTTATCCAAATTGGAGATACAAAATCAAATTGTTTAAAATTAATGTAAAAATGCTATGGTTACAAAAAATTTGTCAAACAATGCGATAGGTTGTTTTCAGGCACAAGTGTCAATATCAAAATAGCTTATTTTTTGATGGTAACAGAAGAAAGCTTCATAAAAACTTATCTTATGCAAAAATCTGCTTATACAATGGTTCAGCTTCCTCCTCTTCTTCTTCCAACACCTTCCTACCACCCTCCACTTATCCGACCTCTCCTGGGTTCATCCATACACTCCAATAATAATAATTTAAAAAAAATCAATGACGTCACTTTTTATTTAAATTTCTGAATCAAAGTTTCTCAGCGTTATGCACACGTATTTCCTTCTTCTTCTTTCTGTCTGTCTCTCTCTCTCTCTCTCTCTCTCTCTATCTCTCTATCTCTCTATATCTCTCTCTATCTCTCTATCTCTCTATCTCTATATCTCTCTCTATCTCTCTCTATCTCTCTCTATCTCTCTCTATCTCTCTCTATCTCTCTCTCTCTCTCTCTCTCTCTCTCTCTCTCTCTCTCTATCTCTCTCTATCTCTATCTCTCTCTATCTCTCTCTATCTCTCTATCTCTCTCCATCTCTCTCCATCTCTCTCTATCTCTCTCTATCTCTCTCTATCTCTCTCTCTCTATCTCTATCTCTCTCTATCTCTATCTCTATCTCTCTCTATCTCTCTCTATCTCTCTCTATCTCTCTCTATCTCTCTCTATCTCTCTCTATCTCTCTCTCTCTCTCTCTCTCTCTCTCTCTATCTCTCTATCTCTCTATATCTCTCTATCTCTCTATCTCTATATCTCTCTCTATCTCTCTCTATCTCTCTCTATCTCTCTCTATCTCTCTCTCTCTCTCTCTCTCTCTCTCTCTCTCTCTCTCTCTCTCTCTATCTCTCTCTATCTCTCTATCTCTCTATCTCTCTCTCTATCTCTCTATCTCTCTATCTCTCTCTCTATCTCTCTATCTCTCTCTATCTCTCTCTATCTCTCTCTATCTCTCTCTATCTCTCTCTATCTCTCTCTATCTCTCTCTATCTCTCTATCTCTCTCTATCTCTCTCTCTATCTCTCTCTATCTCTCTCTATCTCTATCTCTCTCTATCTCTATCTCTCTCTATCTCTGTCTCTCTCTGTCTCTCTCTGTCTCTCTCTGTCTCTCTCTGTCTCTCTCTATCTCTCTCTATCTCTGTCTATCTCTCTCTATCTCTCTCTATCTCTGTCTATCTCTCTCTATCTCTCTCTATCTCTCTCTATCTCTCTCTATCTCTCTCTATCTCTCTCTCGTGTTCCTGCTCTAATCAAGTCACTTTCTTCTCTTCAGTCATATAAGGTGGTCAATTGTCACTAATTCATGGTGTTCCTCATATCTAACCATGTTATCTTTTGTTTATATCTTAACTAAACACCCAACCCATAGCCTCCTCCCCCACACTCCAAAGTTACTCATGGTGTTCTGTGCTACTGCCAAGTCCGAGCAATTGAAAAAAAAAATACTCTGTAATATGGAACCTATTGCTACAGACTACAATTGCTGACATGTTGCTTGAAGTGGTAAATCAAAGTATGCTTTGCTGTAATTTTGACTCTGTTTATGGAACAGACAACAGGAGAGAAACAACGGCGCCTGTTGGTGAACCCGAGTGGCAAAATGACTTCTCAGCAATGGCGTGTCAAGGTTCTGTTGCGTTTGTCTCGCTTTCTCCACACAATTCTGCGAAGCGAGGAAGGAGGGGGAGCATTTCAATTGGATTCCTTGGATGCTGGTTCCAATGTGGAATCGGCAAATGCACTGCACGTCGATTGGAAAAGTGTTTGCAAAGGAAATAAAGAAGTTGAGCTGTTTGAACATGCAGGGTCACGGCCTTCCTTGGCCACCATCTTTAGGTTTCGGTGAGGCCCTCAAATACCTTTTTTTTGTACCAAGTAGAGCAATGTGCTTCTTCCTCAAAACACCACGAATTGTATTCTCTATCATGTATTGCTGTATGAAATTCATGACTTGTCAGGCTGATGATGAACTAGTCTCTATTAAGGCAAGTGTTAGTCTGTGTCATGGATGAGATAAACAATGGGTTTTGTGAACTTGAGCTTTATAAGAGGATGTTTACCACTGTGAGAAAAGAAGTGCGATGGACGATTTGTGTGTTTGAAGAGCTGATAACGATAATGTAGCTTGTTTTAAATACTGTACCTATATATGATAACAAACATGTTGAAAAACTATTTACATTCCTAATTTGTCCAAAAGGTTGTCACACAAAGTAATTCAATAATATTCACAAACATCTCATTAATATTTATGACCATGGAATATGACCAGCCTGGTGTTGGCTTAGCGGTTAGGGTGCCGGCTTGGGATCCTAGGATCCTGGGTTCGAATCCCGGTCGATCGCTGAATTAACGCCAGGGGGGTTGACTCAGCCTGTCATCCTTCCGAGGTCGGCAAATTGAGTACCAGCTTGCTGGGATGAATGATCCCGGTGTGTACCCCGGCTTAGAATAGGTACACCGTATCCCTGTGCATCGTAAGAGCGTGACCAAGGGTTGGCGTCAGGAAGGGCATCCGGCCATAAAAACATTGCCTGAAACAGGGAACCATGATTGTCATGGGGCCCGCAAGGCTAACCCCCGCTCTAGCGGGGAAAATGGCCTTAAAACGATCATTCATTCATATGGAAGTACCTTAACTAGCGATACGTTGTGACAGTGTCAGGGAGGAATTAACACCTCTATTGTTTTGACCGACTGGCAGTTTTGTCAGTAATAATAGGCAAGGGATTCATTGTTACTTCCTCTTTCTCTTTACCTGCAGCACAACACCACAAATGCGAAGCACCTCTTTACTTGCCAGTGACATGAAGTCAACGGAGGGTCTGCAGTACTTTGTCGGCTGCCTGATTCCTCTGCTGTTGGAATGCTGGGTTGAGGCATCTTCCACTGAGGAAAAATCCAGCTCAGAAGACCTGCTCATTATGAAAGAAGTTGCCGAGTCTGTCCTCCATCTCTGGAGATTGGCACAAAGAGGGATTGGCAGCCAAAGTGTGGTGAGTAACTGCTGATACTACTACACCATTTGCTGAAGATTTGATTTGTTGTGAGATGTTAACTTTTATGGGGAGAGTGCTTATCTGCGCAAGTGCTTATACTGGCTAATAATTATCTTGTGGAAAATGCTTTAACATATTTACCAAATTTCTGGTAAATAATAGACAATTTACAGATCGGAATTATTAATTTTTACCTGCAACATGTTGCAGGTTTAATAATAATAATAATAATTCATTTATTTTGTATAGCGCTTTTCCAGAAGCTCAAAGGCGCTTTGACAGAGTGGAAAACATAATGCATAACAATACATGAAAACAACAATTGCAAAAAGACAAGAATCAATAGGGAAATATTTAAAGCAAAAGGAGGGAGAAGGAGAAGAGATAGTCAGGGGTTAAATGCTGTGGGTTGAATGTTGAATGCAGTGCTGAACAGGTGGGTCTTTAGTGATGTTTTGAATGTGGTGAGTGAGGAGGAGTCTCTGATGGTGTGAGGTAGTGAGTTCCAGAGGGTGGGAGCAGCGATGGAGAAGGCCCTGTCCCCCCAGGATCTGAATTTGGTCCGGATGGAGGGGGTCAGGAGGTTGGTACCAGCAGAGCGGAGGTTGCGGGTGGGAGTGTGTCTGGAGAGGAGGTCAGCCAGGTAGGATGGGGCCAGGTTATGGAGGGCTTTGTATGTCAAGAGGAGGATTTTGTACTGGATTCTCTGGGGGATGGGGAGCCAGTGAAGCTGGTAAAGGACAGGGGTGATGTGGTCACGGGTCCAGGAATGGGTGAGTAGACGGGCAGCGGAGTTCTGAATGTATTGGAGTTTATTGGTGATTTTTGAGGGTGAACCATAGAGGAGGCTATTGCAGTAGTCCAGACGGGAGGTGATGAAGGCGTGGATGAGGGTTTCTGCAGCCGTGGAGGAGAGGGATGAGCGGAGACGGGCAATGTTTTTCAGGTGAAAGAAGGCTGACTTTGTGATCTGTTTAGTGTATTTGGCGAAGGAAAGGGTTTGGTCAAAGATGACGCCAAGATTCCGGATGTGAGGGGAGGTGGATACTGGGATACCGTCGACGTTGAGGGCAAAGTTATGGGTGGATTTTGTGAGCGTTTTTGGGGCAATGATGATTATTTCAGATTTATCACAGTCAAGCTTGAGGAAGTTGATTTGAAGCCAGGATTTTATTTCAGTGATGCAGTTTGTCAGGATAGAGTGGGTGTCGGTGGAGACGGACTTGGTGGAGATGAAAAGCTGGATGTCATCGGCGAAGCAGTGGAATTGGAGACCATGACGGCGGATTAAGTGACCGAGGGGGGACAGGTAGAGGATGAAGAGGAGGGGGCCAAGAACTGAACCTTGGGGGACACCTTGGGGGAGGGGAGCAGTGGGGGATTTGCAGTTATTGATGGAGATGAACTGGCGTCTGTCAGAGAGGTATGATTTAATCCAAGAGAGGGCAGTGCCGGTAACGTTAAAGGTGGATTCAAGTCGGGTGAGGAGGATGGTGTGATTGATGGTGTCAAAGGCAGCGCTGAGGTCGAGGAGGACGAGAATGTTGAGGTTGCCAGCGTCAGAGGAGAGGAGAAGGTGGTTGGTGATTTTGAGGAGAGCAGTTTCAGTACTGTGGTTGGAGCGGAATCCGGATTGGAATGTTTCATACAGGTTATTGGCAGAGAGATGATGTTTGAGTTGAGTGGCTACAGCGCGTTCCAAAACTTTTGACAGAAAGGGTAGGTTGGAGATGGGTCTGAAGTTGTTTAGGGTGTCAGGGTTTAGACCAGGTTTTTTTAGAATGGGGGTAACAGCAGCAATTTTGAGGGAAGGTGGGACGATGCCTGTAGACAGGGAGGAGTTTATTGTTGCAATGATAAGTGGAGAGAGAGCAGGGAGGGAGGCCTTGACAAAGCTGGAGGGGATGGGGCCAAGAGTGCAGGTGGCAGTTTTCATTCCTATGAGGAGTTCAGAGAGGTCAGTAGGGGAGATTGGGGAGAACCGAGACAGGGGATGGCAGGACAAGGGGGGGCAGGTGGTTGGAGGAGGAGCGGGTGCGGCGGTGGTCAAGCTGTTGTAGATGTTGTCAATTTTGCGTTGGAAGAAAGAGAGGAAGGAGATGCAGTTGTCTACTGTGAATGACTGGGTGGTGGTGTTCAGGGGGCGGAGGAGTTTGTTTATTGTCGAGAAGAGTGCTTTTGGGTTTCCGGAGCCAGAGTGGATAATTTGAGAGTAGTAGGCGGAGCGGGCGCGGGAGAGGGCATCTTTGTAGTGTTGTTGGTGGTCCTTGTAGGCTTGGGAGTGAACTGTGAGACCCGTTTTATTGCGGTCTTTCAAGTTGGCGAGCACGAGTTTTCATCAGGCGGAGTTCAGGGGTAAACCAGGGAGCAGAATGGGTGAAAGAAACTGTTTTGGTTTTTACAGGCGCAAGCTGGTCAAGGCAGGAGGAGAGAGTGTGGTTGTAGTAGTCAGTGAGGTCGGAAGGGGTGTGGAGGTCAATGAAGGGAGAAGTGGACATTTTTTCAGAGAGGGTGGATGAGAATGAGGTAGGTGAAAGGGCGTTTAGCTTACGGAAGTTGATAGTGCGATAATGCCTTGGTGTTGTGGCGGGGATGTTGATGGTCAGAGTGATGGCTAAGTGGTCAGAGAGGGTGAGGTCGGAGCCAGAGAGATGGTGCAAATTTAATCCAGTGGAGCAGACAAGGTCCAAAATGTGACCACGGATATGGGTAGGAAAGTCGACATGTTGAGTGAGGTTAAAGCAGGTGAGTAAATCAGTGAAGTCAGTGGTTATTGTGGAGTCAGTGGAGTCCATGTGGATATTGAAATCACCAAGGAGGAGGATTGAGGGGGAGAGGGAACATAGCTGGGTCAGAAAGTAGGAGAAGTCAGACAGGAATGATGGGTGTGGTTTGGGAGGGCGGTAGACGACAGCCATGACTGACTGCGTGCGACCAGAGAGTTTAAAAGCCAGGTGTTCAAATGATGGAGCAGATGAGATGGAGATGAGGTTGGTCTTGATGTCTTGACGGTGGATAACGGCAATTCCACCACCTCGGCCCTCCGAGCGTGGTTTATTGACGTAGGAATATCCATTGGGTGTGGTGAGGTTGAGTGTGTAGTAGTCCAGAGGTTGTTACCAGGTTTCAGTGAAACAGAGAAAGTCCAGTTTGTTATCCAGGATGTATTCGTTGTGGGATGAGGTATTGTGGTAAATTGTGGTTTACAAGAGCTTTGCATTACTGTTGTTGTTGTTGTTGTTGTTGGGGTTCTTGGGGGGATTGATTTTTAAAATGTGCACTCATTCGATGGACAGCTGCCGGACCACACCCACATTTGTCGTTTGACTCCATCCACCACAGCACCGAGACAAAATGATATCTTGGTTTTCTGGTGGGCCTAACACAGGCCTGTAGGTCTCTGCTGATTAATATATACTGCCCGGGTTTATTGCGTCAGATTTCCATTGGCATTGTTTGGGTCGAGTGGTATTGACAATGAGGGACCCCAGAAAATCTAATCGTATGTCGAATAATAAGGTTTAATCAAGCTCATCAGAACGCATGGTAATCAAGCGTTACGTTACTCAAATTACTAAAATAAATCGCATTGCATATTGGGGTTGAGCAATCCATGACCATTATCAATTATTTAATAGCGCATTGAATGTGTGTTTCCCAATTGATCTGTTACTGAATTTTGTTGCAGGTTGTGACCAGAGTCTGGTCATTGTTGTTTTATAGTTTAATAGTCCCTCACATATAACCTATAGGGGATTATAGCTTTGCTCTCCATCTGTCTGTCCGTCCATCCCACCTGTGGTTTTCCAGACTTTTTTTTCCCATACCCTTTAACATATTCACCTGAAACTTGGTACTTGGCTTTATTATGATAAGTTAAAAAAACAAGTTTGAGTTTTGGGGCATTTCACCAGTTATTCACGGAGTTTTGCCGTTTTTGAACTTAGAAAATATCACATATTATACATGGATCAGTTTTCAGCTGATTTGACTACACCCCACTGCTTTACACCCATTGGCTGGACAGCTGGCCTGACTCCACCCCGAATGAAGAGAAACTGAGCGGTGAGCGAAAGCATAGGTGATTGGTGTTCGGAGAAGTTAAAGTGTGTTGTGAAAGGTAGCATAGCAGCTGCTTCCAAAGTTTGAGTTAGTATTTCAATATTTAATGTTTGAGAGGTGTGAATGTTGGGGAGAAATGGAGAGAAATTAATCTCCCAAAAGATTTCCAACAAAACCTCCACCTCATGTCAATGGCAATACAAAATACCACCAGTACACCCAAACTGTTCAAACGGCAGCCACAGTCATCATTGGAAGCTCAATGAAATGAGTCGCGTGGAAACCGTGCCTTCAAAGCAAATCGACAAGATCCGATTTTAACAATCTTGTCGCAATTTTACCTTTTTTCTCCCGTATTTCAGATATTGTCTTATCAGTTTTCCTTTTCATTTGTCCGTCTGACACAGTCATTTTCAGATGTTTCACTCTTTATAAGTGCCATCGGTGTTATAAAATACAGTATTGTAGACCACCAAGGGCTTTTCATATACAGTGTATGTATATATAGAACAGCCTTTAGAGGCCATTTTTTCCCGCAGAGCTGGGGTTGGCCTTTTTTGGGCACCGTGGTCCCCTTTTTTGAAGCAATGTTTTACGGCCGGATGTCCTTCCTGCCGCCAACTCTGTTAGTCGCCTCTTGCGACACCCAGGGAATTACCAGCAAGCTGGTACTCAATTTGCCGACCTCGGAAGGATGACACGCTGAGTCAACCCCCCTGGTGTTACTTCAGCAATCGACCGGGGTTCAAACCCAGGACCCTAGGATCTCAAGCTGGCACCCTAACCGCTAAGCCAACACCAGGCTTTATACAGTGCATGTATATGATGATGATTTATTTAATAATAAAAGCATTTTATGATGGAGTGTGTAAGTAACTGTGTGTAAGTGTTTAGGACCTCACGTTGGTTATCTTGAGTCTTTGGGGTCTTTAAGGGTCTTTGGGGTCTTCAGGGTATTTTGGGTCTTTGAGGGTCTTTGGAGTATTTTGGGTCTTCAGCATCTTTTGGGTCTTGTAGGGCCTTCAGTGTCTTTTGGGTCTTCAGGGTCTTTTGGTTCTCTTGGGTCTTTAAGGGTCTTTGGGGACTTTTGGGTCTTCGGGGTCTTTTGGGTCTTCTGGGTCTTTTGGTTATATTGGGTCTTTGCGGTCCTTAAGGGTCTTCGGGGTTGTTAAGGGTCTTTGGAATATTTTCAGTCTTTGGGGTCCTTTAGGTCTTCGGGGTCTTTTGGGTCTTCGGGGTATTTTGGGTCTTTGGGGTCCATTGGGTCTTTTCAGTCTATTTGGTCTTCAGGGTCTTTTAGGTCTTTGGGGTCTTTTGGGTCTTCAAAGGTCTTTGGAGTTCTTTGGGTCTTCAGGGTATTTTGGGTCCACTGGCTCTTCGGGGTCTTTAAGGGTCTTCGGGGTTTTCAGGGTCTTTTGGTTCTCTTGGGCCTTCGGGGTATTTAAGGGTTTCCGGGGTCTTTTGGGTCTTCAAGGATATTTGGGATATTTTGAGTCTTTGGGGTCTTTGAGGTCTTTTGTGTCTTTGGTGACTTTTGGGTGTTTGAGTGCCTTTGGAATATTTTGGGTCATCTGGGTCTTTTGGGTCCTCTGGGTCTTTAAGGGTCTTCAGGGTCTTTTGGGTCTTCAGGATCATTTGGTTCTCTTGTATTTGGGGTCTTTGAGGGCTTCATGGTATTTTGGGTCTTTTGAGTCTTCAGAGTCATTTGGTTATCTTGAGTCTTTGGGGTCTTTAAGGGTCTTTGGTGTCTACATGGTATTTTGGGTCTTTAAGGGTCTTTGGAATATTTGGGTCATCTGGGACTTTTGGGTCCTCTGGGTCTTTAAGGGTCTTCAGGGTCTTTTGGGTCTTCAGGATCATTTGGTTATCTTGAGTCTTTGGGGTCTTTAAGGGTCTTTGGGATCTACATGGTATTTTTGGTCTTTAAGAGTCTTTGGAGTATTTTGGGTCTTCAGGGTCTTTTGGGGCCTCTGGTTATTTTGGGTCTTTAAGGGTCTTCATGGTCTTTTGTTTTTCTTGTGTCTTTGGGGTCTTTAAGGGTATTTTGGTTCTTCAAGGTTGTTAAGGGTCTTTGGAATATTTTCAGTCTTCTGGGTCTTTAAGGGTTTTCAGGGTCTTTTGGGTCTTTTGAATCTTCAAGGATATTTGGGATATTTTGGGTCTTTGGGGTCTTTTGTGTCTTTGGTGACTTTTGGGTGTTTGAGAGGGTCTTTGGAATATTTTGGGTCATCTGGGTCTTTTGGGTCCTCTGGGTCTTTTGGGTCTTCAGGGTCATTTAGTTCTCTTGTCTTTGGGGTCTTTGAGGGCTTCAGGATATTTTGGGTCTTCAGGGTCATTTAGTTGTCTTGTCTTTGGAGTATTTTGGGTCTTTAGGGTATTTTGGGTCCTCTCAGTCTTTTGGATATTTGGGGACTTTAAGGGTCTTCAGGGTCTTTTGAGTCTTCAGGGTCATTTGGTTATCTTGAGTCTTTGGGGGTATTTAAGGGTCTTTTGGGTATTCGGGGTATTTTGGGTCTTTAAGGGTCTTTGGAATATTTTGGGTCTTCAGGGTCTGTTGGGTATTCAGGGTCATTTGGTTATCTTGAGTCTTTGGGGGTGTTTGGGTTCTTCAGGGTATTTTGGGTCTTTGGGGTATTTTGGGTATTTGGGGTCCATTGAGTCTTTTCAGTCTTTTCGGTCTTCTGGGTATTTTAGGTCTTCGGTGTATTTGAGGTCTTTGGGGTATTTTGGGTATTTAAGGGTCTTGGAGTGTTTTGGGTCTTCAGGGTCTTTTGGGTCCTCTTGGTCTTTGGGGTCTTTTTGGTCTTTGGTGTATTTGAGGTCTTTGGGGTATTTTGTGTCTTTTGGGTCCATTGGGTCTTTTCAGTCTTTTAGGTTTTCGTTTTTTTTTAGGTCTTTGGGATCTTTGGGGTCTTTTAGTTCCTCTGGGGCCTTTGGGTCCTCGGGGTCTTTTGTGGCGTTTAGGGTCCATGGGTTATTTAATGTCCATGGGTTATTTAGGGTCCTCGGGGTCTTTTGGGTCCTCTGGCTCTTCACGGTCTTGTAGGTCCTCTGTGTGTTGAGGGTGGGGGCTTGGGGAGGGTCTTTTGGGTCCTCTGGGTACTTTAGGTTAAGTATTTCAGGTTACATTTGTGGGTGGAGTCAGGTCAGCTGTCCAACCAATGGGTGAAGAGCGGACATACATACATACATACAAACACTTGCTCCATTATTGGCCATTAGTCAACCTGCATGTACTTTTTTGATATACCACTTGCAGCTGCCTCACTACAGATACATTGTCAACTTACGGATACTTCTCTCGTATGAATGGCACCCAGAACAAACAATCATAAAGAGGTCCTTGGTGTCGTATTCTGAAAGATTGCTCTCCATAGTGGGCTTGCAGTTTTTTGGAATTCATTGTAGTTGACATGGGCAAAGTCAGTTCCCATGCAATGACTGCTTTTGCAAGATATTCTTTCTTCCTTGTTCAAGTTTGGGTTTGCATAATAATTGGTGAATAGGTTGAACTGAAAGCAGGAGTGGGAGCTAATTTAAGTGGGCAATTTATTAATGATGTGGGTTACGGATCAATGATGCACTTGGTTTGTCACACCCTCCGCTGTTCCTCGAGCCTACAGATCAGAGACATTTTGGTTCTAGGGATTTGTGATGACACATTATTGGTGGTGGAAAAGGAAAAGGAGGGGAATCAAAGTGGAGATCAAAGGCAATCCGTGGCAGCATTGGGAATTTACATTGTGTTATGGTGCCACTGGTACCCCGAAGATGCTCTGGATTCTGTTTGATTAATATGAGTTGGCGTTTTTCCACATTTATCTTGCTCAGCTTCTATGTATTGGAACTCTTTAAAATGAATACTGCCAAATTAAAGAAAGTACATACTCTGTCTTTGTAAGCGTTGTGTTTCTAACGATAACTTTGCAAACCCATTGGTTTGAATATTATCACTATGACGTCGAGGAGAAAGAGCGAAAGAGCGTGTTGCTATGTCCGCTTTAAATATTCCTTTAATTAATTAATCTAATCCTGAAATGCCACCTGCTGGTTGCATATGAGAAGTACAGGAAAGGAGAGAAATGGAAACTCGGGGTTTAGCAGAAATTATTATGCCACTGATAATAGTTATGCCCATTATGCCACAATAAATTTCAAGAAAATGATGGGCTCGCAATGACACTCTATTGCAGTGCTTTGTTCCTGTATCACACTTTTTGGTCTTACCTTTTTGTCCATAAAGTCGGTGTGACTTGATGTTCAAATGCATATTGCTCTTTACAGTTGGGTGAAGTGGAGTTGAGTGAATGAAGTTTATTTTATTTGCCATTATCATTCGTGCATGTATCCTGCTTTAATGTAGTTATATTTGTTGAATTAACCTTTCCAGGATTCTCAACAGGATCTTTGCAAGGTGTGGTGGTAGACAGAATATGGGCACTCAGACTTGTTGAAAAGGGTAGTAATGGAATTATACCAGTTAATTAAATAGTAGCAGATATTATACGACGAGGATTCAATGTATATTTATTTAACCGCCTGGATCCTTTACACTAATTTCGACCTCCTAGGGAACTAACTACTATTGGAAAATACCCTTATACCGCCTTCAATTGCTTAAATCAACACTCAGAGACCCTGATATATGTTTATAGACCTTATACAGTGCATTCATCAAGTAGTCACACCTTAACTTTTTCACATTTTGTTCTGTTGCAGCTTCAATTTAAAATGGATTGAATTGAGATTTTTTTGTCACTGATCTACACATGTATTTCAGTGTCAGTCAAACCCCATAATGTCAGTCAAAATTGACTCTTTTAAATAGAAAATTTTCCAAATTAATTAAAAATGAAAAGCTGAAATGTCTTGAGTTAATAAGTATTCAACCCTTTTGCCATGACACTCCAAATTTAGCTCTCCACCATGAAGTCCAAGGAATTCTCCGTAGAACTACAAGATAGAATTGTGAGGAGGCATAGATCTGGGGAATGGTATCAAACAATTTCTCGAGTGTTGAAAGTTCCCAAGGGCACAGTGAGCTACATCATTAGGAAATGGAAAGAATATGGAACTAACAAGGCTCCTCCAAGAGCTGGAATCCGACCAACCTGAACAACTGGGAAAGAAGGATCTTGGTCAGGGAGGTGACCAAGAACCCAATGACCACTCTGACAACTACAGAGTTCCTTGGCTGAGATGGGGTAACTTGTTGGAAGGACACCAGTCTCTGCAGCCCTTAAATAAATCTAGGCTTCATGGGAGAGTGGTCAGATGAAAGCCACTCCTGAGAAAAAGGAAAAAGAAAAATGCCTGGAGTTTGTAAAAAGGCAGATAAAAGACTGAAAGCATGAGGCAAAAGATTATGCGGTCTGATGAGACGAAAATTGAACTATTTGGCCTGAATGCAAAGTACTACATCTGACAGAAACCGAGCACAGCTCATCACCCATCTAACACCATCCCTACCGTGAAGCATAATGGTGGCAGCATCATTCTATGGGGATGCTTTTCAGTGGCAGGGACTGGAAGACTTCTAAGTATAGAGGGAACAATGAATGGAGCCAAATACAGACAAATCCTTCGGGATAACCTGCTTCAGAGTGCAAAAGACCTTAGACTGCGGGGAAGATTTATGTTCCACCAGGACAATGTCCCCAAGCATACAGCCAAAGCAACACTGGAATAGCTTCAGAACAAGAACGTGAAATTCCTTCAGTGGCCTAGCCAAAACCCCGACCTGAATCACATTGAGAATCTGTGGAAAGACTTGGATTGCTGTTCACCAACGCTTTCCATCCAACTTGACAGAGCTTGAGCAAATCTACAAGGAAGAATGTGAGAAACTCCCCAAATTTAGATGTGCAAAGCTGATACAGACATACCCAAGAAGACTTGAAGCTGTAATCTTTGCCAAAGGCGCTTCTAGGGAGCATTGACTCGGGGGGCTGAATACTTATGTAAATTAGATATTTCTGTATTTCACTTTTAATAAATTAGTAAAAAATATATTCATTTAACTTTGTCATTGCAGTGTATTTTGTGTAGCACAGTGACCAAAAATTTAAATTTAATCCATTTTAAATTCAGGCTGTGACCCAACAAACTGTCAAAAAGTCAAGGGGTGTGAATACTTTCTGAAGGCACTGTCGATGCTTATATATGCTAATAGACCCTTTGGACCACTTTGTCCCTTCAAACCCTCACACCATTTGCACTTTTTCCACCTTTTATATACATATATATTTATATACATAGTCGAGGATCGTGGAAGAGCTAGTACGTTGAATGGATCTGGACGCAAAATGAACAGTAGAGAAATGCAAAAGGAACAGTAGAGAGAGGGAGAGGGTTACCAACAGCAGAGATGAAGGCCGAGATAAAGGGAGACTTGCACGAACTGAGGGAAAACTTGAAATTTGAGAGGAAGAGGGACTGGGGGAAGTGGGGGGTAAGGAAGGGGGGGGGGGTGGGTTAGGGAAGGGGAGGGGAGGGAAGGGGAAGAGGAAGAGGTGTTCACAACAGTCAAATATATAATGCCTTTGTAGTGGGGACGATTAGAGATGGTGGTCAACAGCTGTCTTAAGGACCTGGAGGGAAGAATGAGATTGAAATTAATGTGGAAGTTTGTTCCACAGCTGGGGAAAAAAGCGGACTGGTCATGGTCACATGAAGTCAGTGGAGGTGAGCAGTAATCCTGGATTTAGGTCGTTTTGCCACAAGGGGTTGATGGTGGATCATGTTTGCCTTGCAAACGGGGGGGGGGGGGTGGGGAGGGGGTGGGGAGGGAGAGAGGAACAAAGCACGGAAAGGGCAAAGGGTGCAAGACCAAAGAGGAGGCGGTAGAAGACAGAAGCCGCCAACCTGTCTGCTATGGCGAAGTGATAGACCCCTAGACTGAGTTTCATCACAGAAGTTTGCAATAATGGTGAGGGCCTGGTTTCCACGGAGTTAGGCTAAGAAATATGTGAGGCAGGGGAGCCAGCGCTGAGGGGCGAGAAATTATCCATCAAGTTGTGGATGAAAGCCTTGTATGTGGATGGGAGATGACACTTTTGGACCTGTAGACAATCTGGACCATTTCGACCCCATTGGACACTTACCACAACAACATCTATGGAGTCGTCTTGTAATACACAGACAATACTTTTTTCAGCACGTTATGTACAAATCTCACCCACCCAGAGGTTGGATACTCTGCTTGGTTTAACATAACGTCGTGTGTCTACCCTGTAGTGAACACCACACGGCAACGGATGACCAAACGAGTTTTAACTCCGAGGCGTTCAATTCATTGGCGAACTTTCGTTACACGCGAGGGAAAAGAGAATGACGAACTTACCTTCACAGGTCCACCCGGACTCTTCGAACCTGCGATAAGCAACTCGAACCCAACACAGAATTAAAATGTACAAATATACCGGCTTTATTGAAGAAAATGTCGGTAACAAAAGAATGCCCAGTAAAACTAAATTCCGAAATGGAGTGCCCCCATACAGACTCGTATACAACACAAAGGGGATAAATAAATGAAAGTAAATAATGCGTTGGTGTGTACTCAGCTGCGAGCGGCTTCTGAATCCCGTCGGGAATCGTCAAAACCACCGCGTCCTTGGCGGGAACAGCACGCTTTGCCACGCAGCTCGTGAGCGGGAACCAGGCCTCCGTGCACAGTTCGCTCCTCTAGCCGCCAAGCGTGCAGCGAGCAGGCCGCGCCCGTCCACTTGTCTCTGCTTCACTCAGCATGGCCGTCAGCTGTCACGAAGCCACGGCCAAGCGCACCGGAGTCCACGAGCCGCGGCCACCTTTCCTCACGATCGTCGAAACCCAAAGTTAGGGATATGAAATGCCAACTGCACAGCACCAATGTCCCACACAAGAGAGCAAAAATGCCACCGTTCGCTATGAATTCCTGGGTGTAAGGGGCAGAAAATGTCTGAACAACGTCTTTTGTCTTCAAGAGGGACAGCCAAGAGGGTCAAGAAACAAGAGGCAAGAGGACGAGAAGAAGACGACAAAATGTCGGGGAGAGCGTTCTTTTATACTCAAGGCTCTGACGTCATCATGTATGCTCCACCAATCCTCTTGTCCCATCTTAGCAGTCCTTGCCCCAATCAATCCCAGACCAATCACTGCTCTTCAGGGCATGACCTCCCAGACCTGCCTGCTTGTGTTGCGATGTGACGGCTGCGGCACCAGCGGTAGTTGAATGTCGCGGTTCCGGTCGCTTTTATTTAGTGTTATAAATGCGCGATTGCCTGGATATATATGTGTGTGTGCTGCTGGTGTCATAAGGAACAGAGGAAAAATAACAGAGGCCATTACATACAAGGGATTAATTGCCCATAATCCCAAACTATTTAACATAACCCCACCCCTCATGATGGGAACAAAGATACGCTCTTACACGACATACGGTCCTCCGGATCCCTACTTATGATACATGGGGTTTCTTCTTATTCACAACAGTCGGAGAACACTACATATGCAATTCTACTTGGACTAAGGTAATCGCTGCCTACCCCCTACAAACGTAACAATAATTTACATATTGGGTCACTGAATTGGTTCACCAATCAAAATGTCTCTCCAAAAAAACCATCTGGAAAACCCTCCCATCTACTTCCTCAACAATTCTCTCAAATAAGTTCTTTCACTCAAGCTTTTGGGTCTCACTCTCTGCCATGATCTTTCCTGGGAAAACCACATTTCCAAGCTGGCCTCCAAAGCTAGTTGCCGACTGGGCATCCTCCGTCGTGCGAAGTCCTTCCTTGGCATTACGAAGCTGCTCACCACTTACAAAGCTTTCATCTTCAGTTTGATGGAGTCCTGCTTTCCCCTCTGGGCTGGTACTCCTGCCTCACACCTAGCTTGGTGGCATGCTCTATAAACCAAGACTTGTAGGATCATTCGTATCTCCCATGAGAAGCTGATTCTCAGGGCCTTTCGCTCTCTCGCCGCAGGCAAGTTTGTGGTCTTTCTATCTTCTACCAACTCCTCTCCGGCCTTGCACCCCCTGCTCTATCTGTGCTCTATCCCCCAAATATTCCTGAAGGACGCACAAGGTCTGCCAGCAACCCTCTTCTGGTGAAACTGTCAAAATGAAGACTCTCTGCGGTTCCCGCCTCTGGAGCAAACTCCCACACTCTCTTCAATCCCACTCTCCCCTCCAGGTCTTCTAAACAGTTGTTCACCACCATCTCATATCTTCCCCCATCCAAAACCTTGATCTTTTCTACCCCCGTTAATCCACACCAAATCCACCTCCTTCAAATCCCGTTTTCTTTCCTGAAAGTCCTTGTAGTGTCTATCTTGTTTATCCCGTGTACCCTGCCCCAGCCCTCTCTTCCACAGATCTCCTGATGTCTCTGTTCTCTGCTGTTGTTGTGCTTCCCTCTCTCTCCCCCCCTCTTGTCTTCCGCTCCCTTTATTATATGTTTTATGTGTTAGCTCGTACACGAGCCTAGACCAAGTACAGTGAAACCTTGACTTATGAGTGCACCAACTTACGTGTTTTCCGAGATACGAGCCGTCGCTCGGGCGGTTTTTTGCTTTGTGATGCGAGCCGAGATCTGAGTTACGAGCTTACGCCACCCGCCACTAGGTGGCCCAACGAGCGTTCAGGTCACGTGGTTATCTTGCCGTGCAAGCATCTCTGCCGTATATCGCTGCTACTTTGTTTTCGCATTTTTGTTATTTTGGAAAATTTCTTAGTTTTAACCATGGGTCCTAAGAAATTAAGTGCCAAGGGCAGTGCTGAGAAGAAGAAGAAGAAGAGGATGATGTGCTTGGATATAAAACACGCAATCGTCGAAAAACATGAGCGAGGTGTGCGAGGTGTGCGTGTTGTTGACTTGGCGAGGCAGTACGATCGTAGTACTTCTACGATATGTACGATTTTGAAGCAGAAGGAGTCGATAAAGGCTGTAACGCCAGCCAAGGGCGTTAAGATTATTTCAAAGCTCCGGACCTCTGTCCATGAAGAGATGGAGAAGTTGTTGTTTGTGTGGTTGACGGAGAAGCAGCTCGCAGGAGATACCGTGACCGAGAGCATCATGTGTGAGAAGGCCCGAGGCATTTACGGGGATTTGGTGCAGCAGGCGGCGGGAACATCAACGGACGAGGCATCGGAAGTCATTCAAAGCCAGTCGGGGATGGTTTGATAATTTTAAGAAGAGGACCGGCATTCACTCCGTCGTCAGGCATGGTGAGGCAGCAAGCTCGGATGTGAAGGCAGCTGAAGATTTTATTATAACTTTTGCCGAACTGATAGAAGCCGAACGATACATCCCCCAGCAAATCTTCAACTGTGACGAGACAGGGCTCTTCTGGAAAAAGATGCCGATGAGGACGTATATAACGGCAGAGGAGAAGAGCATGCCAGGCCACAACTTGTTCAGAGTGCCGGCGATAGCTCGCCTTCTCTTTGTGGAAAACACGGTGAGATCCTTAACATCCAACAACTAATGGGACGCAAACGGGGCGCCCAGTTTAGCGGTACACACATTGATGAATCACCCTGCCTGTGAAACACCGACATGACAGGTTATAGCTGGGTCGGGATTCAAACCCAGGCTGGACAGTTTAGAGTCAAGTGTGCGTACCTCCAGTCCAGGCCATCCTGCCAACTTGTATGCTGCATACAGGTGAAATATAAAGCGCGAGATATTTTTATATATACTGTATATTTCAAAAAAAATTGGTGTGGTTTTTGGCGGGCTGGAACGGATTAATAGCATTTCAATTCATTTTAATGGGGAAATTTAATTTGAGAAACGAGCAAATTGAGTTACGAGCTCGGTCACAGAACGAATTAAACTCGTAAGTCAAGGTTTCACTGTATAATAATATAATAAAATCTGGAAGCATATTATTTTTGAGATCATGGCTCAAAGGCTCAAAGGTTATGGTCACATGAAGTTATCAATTTTCATCCCGTGAACTTGAAATTTGAACAGGAATTTGCATATTCGGTCACATACTTGGTTCAACAATTAATCAGTAATATCGATTGAGCCGTTTTGACATGTTAACGGTTTCCATTACAACAATTCCACCCCATTATAATAAAATGGGAGTTTTTGTGATTTTATTATTACCATACCTCAATAATTATCAAGATATCAAATTGAAACTTGCACAGCTTATGTATACACACATATGTGTGGTATTTGTGAGTTATATGTGGTCAGAATTAGTCGAAGGTCAAGGCCAAGGCAATCCAAAACATGCAAACATTTATTAGGCCACAAAACAAATTCTTTGAATTTTTTTTCAAAACAGGCCACAAAAACAGGCCCAAATTTGTTCTCCACAACATTCAATCATGTATAGAACAGAACACTTGATATGTCAATTTTTTGAAATTGCCAAATTGCTTCCTTTGAATAGTTTTCATTGAACCTGTTGTTTATTTGGATATTCGTTAAAGTATCTTGCTATGCACGACATCTTTATTGTTTGCTTGATTGTCTGTCCGACAATATTCTCTTGAACTAATTGACCAGGGAACATATAACCAATATCATAAAACTCTTTGTCTGATGAGTTTAGATTGTATATTACCTTTTGCTCCCTGTCCCTTTGACAAGGTCGGAGACTGGGGACATTAAAATGAGCTTTGTCCGACCGAGCTTTGTCCGACCGACTGACCAACACATCATCTGTCCATGTACTTTTCTGTATGCGATATTTCAAAAACCGGTGAACATTTAGCTTTCATATTGCAAATATCTATATCTCATGACATTATCTCAACCTGATTAGATCATGGCTGTGATTGGCTAAATTATCTTGCAATGGCAGCCATCTCAGTAACTAGGCTTTTTACGCGATATTTCAAAAAAAGTTAAAGATTTAGCTTTCATATTATACAGATCGAGTCCTCACACCACCCAAAATATGTGAGACCAACAGTGTCAGCTCCTGTTTTTGGTTCACGAGTTATCAAGTGACCACTATATTCGTCATGTGTGTGCGTCTGTCTGTCTGTGTGTCTGTCTGTCCGCAGCATAACTACCCGATGATATTATCTGATCTTGGTGAAACTTGGGTGGGAGGTTGATATCATGATCTAGTTGTGTCCTGCCTAGAGTGGTCGTATTGCGCCCATTCTGGGCGGAGCCACGCCCGAAAAAGATGTCTTTTTAGGGGGTAATCGAGTTCAAGCTACATCTTCTCTGAGGGAGTTGGTGGAATCTGACAGGGGTTTCGGTATTTGGTTAGGCCAATGTCATGTGTCTAGCCCCACGGAGCTCGATTTTTCATTTTTCATTTTTGTTTTTTCCTCATTTCATTTTGCATCGAATTTTCGGTATTGTGTAGCTAACTAATCTCATAACTGATTATACATTATTTTCTATCTCATTTCAAGGTCAGTAACCTTCGTTTTGACATTTCCGGGCCTGGCCTGTCCGGGCCTGTTTCGGTTATAGTCCGTCCTTTGTCATTGAATACCGCTTGCTCGTGAACCATCGTCGTTTCCTGACTTGTTTTATTTACGTTTAACATTGTTCTTCACATCACACGGGAACATGAGTATTGTTAAGAACAGGAAGAAAAGGGTGGGGTGGACAGAGTTACTTTGGGGATGGGGGGGGGGGGGGGTGGGTGGGGAGGCACTGGAAGTTGAGCGAGGGAGGTTGAGGGGTTAGGTGGGAGGGTAAGAGTGGGGCTGACTTAATTTGATGCTTTGTGAGGGTTGGATTGGGAGGGAGGGGGGGGGGGAGGTTGAGGATTTGGGGTTTGGGTATGGGGAGCTGAGGACTTGAAGAAAGGGGGAGGGGAGGACAGAGATGTGGTAGGAGGCAGAGAGGGGACAGAGTTGGGAAAGGGTTTTTAGGGCTTGTGGGGCAGTGGGTCGTTTGAGGACTTGTGGGCAGTGGGTGGTTTGAGGACTTGTGGGCAGGGGGTGGTTTGAGGACTTCGGGTGGGGAGGTCATTTGAAACCAGGGTGGGGAAGCATTTGAAGACTTGAGTTTTGGGCCTGCTTGAGGACTATGGGTCAGCACAGGGGTTGAGTACTTGGAGTTCAGTGGGAGGAGAGGGGGAAGGTGGGTGGTTGAGGACTGAGGGTTGGGGTGTAGTTGAGGACTTTTAGTTTTTTTGCATTTTGGGATGCATTCTAGTTTTGATCTTTTAATTTTTATCATCCCAAAAGGAAGTTGCACTGTAGTAAAAAGTACTGTAGTACTGTTGTAAAATCATAGAGTGGCGCATGACATTGATGTGATAACATCCTGATTAATTTGACGAATCGACCTCTCCCACCCCTCCCATTTCCCACCACTCCCCTTTTCCTTGTCTGCAGGAGAAATGGTTTCGCATTACTTATTTCTCCGATTTAAAGATGCATTTCATGATGCGATTTCCTTACTCACATTGTGAAACTATTCAACAACGTCAAGGAAAGAAAAAGGAAAACAAATGGTATGGTGTTGAACGTCATGCATGATAAAGTTGTGAAGTTCCTTGAAATTTAACTTTGTAACTTCTTTGTCCTTTTAATTTAAAATGGCAGCCACAAGGTGGCACTCTCAGTCCACAGAATGGAAGCACAACTTGCTTGTGGCTATTTTGAACAACTCATGTCTTTTGTTTTTCATATCTTGGCACATGTGTTCTCAGGAGCTGCCTCATTCCTGAGGTCACACCCAACTTCATAATCAGTCTGAACCTGACCCTGGCCCGAGTGATGGTCACCATGGCAGACTATGGAAAAGCAATGGGAGATCACAATTTGATGCTAAAACTCCAGCAATACCTCTCTGAACTTTTGGCAAACTCAGCCATTCTTCCCCTGCCAATGCTTGAAACTGCTCTTGGTGTCATCAAACTCATCATAAAACTGCACAATTCTGGTAAGACCATTATGTGGACAAATGTCTCTTCACTCATGGACATGTTGTGGCAAACAATTTTCGGTATCGTTTACTTGTTTTCTTTTGGTGGTTTTTCATGGTTACTACTTCCACCACTGAAGGTTTGATGGTGGTTATATTTTCACCTCTGTCTGTTTGTCTGTGAGCAGGATATCTCTAAAAATTGTGCACGGATTCGGACAAAATTTGGTGGAGAGGTTGGGTGTGAGATAAGGAAGAATTGATTCGATTTTGGTGAGGATCCGGGTCCGTATCCGGATGCGGATCCGATCATTTTGTGTGATTCTTCACTATTGAGAGATAGGGCCAAAAACGATATATAGCATGAGATCTCAAAAAGTTGTGGATGAGTTATGACAAAACCAGATGGATGAGTTGGTTAGTTGACAAAAACAAGTTGATGAGATTTTGGTTCAGGTGCGAATCCAGATCCGGCATATGTGGGATACAAAATATAAACTGTTCAGCCTGGTGGAAGTATGTGCCGTACCTCGTGCTGCTCTTGTTTGGCTCCTCTTACCTTCATAATGGGTGAGGTCCATTGGCACTAATCTTCTGCCCTGCCTTGACCATGATACTCCTCCACTTCCCTCTATCCTTAGCCAACTCTCTTCAACCACCCCCACCTTACTGATATCCCTCCTCACACAATCCACCCATCTCAAATGCAGTCTACCACTTTTCCTCCTACTTTGCTCCCTCAACCTATCCGCTCTCTTTGGCATTCAGTCTTCCTCCATCTGCACAAAGTGTCCAGCCGATCTCACCCGGCATTTCACCAATCTCCCCATCAAGCTCATCTGCGCATCAATCTCCTTCCTCAGTTCATACATTCTCCTTCTCTCCACCCTCTTCACTCCCGCAATTTTTCTGACCCAGTTGTTCTTCTGACACTCTCAAACCTGCAGCCTCTGTTGTTATCTCTCTGTCAGTGCCACCATCTCCAGACCGTAAAGGTAGGCTGGTGATATACAACACATCAGAACCTTTCCTTTCAATTTCCTTGATATCTTTCTGTCTGCCATTAATCCCTCCACCCTCCTCCACGCATTTGCACCCAACTGAATCCTCCTCCGCACTTACGCCTCCATCTTCCTGTCCCCGGTCACTGCTCCCCCCAGATACTCAAACCTATTTCCCTGTCTGATCTCCTTCCGCTCTCACCTGATATTTATTTCTTTTCTCTGCTGCTCGGCCCACATCACGTAAGTCTTCTTCATACTCATCTTCAGCCCGTGCTTTCCACATGCCTCCTTCCACTCCCCCAGTACCCCCTGCATCTCCTGTCCACTCTCCAACACAACAGCTAGATTGTCCACATACAACATCCTCCCCAGAACACCCCTCATGTTTACCTTCCTGCTTACTAGCTCCATCACCTTGGTAAACATGAGTGGGCTGAGAGAGCTTCCCTGCCTCAAATTGATTTTCACATTCAACTCCTAGGATTAATCAAAACACTTCCCTTGTACATCCCTTCCACCAATATAACTTCTGCTTTCAGCACTCCCATCAATCTCAGTGTCGCCATTACCGTCTCTCTCAGAACAGTGTTGTAGGTCTTTTCCAGGTCCACAAATCCCAATGCCATTTCACCTTGTACCTCCAACCTCTTCTCCACCAGCTGACTCCGCATGAACATCCCAACTGTCGTCCCTCTACCCTTTATAAACCCCTGCTGCTTTTCTCCAATCTGCATCTCCACATTCTTCCTTATCCTCCCATCCAGAATCCTCTCCAGCACTTCCATGACATGAATTAGGAGTGAAATTCCCCCTGTGTATCCCTGTATCTTGAACATCACCCTTCCCCTTCCATAGCGGCACAATTCACCCTATCCTTCAATCCTTCGGAATTTAACCCTCTCTCATTTTTACATTCAACAGCCTATTCGTCCAACTGACTCAACTTCTCCTACTACAATGATCTATGTACACACCTCATCAATGTCTGGTGCCCTTCCCTTCTTCATCTTCTTGAATGCTGTCTGCACCTCCTCCTCTGTGATTTCCATGACCTCCACTTTTCCCTTGTGTTACGTGGTCCTCCCGGTAACTACCTGGTCTTGGTGACCCCCGGACAGTGGGAGGGACCCCGCCAGAAAGATATATGGTTTATACGCTTTCGTAACGCAATCAATATGAATTCCGGTCAATAAGAAACCCCACACCAAGGATCCGGAATAATCAATAATATATTCCCCGAGCAATCAACAACCATCAACAATCAACAATCAATAATACTAAGATGGCCATCTTATATATGTGTCCCCCCCTTTCCCCACTCACGACCACTTGGGTCACTGTCCCTCACAATGTCTCTCTTCTCCGCACACGGGCGGTTGAACGAACCCCGGGCGGACGTGCTCCAAACGTGCACGTCTCGTACCGGGGACAGCTGCTGCAGCGCACACCTCCTTGCCAAGCAACGGGGCAAAACCAAGCGCGGCTTGCAACGCGCGCGAGGCCCAAGGTGCGACCCGTGCGCGTCCTTGTAGATGGTGAGGCGAACTGTGCCGGACGCTTGGTTCCGTGCACGAACCCACGGCGACTTGACGTGTAAATGGGTAATTACCTCGCGCAGGTAACTCCTTTCGCCAGACGGGCTTTCAAACGCAGCGTCCCCCACGCTGCTCAATATCGATACCGCTCGCGTCGGAGCTCGGCGAGGAAGAGGAAGAGCCGCTTCTCCCGGACCTCATGTCTTTTCTCCCGTTTCCGGTCTCCTTTTCCCCAGAAGGGCTCCTGACCCTTTAATCACAACAACCTTTAATCGACTACACATTAATAAGCAAAGACCTGAATAGTAATTCACATAAATCCGTAACACTTGACATAACATGTTAGCTCCAACTCGCTGTTGCTTTCTTCCCGGTATAACAGCTCCGTGAAATATTCTTTCCATAACCTTCAATACCGCGCCTCTTTCTCACTTCCTCCCGCCATCATCCTTAATCACCGCCACCCTCCCTCCCCCTTCATATCCTAACTATCCTCACTTCGGCCATGACCCAATTTATAGATCATCTTCTTTCTACCATCCTCTTCCAACTTGTTGTACACCTTCTGTTCCTAGTTTCTTCGAGGCAGACCTAGCTATTTGTGTAATGTGTGGATTCCAAGATAATTTTGATGTTAGGGTAATACCGAGTAGGTTTATTGAATCACATGGTGTAATTGTGGAGCTTTCAAAGGAGATTGGAGAGTTGAGCTGGGTTTTAGAGATAGATATGGGAAGAAATTGAGTTTTAGACGCATTGAATTTAACCTGATTACATTTGCCCCACTGGGAAATGTTGTTCAAATTCAAATTTAAAGAGGTGGGTGTGATGAAACTCAATGTAGATCAATGAGGGAAGATGGGGGCAGATGGTAAAAAATGGAGGAATGTAATGTCGAGTTATCAGCATACGAGTGCATTTAGTTATTTGTGGAAGAAAGAAGGTCATTGATAAAAAGAAGGAAGAGTACTGGAGACAGGACATTACGCTGAGGGACACCACCGTTGATGTGTATGGAGGGAGATGTTGAAACATCAACAATTACGGAGAGAGAGCGATCAGAGAGAAAGCTTGAGAGATGCGAGAGCAGAGTGAAGGAGAAAAACCAAAAGTGGGAAGCTTGGATATCAGATCCCGATGCATCATGGTATGGCAATGTTGCGGTTTTGAGAACCCACACTTGTAAATATGACATTATTAAAGGGTTAAAGGTTGCACCCCATAGGTAGGCCACAAGCAACACG
This sequence comes from Myxine glutinosa, assembly GCF_964187855.1. Lineage (NCBI taxonomy): Eukaryota > Metazoa > Chordata > Myxini > Myxiniformes > Myxinidae > Myxine > Myxine glutinosa. The sequence continues at coordinate 106,088,407 of NC_136267.1, forward strand.
TAGGTCACCATAGGACTTCAGTTATTTCATTAGTATGTGTATAGATAAGGCCATGTTTCCAATAGTTGAATCTGCGTTGTGTCAATCAAATAAGGAGTAGGCTCCATCCATTCATTTTGCCAGCCTCCCTCTCCAAGCGACGCCATTAAGCGCTAGCCATCGCCCTCGCCCTTTAGGGCCAGCGGCGTGTGCAACCTCGCTGGGCTTCCGTCCAAACCAGCAGCCTTCGCTGCCCTTGAGCTTGAGCTCGCCCAAACGCCGCCATAAGCCACGAGGTGAGGCCCGAGAAAGGAGGCGGAGCGCCAGGAAGAAGGTGTGGCCACGTCACCCAGCCGTCAAAGGTGGAGCCGGTAAGACCTGACCAGCCAACCAGGGCTGAGGTAACATCGCCTGATCGGTGTGGCTTTTGGGTTGGCGGAGCGATCGCTGCTTGAGTTATAAAAACGCGAACGCAAAGCCCTTTCACAGGACTGTCCAGAACTTATTGAGAGAGAGCGCAATTCATGAGGACTCGTGTTGGAGAGAGAGCGCAATTCACAGGACTCGTGCTGGAGAAAGGGATTGACTGCCATTGAGCATTGATTGCAAAAGGACTTGTGTGAAAGGCGCTTTGTATAACCGCCACCTTACCGACCTTTCCCTGTATAATTGTCCGCCCGCGCCGACGCCACGCGGAGAGCTGCTTCCGTTTTCCATCTGCTGCTTGGTACGAGTCGGGGACCGGACGAGGTGGACGCCATCACCGGACCCTCAACCTGTTCCACCCTACCATCTACAATCCCCGTGTGAGTGTCTGAGACGGGCCCATTTGTCTGGGGGAATAGAGTGAGACTGTTTAAGGCTGCCCTGTGTGCTTCTTCTTCCTCTTCCTATCCTGAACATTTCTTTCGTTTCCTCTTCTCCTTCTTGTAAATTGTTAATAAATTGCTTTGTTCTTCCTATTTTCTTGGTTTCCTCTCCATCCGATCGCATCAGTCTTTTCTCTAAGTGGGTAAGCGTGGCACGATCGCAACCGCCATAATCGGGTTTAGTCCTTGTTAACGGCCCGAATCGCGGCTCGCTTCGCTCGGCGTGTCCACTAACGCCGTGGTTCGGGCGGGAGTTATTTCCCTGCTTCGCGGTCGGTGTTAGTAATTAGGTATTAGGACTAAGTTGACCAATAACCCTACCTAATACCGACCGGAAGGAGTGTATAACTTCCAGGACTCGCGTCGGCCAGATAAAAGAACAAGGGGTTTACCCCCCCCCCCCCCCCTTGATAAGGGGAGAGCCGACGTCTGAGATCCACAACAATATCCTTACTATCCTCACTTCTGCCATGACCCAATTTATAGATCATCTTCTTTCCACCATCCTCTTCCAACTTGTTGTACACCTTCTGTTCCTAGTTTCTTCGAGGCAGACCTAGCTATTTGGGTAATGTGTGGATTCCAAGATAGTTTTGATGTTAGGGTAATACGTAGTAGGTTTATTGAATCACATGGTGTAATTGTGGAGCTTTCAAAGGAGATTGGAGAGTTGAGCTGGGTTTTAGAGATAGATATGGGAAGAAATTGAGTGTTAGACGCATTGAATTTAACCTGATTACATTTGCCCCACTGGGAAATGTTGTTCAAATTCAAATTGAAAGAGGTGGGTGTGATGAAACTCAATGTAGATCAATGAGGGAAGATGGGGCAGATGGTAAAAAATGGAGGAATGTAATGTCGAGTTATCAGCATACAAGTGCATTTGGTTATTTGTGGAAGAAAGAAGGTCATTGATAAAAAGAAGGAAGAGTGCTGGAGACAGGACATAATGCTGAGGGACACCACCATTGATGTGTATGGAGGGAGATGTTGAAACATCAACAATTACGGAGAGAGAGTGATCAGAGAGAAAGCTTGAGAGATGAGAGAGCAGAGTGAAGGAGGAAAACCAAAAGTGGGAAGCTTGGATATCAGATCCCGATGCCAAACTCGGTCAAAGGCTTTTGAGATATCAAAGCCAACAACAAAGGATTCCCAAAAGTCTCTCAGATAAGAGGCCCATTCATTCGTAATGTAAGAAAGGATATCACCGGTAGATCTTGTCTTGCGAAATCTATATTGATGGTCAGATAGAAGACTGTGAGATTAAAGATGCCTGAGGAAATGGGAATTGAGAAGACATTCAAAGACTTTGGACATTGTAGAAGTCAGACCAATAGGACGGTAGTTGGAAGAGTTTGAACGATCGATCGCCCTTCTTTAAAATAGGCTGCACTAAGGCATGCTTTCAGGAAAGAGGAAAAGTTTGGGTTTTTAAACAAAAACAAAACAAACTAGAAAGAACAATCGAAGATTGCAGACCCTCGCCAGGATGTTTTCAGTGGTGTTTAAGGCTTTTGTGTTGAAACAAATATGGCGTCCGAACCACATGACCGATGACGTCATCATTATATTTTTTTCTCCACCAATTTATCCCTAGATTATGCACAAAAAATTTCATCTTGATCAGATGAAGTTTTGTACTTGTCGAATTAGGAAGTCATAATGGAGGCACCTATGACATCAACATTAACAGATGTTATTCCTCATAGGGAGTACTTTACAATGAGCCATGTCTCAGTTTTTTCTGTGTCGCTTTCGGAGAAATAGAGGTTCCAATTTTTTAGGTTTTCCAAGATGGCTGCCGAACCACATGACCGATGACGTCATCATTATTTTTTCTCCACCAATTTATGCCGACATGACACTCAAATTTCATCTTGATCAGATGAAGTTTTGTACTTGTCGAATTATGACGTCATAATGGAGACACCGATGACATCACCATTAATATATTTTATTCCGCATGGAGAGTTCTTTACAATGAGCCATCTCTCAATTTTTTCTATTCAGCGCTTTCGGAGATATAGAGGTTTTTTAAATTTTATTTATTTTATTTTATTTTTGTATACAAGATCGAGGCTCATGAAAGAGCGAACATTAATCACACAGAAAGACAAACAGACACATAAAACAAATAACATCGGGAGCGGTAGACAAGATGGGGAGAGAGGGGGAAGGACACAAACACAACCACCGAGAGACATGGAGACATCGAGAGAACTGTGGGAGGGAGAGGGCTTTGGGGGGAGGCATGGTGTCGTGGAAGTGTGTGGTGAGACTCAAGAGGCCAATGGTCGGAAACAGGTTTTACAAAAGGTCATGACTTTATTAACTAGTTTCACTTCATTCCAATACCAAATAATACCGTTTAACTCAATGGACCAGGTAACTCTATCCGCATAGTCCCTCTTTCGTTGCTGCAGCGCCGAACCCATGGTACGCGTTCATTCCGTCGGGCAGGGCTTCTCGTGGCAAGTGCTCCCTTGGCTCAAAGTCTCTTCTGTTTATATCGGCACACTTCATTTAATCCTCTGTGCGCTGAAATCGTAATCCCTTCTCCGCTGCTTACTCAGTCGCCTCACTGGCACCAGCTCGCTCTCCTCCCTGCTGGGAATTTGCTTCATCCTCTTTGCATCCCGATGAAAGACAATAGTACGGGCTTGGGAATGTGTGTTAGCCCGGGGTCGTGCTAAAGCTACACAACAGGACTCCCAGCTTCGACAGGGCGAGATGCATTCCTGACATTCTTACGACCACCTGCTCGTACCTTGGTTCGTTACCAGTTCCAACCAATAAGTTACACTGAGTTACACTTCCACAATTCCCTCATCTTTTTGTTTTTGTTTATATTAACCATTAATCTAAACATCAATATAAGTAAACAATCAATCACTACAAGTAAACATCAATACAATTTCCTTAGGCATACACCGTCATCCTGCAAGAATCTGATCACAAAACATTTCGTTGGTTATTGACTCCTTCCATATTGTTAATTCAATCTATTTCATTTGCATCACAAATATCTTTGTAAAACAACACTTCACCATCACCAAGATACAACAATTTTGCTTCACCATTTTCAAGTTTTTTAAAGCATCTGCAACATCTGGCAAAAACGTTTCCCTCCAAACAAATGTTGATTCTTTGTTTGAAAGGAAGGGCTGATCACTTGTGTTTGAATTCGGGTATGAAACATTTTCTTCTGTCTTTATAAGCACCTGCACTACTTCGTGTAGGATTTCGCTGTTGTGGTAACGGTGCGGAGTCATAGACTGACCCTGCTCTCCATGTAGCATTCTTGCCACTCTTGCTGTGAACCATAATGATTCCTTGAACAAGGCCTTCGCCCAGTTGTAGTCGACTTGCCTCCTCCCTCATTATGAGTGGGCAGCAAGTGTTGGTGTAATGTTGATTGGCCAGCAAGATGTGGAACAGGGATGCCGGATGCATCCACAATGATGTTGGGACCATGGTGTTCAGGTCATTCATGGTCCATACCAGGAGCAACCAGCAGAATCGTGCACAGCTGTTGTGACAAGGGCACAGCCGTTTTTTGCAGCTCCATGCTGGTTCCCCGGACGTTGGTGAAGTAATAACATATGTCCCCACATTTCACAGAGGTTGCAGGTAAAATGTCGTTGTCCTGCAACTTCTGATGTGACTAATGTTCGAAGCCTTCGAACAAGAGTAAGTGATCGCCTTTCTTTCATATGTTGCAGTGTGATCCAGGCAAATGGTCACATAAATTTCCTTGGTGAAGGTAAGCATTCATCTCCAAGTTACACGGGAGAATGTCTTCATCATTCTTTGAGAAAGAGGGTGTATGCCACGATTAACTTCATTTTTTTAGCCACAAATTTTCTTTCTCGAACTTCTTCCCAATTCCGTTAGCACCCCCTTCAAAATGTGATCTCGTCTTATCCTTATGCTCAGTCACATCTGAATCTGCTTTCCACACACACTGAATCAGATAGGGTACATCTTACCATGAAATCAGCATAATCATGTATATCTTCCGACAGTTTCACATTCAACAATTTGTTGTTTTTCCTTAACACAAAAAGTTATATTCATTTATATGCGTCACACAAATAATATTCAATCAGGTATGTATTTTATTACTAAACTAAGAATAGCATCCACAATTGCTTTCAGGTTAATATAGTTCAAAAATTAACTCATGCAGGTATTTTAGCACTACTCTAAGAAAATAAATTGTATATGATTACAATCACAAACGGGAATATCTAATTCCCAACAACAATTTTCCCAAACCAACAAATTAAGCATAATGTATTATTACCATAATTCCTCTCCACGTTTGCTTTTCCCTTTTTTTTTTTTTTTTCCCTAACAGTGTGTCACTCGTGGTGATATGAGTTCACTGATATTGTAATTGACACAACTCATAACATTGTCGTTATGCCATTATCTTAATTCTACTGTATTCATTTGCAACATCACTTGATTTAATCTTTTAATCTCAGTATTTATGTCGCCATAAAAGTCTTCCTTTTCTGGTTCCACATTTCTTTCCTCATTTGTCACTTCATGCGTTATCATCGTGTTGTTGGTTACCTTATTCAAACACACCGTCACTAAGGCTTTCAAGCAAGCCACCACTAAAACAATTGCCAATATAACTACTAAACCAACAAACAAGTCTGCTACTCCTTGTATATATTCATACCTATGACATAATTATATGTCAATGACATTCAACATTGTATACCAAACTAACAAGCTTCCTAAAAGGTAAATAAAGACAATCCCTTAATATGTAACATAAATCAGATTATTTGTCTTACCCTGATCCCCCTATCTCCCGGGGTCGAACTAAATCCCCTAATCATGAGTGTAGTTGTGATACATTATCCCTCATGTTGCGCTAATATCAGTAGATAATGGTATGTCATGTAGGCAAATAAATGTCACTATCTTCCCTAATTCAAGTAGGAATATTAAATGTTGAAATTGTAATGTTTATCAATGCAAGGGGTGTTAAAATGTAATTCAAATGAATGTATATCACGACTATCATTTATCCGCCACTGAATGTTCTGCTGGGCTGCTAGGTGCAGCCTCATTTTCTGTGGGATCGTCCACCTTAGCCCCATGTGCTTGCTTGCAATGAGAGGCATGAATCCAACTTTCTATTTTGGGTCCATATTTGTTTCTATTCTTATCAATCTCCTATGGTTTATCAATTCGTTCCAAGATACCGCAACCAAAGGTTTTAACCAAAGCTCTACCAAACTATTTCCAATGTGAACAAAAAATGCCAGTGAAACAATGATTCGAGGAATTAACTTCAAGGGGTCAATAAATTTATTCTATAACCAGATCTAATTTTCCCATCCAATAGTTTGCCTTGCCACATGTCATATTATAACACTTTAATAAACCTTCGAAAAATGTTTCCCATCTCAACAAATTTCCTTTTTTACAAATAGCCATGTGTAACTTACGTATTTAACTACAATTTCCTCTCAATTTGTTTGGCCTAACTGGCCGCAAAAGTGGCTGCCAGCATGCAGTACCGTTTTTTATCTACCAAGGAAGTGCTCGTCCACACAAGACCTCTACCAAAATGTTGTTTGTAAAAACAAATCTGGGATTTCTGATTACATGGATGCACACTCTCAGGACATTTTCAGGCTGCTGTTAACAATCCACTACGATAAATTAATTCCTTTACCCACAATCAAATAATTAGTACAAATTGAGGATATTATCCCTATCACATTCTTTTATAGATTCATTATGTTGGATCTAATTTTTTCCAATAATTTTCCACTGCTGTAAGGAAGAACAATAGCTCTCATAAGTCTTAGTAATATCGTACTTAATTTGCCCAGCATCGAATAATTTATTTACTATCCTTTCTCATCTGTTAACCAGTGACTTTGTTTGAACTCCAGAACTGAAAACTCACAATAGTTCAAACCAGCAAAATTTCCTTTACTATTTTCCCATATCATCTATGCCTTATACACATCCATACATACAGCCCAATTTATATTCTGATAAAATTCAAGTTTATATATATATAAAATCCGTGAGCAGAGTACTCTGGGAAGTCAGTGTAAGACCTCTCCAAAATTTGGCTAATTTTGTACTCCCACATTTTTTATGAAGTTCATATCCATAAATAGCTTTGATTCTCATATAAATTCTATCACAATGGAATCCCAAGATTACTTCCAATTTTTTACTATTAATGAATAGCTGCTCATAACTCAGCAAATCAAATCTTTATTCTCCATCTCCCTTGACAAAAGTGATAATTTTCATAATCAAATTATATTTCTATTTTTTATTTTACGAATTCTCTTGATATGCGATCCCATCCCCATGGAACTATCTATTTTTCAGACAAGGCACACTGTCGGTGTCAACAATCTTGTAAGATTGATACACAAAAACACTAACATTGACACACAAAATACCCACACACCCATGCATTATGCGTATTTGTTTGCGTTGGAACCCTTATTTGCAGATCCGGATGGGTGTCAACTTTATTTCAATTTCTCAAAATTTGTCCTTCAATTTTATAAGCGCTAATACACAAATGGACCAAAAAGTTTATTCTTAGAAAACCCCTATGACGTCACATTGACATTACCCTTTCAGTTCCCACAATAATTTATCCAAATTTGACTACCCACCCATTTGTATGTCAGTCGACCACTGACCTATCAATCGTGTGGAACAATAGTCGGAAATTCCCACCTGATCATGATGTGACTCTTGTCACTTGGTTTGCCAAAAAAATTGCAAAGCAATTGTTCCAAACTTTGTAAATTTAAAATTTTGTGCCCAACATAAAAGATCCAATTTCGGCATTTGATCAATTAATTATCAATTTGCTTACAAGCAAAAGAAAAATGAATAATTTTTGCACCGAAAACTTTTCAGACCCAAGAATCATCGACAGTTATTCATGTTTGTCCAGTAATCTAATTTGTTGAGGCCAATCGTCATTTGGGAATTGTCGCAATGAAGGCCTAATCATTGTCTGAGGTATCGGTCAGCACTGGTACCCTTGATCTTGGTTTACCCTATGAACTTGTCTTCCTTTTGGTATACGGACATCCTCTTTTCCAATGTCCCATCCGTCCACACTTGAAACACCGGTTTCTGTCGTTGCCTGGTCTGTGCACCTGTGCACTTGTATTGCTGGGCTGCATCTCTACATCCCTGAGTTGCCACTGCAATCTCTCGTTATCTCCTGAAACACGAAAAAAATTCTCTGTACCGTCCTTTTTGGGGAGACAACTGGAAATCAGATGGGACAACTGTCACTTTCATTCCTAATTTCGAGGGCAGTTGTGCATTTGTCTCCTCCACTGTATCCTTTTTATTTTAAGTTCTAGATCCGTTATCCATTCTTGCTGTTCCCGTTGTCTGGATTCACCATCCCAAAGATGGAATGCAAGCCAGTCTACCGTTAGATTCTGTCTCTTCCTGGCTTTCAATCTTTGTTCCAATCTTTCCAATCGACTTCGCTCAAATGTACCATCTCTTGGAAACTCCTCATCATGTCCCTTTGTCCACAAATACCAATTCTCGACCTGCCTTATAGCTTCGGCACCATAACGGTCGTACATATGATGTGTACAAGTACCTTTTTGTGGAATCTCTGGTTGTCCTTGTGTATTCTTGCAGGCTCCATTTCCCATTCTGCTTTTTATCAAAGTAGCGTTGGATGTGTTGTAGTTTGTTCCTCTAAAGCTTCACTCGTACCTCCAGGAAGGATCTCTCCACCTGTTCAAACGGTGATTTCCAGAGAATCTCTCTCACCTGTGGCTTTTGCACAATCCAATCTCACAGATCAGTATTTGCAGATGAGCCAAAGGGTCAGTATGAAATGGGTGAATCCTCAGGTGTCCGCTCTGTTGAAGGGGAAATCATACAATGGTAACCGCACATATATATCTATATATAAACTCACCACCTTGCTCAATTTTCCAAGGTTGTCTTCACATTGATAATATCTCACAAAGATATTAAAGCTTCTTTCTTGAGACCGCATTTTCATCCATCAAACGATCAATATATTCAATTTAATTTATTCAATTCAATTTATCCAGTTAAATTTATTCAATTAAATTCAATCAATTAGATTCAATCAATCAACAATTCAATCAATTATTCAATTTCAATTAATTCATCAATATTCATCAATAAATCAAATTAATCATTTTGGATGACTCCTTGCATAAGCCCTTTCCCCAATGATGTCAGGACAGGTCCATCCATTGACTGAGATCGAATCTCATCGGTCGTCACCTCTGGTTCATACCTCATGTCAATTGATGAATCGCCGTCCTGTCCTAGGGTCATATCTGACATATTTCCCCATTTTGCCTGGTCTCCACAAATTTTCTTTGCAACCACTAAAGGCAACTCATCCTTCATTCGTGAGACAGCCAAAATGGATGGCAGATATTAAAGTTATTTGGGAAAAATATCTCATCATTTTTCTTTTAATAGTACCCAAATCTCTTGGCAATATAAATTTCGTAAAACTCCTGAAATAAGACTGTAAAATTCCTTCAATCATGCTAAATTTTGAAACTCCATCGCTTGTAACACCCAATTTATCCCATAGGGCTTGAAAGTTCTTTCCCCAGTTCATGCAATCATTCTGCATTTGAACCCTATGATATCATTCATAATAATCATCATGATTTTATAGTCATGGTCCTATCATAATCATCTATTTAAAACGAACATTTCCTTTATCACCACAGCTATGTGGTATAATCAACAATAGAATAAAACTGTACATAGCAACAGGCTACCTCATGGCCACTTAGTATACCTATTGACAATAATTCATAACAATATCGAATAATCATTGAACAATTAAAATCGCTTCCACTGCTCCAGCCGCAGCATTCGTCATTTTGTCTGCTCATCCGCGTGACCAAAACGAAATAAAGGGAGGTCAACCATTACACAGCGCTTTTAATGGCGCATGCCATAGGAACTCAACGCAATTTCGACTCGGCCAGAAAAACGAGCAAATTTTGCAGGATGTTAACTGGATTTAGCCGTGAAAATATATACAAAATACACAAAAATACACACCCACAAAAATAAACAACAAAACCCAAACAAACCCAAGGTCGACCATCTTACACAGTAAATTACATCATTTCAGCATCGTATTGATTGCTGAAATATTCCAGGGTTTATACACACCTTAAAAGAGGTATGCGTGGTGTTGCCCCCTCCCACGTTTATTCCAGGGTTTATACACACCTTAAAAGAGGTATGCGTGGTGTTGCCCCCTCCCACTTTTAATTCCTCATTAAATTCCTCATTAAATTACTCATTAAATTACTCATTAAATTACTCATTAAATTACTCATTAAATTACTTATTAAATTACTCATTAAATTACTCATTAAATTACTCATTAAATTACTCATTAAATTACTCATTAAATTACTCATTAAATTACTCATTAAATTACTCATTAAATTACTCATTAAATTAACTTACCTAGTTTCAGCATTGTATTGATTGCTGAAATATTCCAGGGTTTAGACACACCTTAAAAGAGGTATGCGTGGTGTTGCCCCCTCCCACGTTTATTCCAGGGTTTATACACACCTTAAAAGAGGTATGCGTGGTGTTGCCCCCTCCCACTTTTAATTAAATTACATCGTTTCAATTAAAACATCGCTTCTACTGCTCCAGCCGCAGCATTTGTCACTTTGTCTGCTCATCCTCATGACCAAAATGAAATAAAGGGAGCTCAACCATTACACAGCGCTTTTAATGGCGCATGCCATAGGAACTCAACGCAATTTCGACTCGGCCAGAAAACGAGCAAATTTTGCAGGATGTTAACTGGAATTAGTCGTGAAAATATATCCAAAATACACAAAAATACACACCCACACAAATAAACAGCATTTATTCCGTTCAACAGAACAAACATTTCCTATATCATGACATGCATGTCTTCAAAATTATATGACCAAGAGAAAAAGTAAAACTAATTAAAACTGCGGGCAGTGATGATCCGGGGACCATACCGCTCCATCCTGATTGGACGGGTGCGTGCTAGAGTCGTTAACAACGACAGTCCAGATCCGATTGTTCAAAATTTCAACTCAATCGATCGAAAAATGAACGCAGGGATGCATTTTAAAGGTGCAGTGGCACTAACTGAGTTGCCACGAATATGGCCACGAAATTGCCAATATGGCCATCACAAAATATTTTCCTTAATCAATTGGCTCATAGCATAACCAATCTGCAAGTATCTCATCCGAAGATGTATCTCTGAGGAATTTTAATTAAATAAGTCATTTATAAATCAACGAGTTAATTTATTAAATGATTAATCAATAAATCAAAATTTTCCTTGACAGCCACATCACTTGGTCAATGTCGTGTCCAAATATCAGCTTCCTTACTCAAAAGGTGCCTGAGTTAATGTAATGTAATTACTGTAATAAGATTACTGCAATTACTGTAATGATTACTGTAATTACTGTAATTACCGGAACTGTAATTACTGTAATTACCTCAGGTAATTACTGTAATGTAATTACTGTAATGTAATAAGAAATGTAATTAATTAAATAAGTACTTCATTAATCGCTAATAATTAAATAACTCGTGACTTCTTATCCGATTTACTTAACATTTGAGTGTCCCCAAAACGTTGGAGCAAAACGTTGCAACAACGAAAGTGAAACGTAGCGACGTTGTGGAAACGTTAGCAAAACCCAACATTTGAATGTTCCCAAAACGTTGGAGCAAAACGTTGCAACAACGAAAGTGAAACGTTGTAGCGACGTTGTGGAAACGTTAGCAAAACCCAACATTTGAATGTTCCCAAAACGTTGGAGCAAAACGTTGCAACAACGAAAGTGAAACGTTGTAGCGACGTTGTGGAAACGTTAGCAAAACCCAACATTTGAATGTTCCCAAAACGTTGGAGCAAAACGTTGCAACAACGAAAGTGAAACGTTGTGGCGACGTTGTGGAAATGTTAGCAAAACCCAACATTTGAATGTTCCCAAAACGTTGGAGCAAAACGTTGCAACAACGAAAGTGAAACGTTGTGGCGACGTTGTGGAAACGTTAGCAAAACCCAACATTTGAATGTTCCCAAAACGTTGGAGCAAAACGTTGCAACAACGAAAGTGAAACGTTGTAGCGACGTTGTGGAAACGTTTTACAACAACATTATTTCAATGTTGCAAACTTTACTTTACACCTTTACAACAACTTTTGTTGAAACTTTACAAAGTTACAACTTTACAAAGTTACAAAGTTACAAAGAAACGTTACCACAATTTTTACAATTCGAATGGGATTTATATATCCGTCAACTAATTCAATCAACAACTATTTTATTCAACATAGCCCAAAAGTCAACAACAATTTCAAAAATCCTTAATTTTCATCTGATTCACTTGACTTTTGAATGGGATTTATATATCAGTCAACTAATTCAACCCACAACTATTTTATTCAACATAGGCCAAAAGTCAACAACAATTTCAAAACATCCTTAATTTTCATCCAATTCACTTGACTTTTGAATGGGATTTATATATCAGTCAATTAGTGCAATCTACAACTTTTTATTCAACATAGCCCAAAGTCAACAACAATTTCAAAAAATCCTTAATTTTCATCCGATTCACTTGACTTTTGAATGGGATTTATATATCAGTCAATTAGTGCAATCTACAACTTTTTATTCAACATAGCCCAAAGTCAACAACAATTTCAAAAAATCCTTAATTTTCATCCGATTCACTTGACTTTTGAATGGGATTTATATATCAGTCAATTAGTTCAACCCGCAACTATTTTATTCAACATAGGCCAAAAGTCAACACCAATTTCAAAAATCCTTAATTTTCATCCAATTCACTTGACTTTTGAATGGGATTTATATATCAGTCAATTAGTGCAATCTACAACTTTTTATTCAACATAGCCCAAAGTCAACAACAATTTCAAAAAATCCTTAATTTTCATCCGATTCACTTGACTTTTGAATGGGATTTATATATCAGTCAATTAGTTCAACCCGCAACTATTTTATTCAACATAGGCCAAAAGTCAACAACAATTTCAAAAATCCTTAATTTTCATCCAATTCACTTGACTTTTGAATGGGATTTATATATCAGTCAATTAGTGCAATCTACAACTTTTTATTCAACATAGCCCAAAGTCAACAACAATTTCAAAAAATCCTTAATTTTCATCCGATTCACTTGACTTTTGAATGGGATTTATATATCAGTCAATTAGTGCAATCTACAACTTTTTATTCAACATAGCCCAAAGTCAACAACAATTTCAAAAAATCCTTAATTTTCATCCGGTTTACTTGACTTTTGAATGGGATTTATATATCAGTCAATTAGTTCAACCCGCAACTATTTTATTCAACATAGGCCAAAAGTCAACACCAATTTCAAAAATCCTTAATTTTCATCCGATTCACTTGACTTTTGAATGGGATTTATATATCAGTCAATTAGTGCAATCTACAACTTTTTTATTCAACATAGCCCAAAGTCAACAACAATTTCAAAAAATCCTTAATTTTCATCCGATTCACTTGACTTTTGAATGGGATTTATATATCAGTCAATTAGTTCAATCTACAACTTTTTATTCAACATAGCCCAAAGTCAACAACAATTTCAAAAATCCTTAATTTTCATCCGATTCACTTGACTTTTGAATGGGATTTATATATCAGTCAATTAGTTCAACCCACAACTATTTTATTCAACATAGGCCAAAAGTCAACAACAATTTCAAAACATCCTTAATTTTCATCCGATTCACTTGACTTTTGAATGGGATTTATATATCAGTCAATTAGTGCAATCTACAACTTTTTATTCAACATAGCCCAAAGTCAACAACAATTTCAAAAAATCCTTAATTTTCATCCGATTCACTTGACTTTTGAATGGGATTTATATATCAGTCAATTAGTGCAATCTACAACTTTTTATTCAACATAGCCCAAAGTCAACAACAATTTCAAAAAATCCTTAATTTTCATCCCATTCACTTGACTTTTGAATGGGATTTATATATCAGTCAATTAGTTCAACCCGCAACTATTTTATTCAACATCGGCCAAAAGTCAACACCAATTTCAAAAATCCTTAATTTTCATCCAATTCACTTGACTTTTGAATGGGATTTATATATCAGTCAATTAGTGCAATCTACAACTTTTTATTCAACATAGCCCAAAGTCAACAACAATTTCAAAAAATCCTTAATTTTCATCCGATTCACTTGACTTTTGAATGGGATTTATATATCAGTCAATTAGTTCAACCCGCAACTATTTTATTCAACATAGGCCAAAAGTCAACACCAATTTCAAAAATCCTTAATTTTCATCCAATTCACTTGACTTTTGAATGGGATTTATATATCAGTCAATTAGTGCAATCTTCAACTTTTTATTCAACATAGCCCAAAGTCAACAACAATTTCAAAAAATCCTTAATTTTCATCCGATTCACTTGACTTTTGAATGGGATTTATATATCAGTCAATTAGTGCAATCTACAACTTTTTATTCAACATAGCCCAAAGTCAACAACAATTTCAAAAAATCCTTAATTTTCATCCGATTCACTTGACTTTTGAATGGGATTTATATATCAGTCAATTAGTTCAACCCGCAACTATTTTATTCAACATAGGCCAAAAGTCAACACCAATTTCAAAAATCCTTAATTTTCATCCAATTCACTTGACTTTTGAATGGGATTTATATATCAGTCAATTAGTGCAATCTACAACTTTTTATTCAACATAGCCCAAAGTCAACAACAATTTCAAAAAATCCTTAATTTTCATCCGATTCACTTGACTTTTGAATGGGATTTATATATCAGTCAATTAGTGCAATCTACAACTTTTTATTCAACATAGCCCAAAGTCAACAACAATTTCAAAAAATCCTTAATTTTCATCCGATTCACTTGACTTTTGAATGGGATTTATATATCAGTCAATTAGTGCAATCTACAACTTTTTTATTCAACATAGCCCAAAGTCAACAACAATTTCAAAAAATCCTTAATTTTCATCCGATTCACTTGACTTTTGAATGGGATTTATATATCAGTCAATTAGTTCAATCTACAACTTTTTATTCAACATAGCCCAAAGTCAACAACAATTTCAAAAATCCTTAATTTTCATCCGATTCACTTGACTTTTGAATGGGATTTATATATCAGTCAATTAGTTCAACCCACAACTATTTTATTCAACATAGGCCAAAAGTCAACAACAATTTCAAAACATCCTTAATTTTCATCCGATTCACTTGACTTTTGAATGGGATTTATATATCAGTCAATTTAGTGCAATCTACAACTTTTTATTCAACATAGCCCAAAGTCAACAACAATTTCAAAAAATCCTTAATTTTCATCCGATTCACTTGACTTTTGAATGGGATTTATATATCAGTCAATTAGTTCAACCCACAACTATTTTATTCAACATAGGCCAAAAGTCAACAACAGTTTCAAAACATCCTTAATTTTCATCCGATTCACTTGACTTTTGAATGGGATTTATATATCAGTCAATTAGTGCAATCTACAACTTTTTATTCAACATAGCCCAAAGTCAACAACAATTTCAAAAAATCCTTAATTTTCATCCGATTCACTTGACTTTTGAATGGGATTTATATATCAGTCAATTAGTTCAACCCACAACTATTTTATTCAACATCGGCCAAAAGTCAACACCAATTTCAAAAATCCTTAATTTTCATCCAATTCACTTGACTTTTGAATGGGATTTATATATCAGTCAATTAGTGCAATCTACAACTTTTTATTCAACATAGCCCAAAGTCAACAACAATTTCAAAAAATCCTTAATTTTCATCCGATTCACTTGACTTTTGAATGGGATTTATATATCAGTCAATTAGTTCAACCCGCAACTATTTTATTCAACATAGGCCAAAAGTCAACAACAATTTCAAAAATCCTTAATTTTCATCCAATTCACTTGACTTTTGAATGGGATTTATATATCAGTCAATTAGTGCAATCTACAACTTTTTATTCAACATAGCCCAAAGTCAACAACAATTTCAAAAAATCCTTAATTTTCATCCGATTCACTTGACTTTTGAATGGGATTTATATATCAGTCAATTAGTGCAATCTACAACTTTTTATTCAACATAGCCCAAAGTCAACAACAATTTCAAAAAATCCTTACTTTTCATCCGATTCACTTGACTTTTGAATGGGATTTATATATCAGTCAATTAGTGCAATCTACAACTTTTTTATTCAACATAGCCCAAAGTCAACAACAATTTCAAAAAATCCTTAATTTTCATCCGATTCACTTGACTTTTGAATGGGATTTATATATCAGTCAATTAGTTCAATCTACAACTTTTTATTCAACATAGCCCAAAGTCAACAACAATTTCAAAAATCCTTAATTTTCATCCGATTCACTTGACTTTTGAATGGGATTTATATATCAGTCAATTAGTTCAACCCACAACTATTTTATTCAACATAGGCCAAAAGTCAACAACAATTTCAAAACATCCTTAATTTTCATCCGATTCACTTGACTTTTGAATGGGATTTATATATCAGTCAATTAGTTCAACCCACAACTATTTTATTCAACATAGGCTGAAGTCAACAACAATTTCAAAAAATCCTTAATTTTCATCCGATTCACTTGACTTTTGAATGGGATTTATATATCAAGCACAGGGAGCAGAGGAAAAACACGAAAAAACAACAGCCCTGGCTTTGCTTCCTGGAAGCTTCCTGGAAGCTTCCTGCAAAACGCTTTGCTTCTCGCAAAACGTCCGCCAATGGGAACTAGAGGGAGGGGAGGGAGAAGGAGCGGGAGCAAGAGACAGGTAGCCGAAATGGAAATGAGGGACAATGAGGGACAGTGAGGGAGTGTCGGTATGCAATTTTCATCCAATTGCCATCTTTCACAATAATTCTGGACCGGCATGAGATGGCGTTGTCTGTCATTAATTTATATTGTAATCAAACGAGTTTTAGACATGGCGGGAAAACTGAAAAAAAATTATTTATTTATTTATTTAAAACGGGTGTACACGATTGTACACGTGTACGGACCTTACCGAACCTTACCGAACTGGCAAACAAATCGCCTCATGGTGCACTTCATGAGCCGATTTGCCTGCAGACCAGAGCAAGGCTCTTCACACCCAGCGTATAACGTACCTATCCTCGCAAGCACACAAATAATAGAATCATTTAAAACGTTCCATCCGTGACTTTTACCTCGGACGGTCGTGACAAAAATACGTTTCACGCCCCACACACACATCCTCCACCATGTTCAGAATTCGTATTTCATAATGGACCATCCCAAGACGCCATGCTTACCTTGGCGACGTCCACTCGAAATCCAGCGGTGCCTCCAGATTGTCGTGGAAGTGTGTGGTGAGACTCGAGACGCCAATGGTCGGAAACAGGTTTTACAAAAGGTCATGACTTTATTAACTAGTTTCACTTCATTCCAATACCAAATAATACCGTTTAACTCAATGGACCAGGTAACTCTATCCGCATAGTCCCTCTTTCGTTGCTGCAGCGCCGAACCCATGGTACGCGTTCATTCCGTCGGGCAGGGCTTCTCGTGGCAAGTGCTCCCTTGGCTCAAAGTCTCTTCTGTTTATATCGGCACACTTCATTTAATCCTCTGTGCGCTGAAATCGTAATCCCTTCTCCGCTGCTTACTCAGTCGCCTCACTGGCACCAGCTCGCTCTCCTCCCTGCTGGGAATTTGCTTCATCCTCTTTGCATCCCGATGAAAGACAATAGTACGGGCTTGGGAATGTGTGTTAGCCCGGGGTCGTGCTAAAGCTACACAACAGGACTCCCAGCTTCGACAGGGCGAGATGCATTCCTGACATTCTTACGACCACCTGCTCGTACCTTGGTTCGTTACCAGTTCCAACCAATAAGTTACACTGAGTTACACTTCCACAATGGGAAGGGGGGGGGGGGGGGGGTGGGAGAGGTATAAAACATATGGACACTGCCAGGACTTCCAGGAAAGAAGTTGGAATTTCAAACAAGGTGGATCTGGGGTGAATTAGTGGGGGTAGAAAAGATCAAGGTTTTGGATGGGGGAAGATAAGAGATGGTGGTGAACAGCTGTTTTAAAGACCTGGAGGGAGGAGTGTGATTGAAGTGAGTGTGGGAGTTTGTTCCAGAGGTGGGAGAAAAGAGGAATGAAAGAGTGAAGGTGAGCAGAGAGCCGAGATTTCAGCAGTTTAACCATCAGAGGGTGGCTGGCAGATCTTGTGCGACCTGTAGGAATATTTGGGGGACAGAGCACAGAGAGAGCTGGGGGAGCAAGGCCGGAGAGGAGTCGGTAGAAGACAGAAAGACCACCTACCTGCCTGCGGTGAGTGAAAGGTGCAAAGTTTTTCCAAGATGGCGGCCGAAACACGTGACGTATGATGTCATAATTATCAATAAAAATTATACAGTTGGAGTTGCACCTATGGTTAAAAATTTCCTGTCAATCGGACCAATGGTTGTAGAGAAAATCATATTTATTCTGTGTGGACAAACAAACAGACAGACAAATGAAAAATCGGTCAGAGACCGAGGACTTGCCGGAATGTACTTTTTTATCGGCCATTTTGGATCAAAATAATAATACATAAGGACATGGGTTGAATCCCTGCTTGAGAGAATGCCAACCCACTCCCCACCATCACGGTCGTCTCTCCAACTCACAATCCCACAAAATATGCAGAAAGGACGACCGAAAACCAATTATCTTCTTTTTGATTCGTATATAAACATCATTAAAAGTAAATAATGACCTCTGCCAAAGTTGAAACGACGTGGGTTTAATCTCTGCATGTGAGAATTCCACATAGCTATTAGGGCGGTGCATAAGCTAACAGATCACTGTCTCCATCGATCTTGCCAAGGCCGTAACACCTATCGACTCAAAATCCTTTTAACTGTTGACTTGGTGTTTTTACAATGAAGGAAACAGGTATCGGGAGTACATACGACATAGCGATTGTGAATGTGACAGCTCTGAGGCGTCTTTTGCTTCACATCACAGTGACGGCGAGCACCAACATGGCGGCTGTAAGATTAAAAAGGGGCTTCAAGCCCCCTCACCACCCAAAATTTATTCCGGCAAGTAACAAACTAACCAACCAACATACTTGCCGGAATCTATTTCAGCAAGTAACCAACCAACATACTTGCCGGAATCTATTTCGACAAGTAACCAACCAACCAACATACTTGCTGGAATCTATTCCGGTGAGTAACAAACGGAAAAACAGACGGGTGAAAACATAACCTCCATCCACCTTTGGTGGTGGAGGTAATGAAATCAGGATGAAGTTCCCAATGAAAATCCACCTCATCGCGGCTTCATTTAAACCGTCGAATTCTTCCGCTGTATCACTCTGGCTTTACGCTGCGGTCACGATTTTCACGTTTTGGGTGACCTTGAGCTTGACCTTTGGCCTAGAGAGTTAAAAATTGGGCACAGTCTATTCCAGGGCAAGGCAAATATGTGTGTAAAGTATGGCGATGCTATGTGCAACGATGTACACGTAGTACTGCACACAAACAGACAGACAAACAGACAGATGAAAAATCGGTCAGAGACCGAGAACTTGCCGGAATGTACTTTTTATCGGCCATTTTGGACAAATATGGTGGCCGAACCACATGATCGATGAGGTCATTATTTGTTTTCTAAACTAATTTATTCCTAGATCATGCTCAAATTTCATCTTGATCAGATGACGTTTTGTACTTGTCGAATTATGACATCATGATGGAGGCACCAATGACATCATCATTAAAATATTTTATTCCCCATGGAGAGTTCTTTACAATGAGCCATGTCTCAATTTTTTCTATTCAGTACTTTCGGAGATATAGAGGTGCAAAGTTTTTTGGTTTTTCCAAGATGGTGGCCGAACCACTTGACCACTGACGTCATCATTATTTTTTTTTCTCCACCAGTTTATGCCGACATGGTGCTCAAGAAATTTAATCTTGATCGGATGAAGTTTTGTTCTTGTCAAATTATGACGTCATAATGGAGGCACCTATGACATCATCATTAACACCTTTTATTCCCCATGGAGAGTTCTTTACAATGAGCTATGTTTCAGTTTTTTCTATTCAGCACTTTCGGAGATATAGAGGTGCAAATGTTTTCGGTTTTTCCAAGATGGCGGCCGAACCATGTGACCGATGACGTCATCTTTTTTTTTCTCACCAGTTTATGCCGACATGGAGCTCAAGAAATTGCATCTTGATTGGATGAAGTTTTGTACTTGTCGAATTATCGAATTGTGACCATAATGGAGGCCTTGGGCCTAGACCTAGAGAGTTAAAAATTGGGCACAGTCTATTCCAGGGCAAGACAAATATGTGTGTAAAATATGGCGATTATATGTGCAACGATGTAGACATAGTACTGCGCACAAACAGACAAACCAACCAACCAAGATACTTGCCGGAATCTATTCCGGCAAGTAACAAACAAACGGACTCAAATGCAATACCCTCTCCTCATAGTCCATGAGCCAGACAAAATTTGAATATCAAATTGGCGGACTAATTCCCACTATGATTTTTAGTTACACTGGTGTTACACTGGTTACACTGGTTACAGTGTTACACTGGTTACATCCAGTTACACTGGTTACATCCCTGGTGTTGGGCTAGCGGCTAGGGTGCCGGCTTAGGATCCTAGGATCCTGGGTTCGAATCGCGGTCGATCGCTGAATTAACGCCAGGGGGGTTGACTCAGCCTGTCATCCTTCCGAGGTCGGCCAATTGAATACCAGTTCACTGGTAATTCCCTGTTTGTCGTAAAACGTGGCAAAAATGGTTGGCGTCAGGAAGGGCATCCGGCCGTAAAACATTGCTTCAAAAAGGGGACCCAAAAACAACAACCACGGTCCCCGAAAAAGGCCAACCCCCGCTTTGCGGGGGGAAATGGCCTCTAAAGGTGTTTTTTTTTTTTTAAACATGTATGACGTCCATGAAAATGAGTGATGGACATTTCAAATGAGTAGCTTAATGCCATTTCCGACGCCATCTTTAAAAATGGCTGCCATTTTCAAAGAATATTCATGTAATTCAAAACTATGGCTGCATGGTAAATTCTGATGGTCAAATCTTAATTTGTACTTATCAAATGTTGTTCACTTTATAATTTGGAGCATGTCAATACTTATTTTAACCATTTTTATACATGCTTGCCAAGTATTTTGCTTAAAAATGCTTGGAAAAATGCCTAAATTTGTTATTTTTAAACAAGTCACTCGCAGAAGTTGTCTATAAAAGTTGGTTAAACCAAATTGGGACAGACAGATTGAGATTTTCAGTAAAGGTAATGATTACCGACATGAGAATATTAGTCATAACTACCGTAGCCTCCGCGTTTTTGGTGAAAAACCTAGTTTTTTGTTTGTGTGCCCAAATTCTAAAACAAAATTATGGTGTAGGGGAAATAAAAATAGGCATAACGTTTGAACCACACAAGATAGGCCAACATATTACCATTCATAATGTGTGTCTTGAAGCCCTCTACGCATTGCATTAATTAATATGTAAATTGGATCAGTAATTAGGTCACCACGGGTCACAAGGTCACGAAATTCAGGCACTACTGAAAATGAGTACATCGTCCAGCAAAAATTAAATTAAAAAATCGGTTACACACATTTTCACAGTTTTGTGCTTCTATTCTTCAAAGATGAGACCCTTACACCTGTTGGATGAGAAACTACTCTTCTTTGTGGGCAATCTGTGTGTAGTTTTGCATTGGTTTTATTATGCTTTGATTATGTCGTAGTTTCTATTGAAATTACTGTATGTACTCTTTCTTTGTTCTTGTTGTATTAAAATCGTCTATTCAACGTATTTATGCCTTTGTCTTTATCAATCCTGGTTGATTTCGAGGGCTACATGTTTTGCTAGAAATGTATTGAGGACACAATATTTTATATTTATATTGGTATTATTTTCAGCTGAAGGAAAAATATATTGATTTTCAGATTTGTTTAGCTAGATTCACATTTCAACTGCATATACAAGTATGGTAATTTTCCCCCATCATTTTCTCAATTCAGATTGCATGGATGACGATTAGATCTTCTGCCCAAAAGTGCCATTCCACCTATATATACATGGTTTATAAACAATTTTGAAATGTCTCAATCGGAAGTAATGGTTAAACGGAGAAAGCTGGAGCATGGGACAGGAACATGTATCATTTGCAGCAAGAAATCAGCCCTGCATGAGTTGAGCAAGCCAAATGACAACGACTCATGGCAGACACTTTGCAATGCAGCGACCATACGAAATTTTAAACCCATTCTTCAGCTTGCTGAAGAGAGCCCAGCTGAACTTCCGCATGTTCCAATATACTATCACAGGGCTTGCAGGTCAGACTTTACACACAAAAAGTCATTAGCTAAGTTTCAAGAGCAATCCAACAGTTCTTTGGCAAATGTGCCCGATACTGCGCCCAGACGATCTTCCAGAGATGAGCCGTCATCTGACGAGAGAGTGTATGAAAAGAAATGCATCTTTTGTCTGCGGGTGTCAAAGTATATCAAGGGAACACGGTCGAGAGAGGCTCTTAATCTAGCTGTTGAGCTGCGGTCAGACAAAACCGTGAGGGAGGCTGCAATCAACCGTAATGACGACAGAGTGTTGGCCGTGACTGCAAGAGATATAGTTGCAGCCGAGGCTCATTACCATAAATCGCGCTACCGAGATTACACGCATCCAGAGAGAAGAGAGCAACTGCAGACTCCAGAACCGAGTGAAGAAGACTACATTCAATATCAAAAGGTTGAGAAAGCATCACTAAAAACTGTGTTTGAATACATCCGGAACAATTTATTTTCAAATCCAAGGATTATTCCACTGCTCGATATCACAGCCAAGCTTGTGTCATCAATGGCGTCTGCAGGCATAAGTGAGATCACCAATTCCACCAAGAAAAATATCCGGTGCAGTATAGAGATGCAGTTCTGCGATTCACTGACTTTCTTCACTGAGAACCGTCACGTTTACCTAATGCCTGATAACCTAACCAAAACGATGTTAGCTGCTGAGTTGATCCACGTGAAATCAAAGCTGGAAACATTTGAAAAAGCCAGTAATGACAACATAATTGTCCAAGCAGCCATGTCACTGCGAGATTAAATTAAAGCCGCTCCCTACAATGACAATTGGTCCAATGTTGACGGCACTCTTAAGAAAACCAACAAAGCTGCGCTTGCTGAAAATCTAGAAAAGATGGTGGACCCTGCAGAAGATGTTCCCGAACCATGTGCAACACTGATTGATGCTATGACTCTCATACAGAAACTGCATGGAGAAAATCATACTTTTGAAGAGCTGTCTAATCATATCTTTGAATCATCCTTGCATGCTGCTCAGGGAAGTGATCGCGTTGATGTGATCTTCGACGTCTACAGGGATCAGTCCATCAAATCTGCTGAACGTGTGAGCCGAGGATCACAGGAAGGCATGACATTCAATAGAATAAGACCTGGTCACAAGATAAAAAATTGGCGACGCTTGCTGGCCTGCAGTGAAACTTTAAAAAAGCTCACCAAGTTTCTGGCAGAATCGTGGCAAGAAGAAACCAAGAGGGAGAAGCTAGGTGACCAAACAATGTTCGTCACATGTGAGGAAAAATGCTTTAAGCTCACCAGAGAGAAATGCGAGGAGGTCCAGGTCCTCAGATCCAACCACGAGGAGGCTGACACTCGTTTATTTCTACATGCACAGCATGCCGCTGCAGAGAATTACCAGGCTATTGTTTTGGTGGCATATGACACTGATGTTTTCATCATCTGTCTCGGTCTAAGCAGTGCCATCAAGAGTAAAGTTTTCATCCGTCGTGGAACAAAAGCTCGCGTTAGAATGATTGACATCACAAAAATCGCTGCAGCATTGGGGCATGAAGTGTGCTCTGCACTGCCAGGACTTCATGCTTGGACTGGTTGTGACACTATCAGCGCTCTTGCTAGCCAAGGAAAAATGAAAGGTCTGCAAATTGTGCGGACGAATCAGATATTCCGAAATGCTTTTGTCTCTCTTGGAGCATCGTGGAACCTGACACAAGACGTTTTCAACCAAATCCAAGAGTTCACATGTCTTCTTTACTCTAAAAACACAAAGATATGTGGTGTAAACGATCTGCGCTATAATATGTTCTGTGCAAGAAAGGGCGACGTCGAATCTGGACAGCTTCCACCATGCGCAGACACACTGCTGCAGCACACACTTCGTGCAAATTACCAAGCTGCTATCTGGAGGCAAAGCCTAGAATGCTTTCCAGACATCCCCAAGCCATCAGAAGGCCATGGCTGGGAATTAAACAGTGAAGGAGAACTAATAATTCAGTGGATGACTGGCTTGCCGGCTCCAGATGTCGTTCTTAGTCTCATCTCATGCAAGTGTGCACGGAGTTGCCGCCAGTTGGACTGTTCTTGCATGATTAATGGTCTAAAGTGCACTGCTGCATGTAAACTGCAGAGTTGCACCAACATGGCACAAGAAGACGATGATTACGATGATGGTGCTGATATTGAACAGGATTCAGATGATTTCTGATGAAAACCAAAAAAAAAAAAAAAAAAAAAAAATGGTGCTGATATTGAACAGGATTCAGATGATTGCGACAGTGATTGTGATAACGAGGAGGATTAACGTCAAAAACTTGTAAACGAATTTTTATCAGGGTATATATGAAGAGTTTGGCTCCAAAACGAGATAAATCCATTTTCGAGGTTTTAAGAAAAATGGCAGAAAAGGTCAAAATTCAAAGGGAAATGTATAATATACATGTTATTATTGCCAAGAAACCCAGGATTTACGGCACTTTGGGACGAAAAAGCCCAGGGAAAGTTTGATCTCTTTGACAATCTTTGACAACAAAAAATCCAAAATGTTAAATTTGGCATTTATTTCATTTTGAAACCAAGCTCTTCGTATGTCACATTGGTACCAATAGGCTAAACCATTTTCAGATTTCATTCAGCATGCCATGGAGGTTAGGTTTGAAGAGGACTAAACATAGCCATTGAGTAGAACATAGATAGTTTTCTATTTCCCTACAATTTCATAGACATTGCACAAGCTGTTTTGGGTAGAGGGCAAAGCACAACGTAATGGAGGGCATATTTCCAGTTTCGCATGCCCCACACATCAATTAATAATTCATTGTATGTAAACTTGTTAACATGGGTTAACACATACCAATAGGTGTAAGGGTCTTATCTAGGCATCAGAATTGTGAAAATGTGTGTAACCGATTTTTAAAGTAAATTTTTGCTGGACGATGTACTCATTTTCAGTAGTGCCTGAATTTCGTGACCTTGTGACCCCTGGTGACCTAATTACTGATCCAATTTACATATTAATTAATGCAATGCGTAGAGGGCTTCAAGACGCACATTATGAGTGGTAATATGTTGGCCTATCTTGTGTGGTTCAAACGTTATGCCTATTTTTATTTCCCCTAACCCATAATTTTGTTTTAGAATTTGGCCGCATACAAACAAAATAAATGGATTTTTCACCAAAAACGCGGAGGCTACGGTAATTATGACTAATATTCTCATGTCGGTAATCATTATCATTAATCGGTTTATCAATCATTTACTGAAAATCTCGATCTATCTGCCCCAATTTGGTTTAACCAACTTATTTAGACAACTTCTGGGAGTGACTAGTTTAAAAAAAACAAATTTAGGCATTTTCCAAGCATTTTTAAGCAAAATTCTTGACAAACGTATAAAAATGGTTAAAATAAGTATTGACATGTTCCAAATTATAAAGTGAATAACATTTGATAAGTACAAATTAAGATTTGACCATCAGAATTTACCATGCAGCAATAGTTTTGAATTACATGAATATTCCTTGAAAATGGCAGCCATTTTTAAAGATGGCGTCGGAAATGGCATTAAGCTACTCATTTGAAATGTCCATCACTCATTTTCATGGACGTCAGACATTGGTGTAACTAAAAATCATAGTGGGAATTAGTCCCTAAACTTGATACTCAACTTCAAAATTTTTGGACCTGGCTCATGGACTATCAGGCGAGGGTAACGAGCAAGCATGGGTGCAAGTTCTGAGGCACACTCCTTCAAGACACGAGGAGGAATGCTTTCTTGTCCATATGCCTTGCTTGTGTCCAGAGAGAGGAGTACTTTTTGACTGCATGAAAAGAGATGATAGTGAGGGGCATGGGATTGGTAAGGGGTGCATCAGAGGCAGATGGAATGTTAGAGTCATCCAGTGTGGAATTAAAGGAGAAAATAGAACTAAAAAGAGGTGTTTTATCAGTCGGAGAGAGAGTGATATGAAAGTGATCTGGCAGATATGAGAGCTGAATGTGAGTCCAAGGAAGAATAATTTTTCCATGTGTTACGGATCCCGGATTTAGAGGAGTTACTATTCATGTCATTGCTTATTAATGTTTATTCTATTAAAGGTTGTTGTGGTTAAAGGGTTAGAGAGGCTCCGGATAACAGGAGACCGGAAACGGGATGGTGAACCGGAAGAAGAAAAAGACACGAGGTCCGGGGAGAAGCGGCGATCTTCTTCTTCCTCGCCGAGCTCCGACGCGAGCGGTGTCGATATTGAGCAGCGTGGGGGACGCTGCGTTTGAAAGCCCGTCTGGCGAAAGGAGTTACCTGCGCGGGGTAATTACCGATTACACGTCAAGTTGCCGTGGGTTCGTGCACGGAACCAAGCGTCCGGCACAGTTCGCCTCAACGTCTACAAGGACGCGTATGGGTCGCACCTTGGGCCTAGCGCGCTTTGCAAGCCGTGCTTTGCTTTGCCCGCTTTGCTTAGCAAGGAGGTGTGCGCTGCAGCAGCTGTCCCCGGTACGCGACGTGCACGTTTGGAACACGTCAGCCAGGGGTTCGTTCAACCGCCCGTGTGCGGAGAAGTCGACCTGCACCTTGGTCTGGAGGGGCCCAGACACATTGTGAGGGACAGTGACCATTGAGGGGTCGTGAGTGGGGAAAGGGGGGACATATATAAGATGGCCATCTTAGTAATATTGGTGATTGATTGTGATGGTTGTTGATTGATTGGGGAATATATTATTGATGAATCCGGATCCTTGGTGTGGGGTTTCTTATTGACTTGAATTGTTGTGTCTTTCATATGGATTGCGTTACGAAAGCGTATAAATCATAGATCTTTCTGGCGGAGTTCCTCTCATGGTCCGGGGGTCACCGAGACCAGGTAGTCACCGGGAGGACCACGTAACAGAAATTGGGGGCTCGTCCAATTGAATTCCGGGATATAAAATTGTATAAAATAATGAAATAATATTTTTATTAATTAATAAAAATAAAAATAAAATTTTTATTAATTAATAAAAGAAGAAGAATTAAGTATTAATTGGTAAATTTTTGGGAAATTGTGGTAAAGTTTTGGGTGAAGGTTAACAGGTGTTAACAAATAGGCACCATGGCGTTTGTGGCACAGAACTTTGCGGTAACCCCGAGTGAGGCACAGTTCCGAGCGTTACTAAAGTCGGACCTCTTGAAATTGGCCAAACATTTTAACTTGGAGGTCCGAACTAATTTGAGGAAGGCAGAGTTGCAGACCGCGGTGATACAATCTATGGTGAATTTATGAACATGGGACGAGTTAGCCTGGGAGTGGCTACCCGAAGAACCAGAAGACGTTGAGCTCCGGAAACTGGAGTTGCAATTACGGAGCCAGGAACGGATTAAAGAAGAGGAAAGGAAAGCAGAAGAGAGGAGAGAAGACAAAAAAGCCGAAAGGGAGTTGAAGGAACGTGATCTGGCGCTTCAGCAAGAGATTAAATTCAAGGAGCTGGATTTAATGAGAGAACGGGGAGAGGTACCACCCTTGCTGACGGGGTCGACACCTAGCCAGAACACCTGGGAGGTGGGCAGACATGTGAGGCTGGTTCCACCCTTCAGTGAAAAGGAAGTCACTCAATTTTTTCCACACTTTGAGAAAGTGGCGCGACAGTTAAACTGGCCGGAGGAGGCCTGGACCATACTAGTGCAAAGTGTGCTGGTGGGTAAGGCTCAAGAGATTTATTCGGCGCTACCAATGGACCAATGTGCAGATTATGAGGTATTGAAGAAGCACATCCTCAAAGCCTATGAGTTGGTTCCTGAAGCTTACCGGCAAAAATTCAGGAATGCCAGGAAGAGGGAGAGTGAGACCCATGTGGAGTTTGCCAGAGTGAAAGAAAACATGTTTGATCGGTGGTGTGAGTCGAAAGGAGTCGGGAACGACTTCCAAGCATTGCGTGACCTGATGCTGGTGGAGGAATTTCAACAGTGTGTCCACGAGGACATCAAAGTGTACCTGCAGGAAAAGAAAGTACCAAAGTTGTGGGACGCAGCCACCATGGCAGATGATTATGCCTTAACACACCGGATAGGGGTCCACACACCTAGCTCCTCGCCTAGACTTCAGCAGGGGAGTTATGGAACACCCGGTGCGGAGAACGACAATACATGGCGGCGGCCTCGAGAGGATTATGGGGACAACGCGGATACCCCAACTGCTCGAAATCAGAGGGCTATGGGCCCAAGACAAACTTATTTCCCGGGGGGCCCGAGGCAGACCACGAGTTTTTCCTCCGGGCCTACTTGCGCCTTTTGCAAAAAACCTGGACACTTGATGTCCAGTTGTTACCTCATGAAAAGGGACAACCCAGAGCAGAGTCCGACTATTACAACTCCGAATGCGATGGCTAGCGTAAGACATCGCCCACAGAAGAGTTACCAACCATTTATTTATGAGGGGTTTGTCTCGCTCGAGGGAAACTTGACTAACCCAAGACCTGTTAGGGTATTGAGGGACACAGGAGCCCATCAATCCTTAATGCTTGAAGGCATTTTGCCATTGTCAAAGAGTACAGCAACTGGTGATAGTGTTCGGTTACAAGGGATCGGTGGCTGTGTTAGTGCCCCACTTCATGTCATCCAGTTGGAGTCCGATTTGGTGTCAGGACCTGTCACCGTCAGTTTACAAGCCACGCTTCCTGTTGAGGGGGTATCGTTGATTATCGGGAATGATTTGGCCGGGGGGCAAATTTATGGTAACCCGAGGGTGGGTAAAGAGCCCCGCAGGGGAAATAACACCACCCCAGCTTGGGATGGTGACAAAAGTTTCAAGTTATTCGTAGGGGGACTGAACTTCAACACAGAGGAAGAAGTTCTGACCCCTGTCTTCAACAGATATGGGCCGCTGGTGGAAGTGCGGGTGGTAAAAGACAGGGAAACGCAACGGTCAAGAGGGTTCGGCTTTGTCACGTTTGAAAGCACAAGAGACGCCAGGGAGGCAGAGAAGAATTGGAATGGTAAGGATTTGGAGGGTCGGACCATAACAGTAGGGAAGGCATTTCGTAGGCGTCGAGAGGTCTACGGAAGAGGACCACTTGGCGGTAGTTTTGGTGTTGGCAGCAGCCAATATTACTATGGAGGCTCCCAGAGTTACGGCATCTCCCGAAAGAATGATTGGCAGAGGACTGGCCGAGAAGGAGACCGCCAGTCAGGGGACTGCTGGGACAAGGGGTCCCACCGTAACTGTTAGGAGTCCGGAGAAGTTGAAGCACTCTATATACGGCGGAGCCGCCGAGCTTGGGCTCCTACACGGGCTAACCGTGAACGCCACGTTCTTAAAAGGCGTCCCGGTAGGGAACGTTCCTACACGGACTAACCGTGAACTCCACGTTCTTAAAGGCGTCCATGTAATGAACTTTCCTCCCCGGACTAACTGTGAACCCCACATTCCTGAAGGCGTCCATGTAGTGAGTACTCAGCTGGGCCTCCATCCAAGAGCAACTAGAAGTGGTTGATGCTTGGTCTAGAGGGAATTACCTTGGAATCTCTGGGGGGTTTTGGTGAAAGTTTGTTGCTTTATTTTTGAGATGCGATCATTGTGCCCGGGGGGAACTGATGATTTGGGGTATCGGGTTGGTTTATCAAAGTTGGCCGGCACAGAAAGTTTTCGCGGGGTTCAAACTTTCTTTCTTGAAGGGGGCGAGTGTTACGGATCCCGGATTTAGAGGAGTTACTATTCATGTCATTGCTTATTAATGTTTATTCTATTAAAGGTTGTTGTGGTTAAAGGGTTAGAGAGGCTCCGGATAACAGGAGACCGGAAACGGGATGGTGAACCGGAAGAAGAAAAAGACACGAGGTCCGGGGAGAAGCGGCGATCTTCTTCTTCCTCGCCGAGCTCTGATGCGAGCGGTGTCGATATTGAGCAGCGTGGGGGACGCTGCGTTTGAAAGCCCGTCTGGCGAAAGGAGTTACCTGCGCGGGGTAATTACCGATTACACGTCAGGTTGCCGTGGGTTCGTGCACGGAACCAAGCGTCCGGCACAGTTCGCCTCAACGTCTACAAGGACGCGTACGGGTCGCACCTTGGGCCTAGCGTGCTTTGCAAGCCGTGCTTTGCTTTGCCCGCTTTGCTTAGCAAGGAGGTGTGCGCTGCAGCAGCTGTCCCCGGTACGCGACGTGCACGTTTGGAACACGTCAGCCAGGGGTTCGTTCAACCGCCCGTGTGCGGACAAGTCGTCCTGCACCTTGGTCTGGAGGGGCCCAGAGACATTGTGAGGGACAGTGACCATTGAGGGGTTGTGAGTGGGGAAAGGGGGGACATATATAAGATGGCCATCTTAGTAATATTGGTGATTGATTGTGATGGTTGTTGATTGATTGGGGAATATATTATTGATGAATCCGGATCCTTGGTGTGGGGTTTCTTATTGACTTGAATTGTTGTGTCTTTCATATGGATTGCGTTACGAAAGCATATAAATCATAGATCTTTCTGGCGGAGTTCCTCTCACGGTCCGGAGGTCACCGAGACCAGGTAGTCACCGGGAGGACCACGTAACACATGCTCGATGTGCCGCATCTCTTTCACGAGCCTCGATTCAGTATACAAAAAAACAACAACAACAACAACAAAAAAAATCTCTTGCACGAATGGCCACAGAGCAGGAATTATTAGTTATTAAATTTATATGTGTGGGAAAATTACACGCCCAGATCAGGAATCGAACCCAGATCCTCTGGTGAACCGTACCAGTGCTCTGCCATTTGAGCTATCTGGGCGACCCTGACTGAGCATGCAATTTTCCCACACATGTGATTGCCACTCTCTTTCCGTCAATGCTTCCGGGGCACTCGCTGCAAACCATCGGAGCACCAAGGGCCTGAACACGAGAGGGTCTTCATCCAATGGGGGGACAAATCCATGTCTGCTATTATATACACCACTGGGGGCATAGTGAAACAATTACATAAATGAACAGGATGATAAATAATTAAATGGATATATGTGGGAAAATTACATGCCCAGGCCAGGAATCAAACCCAGGTCCTCTGGTGAATCCTTCTCCTCATCTTTCTCAGACCCCTCTTCCACTGGGGTCTGCCATTTCTCAGCCCGCCCCCCCCCCCCCTTCCAAATCGATTTCGTTTTTTAGGAACACATTAACAGGGGTTCAAAACCGGGAATAGATAAATGGCCTACCCTGTATGTTTTTTGTTTT
The DNA here is from genome assembly GCF_964187855.1 of Myxine glutinosa. Taxonomy (NCBI): domain Eukaryota; kingdom Metazoa; phylum Chordata; class Myxini; order Myxiniformes; family Myxinidae; genus Myxine; species Myxine glutinosa. The sequence continues at coordinate 106,119,927 of NC_136267.1, forward strand.
TTTTAATGAACAAAAGGTGCCAATTAACTTGAAAACAACTATTGCCCGATTAATCACAGCTCTTTGAAATATTTTGTTTATAACCGTACATTAGCATCAAAATGAATATTTTTACATGGCAAAATAATGTTTATTTAGAATGCTATGGAATATAGTAGGCAATTTTGCTGGTAAGATTGTCACACTCCCTTGTGGTGCAAGTTTAGGGGTTACCACCTTGCCACATTAGGATCCTTTTTGATCCTCAACTGTCACTGTGGCATCAGTTCCATGTGATTGGGGATCTTGTAGTGGCAGATAAGATTAAGCAATGTTTGGCCTACACTATTCTCGAGACTCGTGATTATACTGATAACAATTCCTCATTATATTGCCATAACTTTATACCATTTCTAGAATTTTAATTTCCTTTACGCCTGCTTCATCAAACTTCCTGACTTATTCTAGGCTTAGATTTTCACTTAAATCACCAGAGACATCATTGAAAATCTAAATGTACATGCATGCTATCTTTAAAATGGTTTGATGAATCTTTATTGCCTCCACCTGCTTGTACTATTTGCCATACTCCAAGTCTGAATGTTAATTTCACTCAGGTAAATGTGAGAGACTATTTATTACTATGCACATTGGATTTGCTAAAGAACCAAGTATATACCTGGCAGGATTTCAATATACAAGTAAAACTAAAACATTAGGCAAAGCAAATGATGGATTTAATAAGAGGAATGGTGTTGATCAAGATTGAATTGGATTTGTAAGGGCGATTACCTTCTGGTCAAATTGCATTTTTAATAATTGGACTTTTATATTTCTGATGTTCCACTTCAATGAATTTGCAGTTTACCTTGATAACCTTTTGTCTGTTTTGCTACCTGGCTGATTTGTGCTGCTTTATTGGCCCTTCTTGAAGCTTTTCAGTAAAAATGGAATATCACTCTTTGCCATGTCTTATTTCTCATCATTACAACATGCAGAACTGTGCTCATGTTTGCATTTGTGTGTTGCCAATACATCAGGCAGGATGCAGGAGTATCTGTTGCGTGCCGTTTTGAGTGCCTACCAGCAGCGTCAGCTCTCTGTCGGTACCCGTCGTCTCTTGCTGAACTTCTTCCGCAGCATATACCAGACAGCGTTTGGTTCTCCCACTACTTGTACCAGGTACGGTTTTAGTATCTTGATGTTTATCACATTAATGTCTGAGAGGGCTGCTATTACTCAATCTTCATTTGATGTTGTTCTTACATGCTTTGGATTTTTACGGTGTAGCCCATCGGGCAGAGCTGTCTAGAACAGTGTTTGTCCATCTGTATGTATGTCCCCTCAAACGTATACCAATCAGAGCTGAGAATCTGGTCACATGACAGGGTGATGTGATTACGTCTGATGTCATTAAGGCGTAAGGCTGGCTGACTCTCCACACACCACCATTTTGATTCCAAATTCGTTCATGCCGAACATATCGTCAAACCTGTCAAATATCACAATCGCCATGCTCTACATTTACCTTTTTTCATTCAGTGTGAAACACAAACAAACCGATTGTTAAAGTGATCATCAAATATCGAAAGCATCTGCGTTACGGCTCTTCCAACAATACGGTCCGGTACGTATAGGCCTTAGGCGTTATGACTCATCTTCGGACAAATTAAGCCCAGTTTTCTTAATACAGTAGTGTATCGTTTTCGTAGTCTCGTTTTCGTAATAATAATAATAATAATAATGATAATAATAATAATAATAATAATAAGATAGCAAATATAACCAACCATAACACTTTAATCCCAATGTCGTGAATGGAAGGTTAATCGATTGAAGCGGTGCATAGTTCATGATCAATGATGAGCGTTGTTCGGCACGAATATTAATAATAAATCGAGGAAGTAAGGCATTTGCCTCGGTTTTTTAAATTGTAATATCATTTTCGAAATAATGCTAACGTAACGTTTATATTATAGTAAATCTAATCATAACACTAATCCCTTCGTAGTGACTGCAAACTTACTGGAGGTTAAAATATATCATGTTCTACATGTTAAAGAAGTGGCAGTTTTGTTTCAGTTACGTCATTACATCTATGATGTCATTACGACGGCTGACTCCACCGACCGACATTTAAATTTACTCGTTCACCCACTCACTACGGGAGTGGCAGGAAGGGTCATTTCTCTTTGGGGTATATAGATTACAGTCGATCTATGGTTGGGTCTCAAGAACATTGGGTGTGTGTTCATTTACCAAGTTTCTTGTGGAGAGATCGCAAAGTGGTTTAAGCATTCAAGCAAGCACTCCATTCAAAACCCTTAAGGAACGGCTGGCTTGGCAAGCGCTAGCTAGCTGCTTGGTAAATGAGCACACCTCCAACCCATGTGGGGTACATAGATTACAGTAGATCTTTGCTCAGTTCTGTAAGTAAACTTACCTCACGGATGTCGAGATTCCTCCAAATTTCTTTGTTTAATGCTATAAGCAGCATTAGCGACTGTTTGGAAAGCTAATAATATGTGTTTGTGGTTTATAATATTTTACAAGCCCGGCTACGCCGCTGTTAGACTTTTTGTCCCCGTCGCACCGCGGAGCGAAAGGGGGACTATGGTTTTCCCCTCCGTTCGTGTGTCCATCCGTCCGTGCGTGCGTGCAGGCGTGCGTGTGTACGGGCGTGCGTGCGTGCGTGCATAAGCGAAGGACCGCATTCGAATTTGGTGTGTGGGTGCAACCCACGTCAAAATCCAAGATGGCCGCCGCCATGTATGTCTGATGCCATGTATGTCTGAACCTTGTGAGCTGAATATCTTGAAAAATAAGCGAAGTACCAACTTCTAATCTGGTGTGTGGGTGTATCTAGGCATAAGGAAGAGTGCTATTGAAAATTGGGTCGCCACGTCAAAATCCAAGATGGCCGCCGCCATGTATGTCTGAACCTTGTGAGATGAATATCTTGAAAAATAAACGAAGTACCAACTTCTAATTTGGTGTGTGAGTGTTGTATATTCGCATAAGGAAGAACGCTATTGAAAATTGGGTCGCCACGCCAAAATCCAAGATGGCCGCCACCATATATATGTCTGAACCTTGTGAGCGAAATATCTCGAAAAATAAGCGAAGTACCAACTTCTAATCTGGTGTGTGGGTGTATGTAGGCACAAGCAAGAACGCTGTTTAAAATTGGGTCGCCACGTCAAAATCCAAGATGGCCGCCGCCATGTATGTCTGAACCTTGTGAGATGAATATCTTGAAAAATAAGCGAAGTACCAACTTCTAATTTGGTGTGTGGGTGTATCTACGCACAAGGAAGAACGCTATTGAAAATTGGGTCGCCACGTCAAAATCCAAGATGGCCGCCACCATATATATGTCTGAACCTTGTGAGCGAAATATCCTGAAAAATAAGCAAAGTACCAACTTATAATCTGGTGTGTGGATGTATCTAGGCATAAGGAAGAACCCTATTGAAAATTGGGTCGCCACGTCAAAATCCAAGATGGCCGCCGCCATGTATGTCTGAACCTTGTGAGCGGAATATCTTGAAAAATAAGCGAAGTACCAACTTCTAATCTGGTGTGTGGGTGTATCTAGGCATAAGGGAGAACACTATTGAAAATTGGATCGCCACGTCAAAATCCAAGATGGCCGCCTTGCGTCTTCCACTTTGTCAACTCACATCACTTCACCGACGGGGGACCGAGGCGTAATGCTTGTTGGTCTTGTTTTTTTCCCAAAAGCAGCATCCACTGGTGTGGGCATGTTTTTTTTCTAAAAGCCTGGTGTAGTTAAATGTGTTTATAGTATTTTGTGCAGGCTTTGGAAATCGTTATGCCTACGCCCTCGAAGGTGGCCGGAGGCATTATGTTTTCGGGTTGTCGGTCCGTCCGTCCGTCCATACGTCCGTCCATACGGGCTAAACCTCGTTTTTCTCAGCAACCACATGTCCGTCCAATTGAGACAACATTTTCAGCGTAGGAGCGACACCAATGCAGAATGTTTTTTATGATGACTGTGACATCATAGGTCATGTGGTATGGCAGCCATATTTGATTAAACGCAAATAATGAAAGATTGTATTTCTCGGTAACTGCTGAATGGATAAATTAGAAACTTGGCACATTGTCAACTACTCCCAATGGGGAACAAAAGCATGATAATGATGGCATCATCGGTGAAGTGGTATACCAGCCATAAATGTTTTAATCGAACGCCTTATCGACATGATCGATGATCCATTTTTATTGAAATATTAAAATTTTTACATCATTGGTCACATGGTTTGGCAGCCATATTGGATTTAACCTAAAACCTAAAAAAAACATCTTCTCCCAAACCACCAAATCGATTGACTCGAAACTTTATGTGTGTCATCGATTAGGCATAGTGTTAAAAGTTGATCACGAAAACGTCATTGGTCAAATGGTTTGGCAGCCATATTAGATTGAAGGAAAATATTAAATAATTATATCTCTGAAACCACTTATAGACTGGGTCAATTTTCAAAAAATCTTAACCCCGAAGGCAAATCGTGTTAATTTAGGGCATACAAGGTTTTTAGGGGTATTGAGGGGTGCTGAACTCAAATCTCCTGTATGTCCAGCTCAAAAATGGCCGATAATGCCTCAAAATTGAGAAATCCAAGATGGCCACCACCACCGGGCTGAAATGTATTTATGTTCATATCTTTTTGACTAAACAAGGTAGAAACTTGAATGAAATGTGCTTTTGTAGGTTTTCATATATGGGGAATCCAATTCCATATTCAGTTTTGAAATAAAATGTGAATAAACTGCTTGAAACTCATATTTATTTCTAAAATAGTCGTTTTTAACGATGAATAATTCATCGACCAGTTAAGATCCACAAGCCCCATCCCTCTCCCTCCCCACCAGGAACACAGACCGCCCATTTAAGCCCAGAGGCACACTACATATGATTTAAATGTTGGCAGGAAACATATTAGGGATGCAATTCCCATTTTGGCGTTGCAAAGTAAGGTACTTCAAATAACACTGACGCGCTTCGACGTAAACCAACATTTGACAAGCAATTTATTTATTTTTAACATGAGAGCAATGGCAAGAATTTTTACTTAATTGTGCATGAATTGCATGAGTTGATCATATCTGCTGTCAAAGCGTTATATACAGTCCTTCATTGTGTGTACAGGTAGATGTGCCCACATGAACTTATTCCCGGTCGTCATGAGTGTTCCGGCAGTTGTCACCAAGTTTCCTGCAGTTGCACGCCTCGATGCAATCCATGCGAATTTTCCTGCAGCTGCAGCGTTGGCTGAGGCACCCCTTCGTACAACTACATGAGGTGATCTCCCTGCAAGCTTTCGGCATAGGTGACAGACTTTGGCATAGCCGTGGCACTAACTGACCATCCAGGTGCATCCATTCCATTTCAGTCACTGGAGGAAGATCAGGATATGCCGAGTGTGCTTGGTTCCAGACACTTGCTTGATACTGTGAACGCATGATGTGAAACTTTTCTGCATCTGAGGTTGGTGGCAGAGTCTCTTGTGCACGACCGATACAAAACAACTTGACTCGTGCTTTGTTGCATGTATCGACCCCGGGCACACCATATATCTTACAGATGAATTTCTCTGTTGATGTAGCTATGTTTTCGGTGAGAGGGCCCTTGCCAAGGCCAATCAGATCAGTGTGATGTTGCTGGAACACCTGTCAGGCTGTTTCCTTACTGTGGCCACTGAACTGAGACACACTATCACAGCTGGTGACGGCATGGAAGGCAAGTAGTGTGTCCACTTGATCATCAGATAGCAACATGCGAATTTCATGTACTGGGAAATACTTTGGAGCCTTCGACGTCCCAGTTTTCATGTAGAGACGTGTACATCCCATTCTGTCATGGTGTGCGAGAAGTAGAAGAAGCACGTCTGTATCACGCACTGACACAACTATCATTTCCATGTGAGCATAGATGCAGTGCAAAATCAGCCGGGTACCAGCTTTTTTGTGGACAGCCCTCAGGGAGGAGACTGCGAGATCTGGATCAGATGACTTGACAGTGGTCGCTTCTGTGAACCCCCCTGCTACTACAACCACTGGTTCATCTGTCGGGCTATGTTCAATCAGATGGTTTGAAAGTAGTAGCGCGAGATCTGCTTTATTTTCCTCGAGTGCCATAAAGCTGGACCAGTCTGATGGGAGAGGAACTGATGACTCGTTTTCTATTTTACGACGTACCGGTCGGTGGCGCTGCTTGCGTTTGATCCTTGTGCCTGCTTTGATTGAATCGTCTTGATACCTGTCGAAGACTAGGTTGATCCTCTGGTATTTTGCTCCCATCTTGAACACAGTGTTAGCAAATGTCAGTCGGCTTTCCAAGTGCCATTACGAGTGCTTGGCCATCAATGAGCAGGCAGCTGGGTTCATCGAGTGTAACATTTGCAGGGGTTGGACTTGTTGCGTCAGTATGTTTGCTAACACAGACTTGTTGGTAGAATGTAGACTACCACTAGTTGTGGCCAAAGATAGTGGGACGGTCATGAGTTCATGCTGGAGGATGTTTTCTAGGTTTACCTCGCGCCCTGCTCTACAAGCTGTTATGAGCCTTTGTAGAATGTTCCTGTCCACTTTGATAGTGTTTTGCTTGCCCTTGGAAAGTTGCACGACTTTGTGCAAAGAGGAAAATGTCTTCGCCTTTTTTTGAATGGGTGATTTCAGATCCAGGTGCTGGTCACTATCTGGAGGCTCACACAGACGTTTATCCATGAAGACTTTCATTTGCACCTGTCCAAGGTGTTCTGCACCAAGCAGCGATTCTTGAATCACAGGCGTGACCACATCCTTGTTGATTATGTTCTTCAATGTGTCACCGCCATCTTGAAACACGCCATGCTGTTTCAACGATACAACTATGCTGCCTTCATCAGTCATCTTTCTCCATCCTACTTTTCGTGCACTCATTGTGTGTGTACTCATCGTCTTCATCGTCCGTTGTCAGTCTCAGCATTGCTGTTGTCTGAGAAGCTATGACCGTTCTCAGATTATACGACAATGTCCATCTACTGAGTGCGGATGCTATTCTGGTGATACATACTAAGCCTCCACTCTTCTTTCCTGTAGCGTTTAGCCATTCCCTACTTTGGACCGCCGATACCTGATTGAAGCATCGATCATTGCGTTTTACTATGAAGTTACCTTCCTGGAACTCGAGGAGGACTTCTGGTGGGAGAACCGACATCTCAGCCTGGTATGCAGTACCCCATCTGGCGTAGTTAATATGATCGCACCTGAAGAGGAATGGCAGCACACATTTGAACGCATATAGGTGGAGATCCCATGATCCATCACGTTGCGCTCTTGTGAAGCAGAGTAGGATGCTGACCAGTGACCATAGTCATATAGTCCCACCAGAATTCAGCATTTGGATCATCAACTACAAGAGCTGCAGCGAACTCTTTCATGGGCTGCTGAAATCTGTCGGTAGTCAGTTTGTCGACCATCTGTGCAATGTGATCGGCGTCTATGGATGTGCAGACATCTGAGAGTTCGGCTCTCAGTGGCTGCACTGACGGTGGACGAGGCCGTATAGAGGTGGACGAGGCCGTTACATCAACCCCATCCAGGTACGTATAGAGCCGTGGGAGGAGTAGTTGCCAAAGAGCCTGTAGGGTAAGTTTGTGCATGCTAATGGCACGTGCATACCCCTTTCCTCCCATGACATGCTGCGTAGCATTGGCTCCCAAAATATCACACCCTACCCATAGCTCGCTCAGGCCAGACTCACTCATGTGTCGTCCTATTACACCCAGAATGTTCATGGCAATGTGAAGTCCTCCAAGGCAAGGTATAAGCACGTCCTTGTACTCTTCTACCGACCACTTCAGTTCCAGCAGCTTCGAATAAAGTGCCTCGTCCACCGCCAGAACGACATGCTGCTGTTCCATCGATTTGGCTACATGGAGCACTCGCTTGACGACTGTGTTCAACGTATCGAGTTCAGATGCAGGAGCCTGTATGATAGGTAGGTACCCCCACTGTAGTTTTCTCCGGGTTGACTGTGCTTGCCTTTTGGTTGTACAATGTCCAGGAAGGCATTGGTTTGTGAGATGACCGGGACAAGATGAAGGCTATGTCAGTTGCGTGCGCATTCTGTGCTGAGGGACATTCTTCAGGTGACTGTGTGAAACAATCAGATGCGATCACACCGCTGAATGGACGCTCAGTGATTCCTCTGTTTGGTGCAGGTATGATGTCAGTCATTGCCTCAGGGGATGTGGAATGTTCCTGTCTTGGAAATGTCAATTCCATTGAAGAGATCACCTTCAGGTGGACCGCGTTGCCAGGCAGCCACTTGAGTGGCATGGAATGTTCCTTTTCCATCCAGAGTGTTCTCATTAATGTCGATGTTGTCCGTCGAGAAATGGACAAAGTGACCCTTTACTAGATTTTGGGGAACAACAGTACCATCGGCGTCCATGGTCTCTAATGCCTTCTTAGCAAGTGCAGTGTCAAGTTTGATCATCTCATGGTAACTCATGACATGACCTGCCTGGTAAAACATGTTCACCAACTCTTTTGAACATGTAGCTTGGTGAAGGGTACTGGCCATTCCGATGTGCTTCGGAGTGAAGAACTTGTCTCCATTGGCTGTGTACATAAGATCCTGAGCAATGCGGATGATTCTAAGCCGCCATCTGGCTTCGTTCTTATCATCCTCCAGTAGATGCTGACCACCTACTAGTAACATGTTGAGGAACATGTACAGGCTGTCGGGTATGCCGTCTATTGCTCTGTCTTCGCTGATGTCTATCCCTTTTGGTTTGGGATGTGACAACATGTCACAACGGATCTGCAATGCCACATGGACCATGCTCAGGAATGTATCCTGATCCCCATGTTTCAATGAAGGAATTAATCTATTAATATCAGTGGTGTCGTCTTTCACCATTGCTGATACTGGAATATGCTGGAATTTGGATGGAACCAATACAGTATGAGGTTCATTTCGAGGCTGATCATGCAGTGCAACGACTTCGTATATGCCCTCAAGACGGTCAGCTAATTTGTCCTTGAAAGTGTTCCTCTGACTCAGAAATGAAGATGGTATATCTATCTGAGCATCACTAGCTATTGTGCAGTACTTGTCCCACACATTTACTAGATCCTCTGCATTTACTAGATCAGCTTGCTCTGCTGATTGTTCAAGTTCTTGGCAAAGCCACGCTAACGTCATATCCGTGCTCTGGAGTGACGTATTTGCTAGCCGTTTTGTCCTACGTTCGAACTTGACAATGCAACTCGTGTGATATTTTCCATCTGCATCTGTAAGCTCATTTACACAAGCTAGTCGAACTCTTAAAAATTGGTCATACTTCGCTGCTTCCAATATTCTGCTGCTGTCCTTCATTTCTTGTATGAGATGAAGTGCCTCTTTCTGTTCTTGTTGACAAAAGATACACTGCTTCCAATCTATCTGAGGTGTTTTGCTCTGTAGACTAACATTTTGCAGATGGGCATTTGGTGTGGATGCTGACGAACTTTGGTCATTCATTTCTTTCAATCCAGCCTTCCTTAATCTTTCAACTCTAAATTTATTCATGTAACTAGATCGGCAGTCCTTATGCCATGAGAACGGTTGAGGTGAGTCCGCTTGAAGTATTTCAGTAAGTCGATCGGTTGCATCTCGGAAATTGTCATTATGTAATTCCGACCGGAGTTGTCTAATATAATCAACTGACTGGAAACCATCACTGCTGACTGTCATGAGCTTTTGCTTCTTGTCTTTTTGGCATATGAGGCATAACTGTGGCTCCAGTGACACTGGTCTTTTTCAAGTACGGTCTGTGCCTTCAGCCATGTTTTCAGTCACCGGTCGATCAATTCAGACCTGCAATAAAAAAGAGAGTTGATTATACCATCGTTAGTAATTACAATGACATTTAAAGATGTTCACATGAAATATTCCTTTACAGCATATTGGACATATCTGAAAAAAAAACTGCAAAGTAAGTAAATTATTCATGGACTTGTTGACAACTTGTGGATCAACTTGTGGATTCATGGATCAACTTGCTTGTGGATCTTATCTGGTCGACGAATTATTCAACGTTAAAAACGACTATTTTAGAAATAAATATGAGTTTCAAGCAGTTTATTCACATTTTATTTCAAAACTGAATATGGCATTGGATTCTCCATCTATGAAAACCTACAACAGCACATTTCATTCAAGTTTCTACCTTGTTTAGTCAAAAAGATATGTACATAAATACATTTCATCCTGGCGGTGGAGGCCATCTTGGATTTCTCAATTTTGAGGCATTATCGGCCATTTTTGAGCTGGGCATACAGTAGATTTGAGTTCAGCACCCCTCAATACCCCTAAAAACCTTGTATGCCCTAAATTAACACGATTTGCCTTCAGCACTTTAAATATGCACATTTTCAGAAAATTGACCCAGTCTATTATCCTTTCAATGCAAATGTTTTCAAATGCCATCTAACACCATTGTTGCATATAGTTTGAAAATGATGACATCATAGATCACCTGGTTTGGTAGCCATCTTGGATAGAAAAACAAACTTTATCAGATTAACATGAAACTTCACAAACGTGATCTCCTACACCCATATATATGCCGAGTGTACATTTTGATGTCGTGTATCACCTGGTTTGGCGGCCATATTGGCTTGAAAGCCGATATTAAAAAAAACCTCCTTCTCTGAAACCGCTTCACCAATCGATCTGAAACTTGTGATGTCTGGTAAAAATGTGATACTTGAGAACATCTGAAGGGATTTAAATCAAACTTATTTATTTTTAGAACAGTCAACAAGGACATCTACCCATTGTCATGGGCAGGGACTATGCGGAGGCATATTGGCGACAGTCACATTGCTCTAGTTTTTTTAACACAGCGTCTTGGCATGTGGAGGAGCTAGTGCTTGACCATATAATGGATCGATATGCAACAGAACAAAAAGAACAACAGAAGGAGAGGGGAAAACATACAGTTGAGTTTAGGGACATAATAGAGTGAGGCTCCGAAGATTAGGGATGTGACAAATAATGTGAAATCGCAGGAGGACACATGGGGTGGACAATATGGATACAGAAGCAAATTGTGAAGAAGGAAAACAGGAAAGTTGGAAAGAGGTAGGAATCGGGAGAGTTAATGGGGATAGAAAAGATAATGGTTCTCGATGTGGGATGATGTGAGATGATGGTGAACCTCGGAGATTCGACTTGAAGATCTCAAAGGAAGAATGAGTTTGAAGAGAATGTGGAAGTTGATTCCACAGATGGGAAAAAAGAGAAACGAATGAGTGGAGGTGATAATCTGGTGGTGTACAGTGGACCTAAAAGATGAACCTGTGTATAGTTTTTGCCAAAAGTGGGGGGTTTTTTTTTTTTGTTTGAATGTTATCTTTGTTATATAACGACAATATAATTTGGTTGGTTGTTTTGCCTAACATTTGTTGTGATCTTTGTATTAAGTTTGTTTATGTAATCCTCTATTTTGAGTGCATACTACCTCAGCTTTAGCAACTATCCCCTGGCTTGATTGTATTCATTTCTATATGAATTTTTTTCTTGGACAATACTTATCAATTTTCAATAACTCGATGTTGCATCATATGTACACACCCCGGTGTGTGTACCGGTGTGTACCCCGGTTTAGAATAGGTACACCGTATCCCTGCGTGTCGTAAGAGGCGACTAAAAGGGTTGGCGTCAGGAAGGGCATCCGGCCATAAAAACATTGCCTCAAAAAGAGAACCATGACAATTACGACTACATATGGGCAGGGTACAGCCCGAAGTACCCCGTGGGGGACCCCACTCCCTCTCATCAAAACTCAAGGTGGGGAACCCGATCGAAGCAAGGGTGGAAATCATTCCATTTATGACGACGAAACGTCTGATGCTCGACGTGGAGATCGGTTTCTGAGATCTGGACATGGAATGTAGGGACAATGACAGGGAGATCAGGAGAAGTGGTGGAAGTATTGGTCAGAAGAAGAGTGGACATATGTTGTGTGCAGGAGACGAGATGGAAGGGAAGTGGTGTGAGAATGGTGAAGGGTAGGCAGGGACAGAAATACAAGTTTGTGTGGCAAGGGTGCCCGGAGGGCGTCAATGGTGTTGGTGTCCTGTTTTCTGAGGAGTTTGTAGACAGTTTGGTGAGTGTGACTAGAGTGAGTGAAAGGTTGATGATGGTGAAAATGATGATTGGAAAGCTCTTGGTGAACATCATCTCGGGATATGCTCCGCAGGTTGGTCGGAGTGATGAAGAGAAGGACAAGTTCTGGTGTGCTATAGAGAAGCTGATCGAAAACGTGAAAGATGAGGAAGTTGTTGTGGTAGGAGGAGACCTAAATGGACATGTGGGAAGGAGTATGGACGGTTTTGAGGGAGTTCATGGGGGTTACGGATATGGTGTGAGAAATGGAGAAGGTGAAAGGATTTTGGAGTTTGCTGATGGAGCTGACTTGTTGATTTGTAATACTCAGTTCCAGAAAGAGGATAATAAGCTTGTTACATACACGTCAGGTGGGTCGACGACAACCGTTGACTACCTGCTGGTGCGTAGGTGAGATAGGGGGCACCTCCGGGACACAAAGGTGATCCCGGGGGAGGAGGCTGTTTCACGGCACCACTTGGTTGTCTGCGACATAAGGGTGAAAGGTGCGAGGAGAGCTCGGCGGGTGAAGTACCAACCAAGAATGAAGGTGTGGAGGTTGAAAGAGGTGACAGTGAGGGAGGCATTAAAAGAGAGGCTGAGTATGGTGGAGGATGATATGGTTGAGCTTGAAAGTAGTTGGAAGTCAATGAAAGGTAGTCTGTTGGGAGCCGTTGGTGAGGTATGTGGATGGACAAAAGGACCACCGAGGCACTCGGAAACATGGTGGTGGGATGATGAAGTTGGAAAGAAGATTGACGAGAAGAGGAAGAAGTTCAAGGAGTGGCAGAAGGCGAAGGGTATGGGGGCAGAAAAGGCAGAGCATGAAAGTTATAAGGCAGCCAAGAAGGCTGCAAAGAAAGAGGTAGCAAAGGCACAGGAGGCATGTAGGAAAATGTTCGGAGAGCGCTTGGATTCGGAAGAGGTTCAGAGAGCGGTATTCAGGATTGCAAAGCAGATAGCGAAAGAGAGGTGTGATGTGATGGGGGTGAGTTGCTTGAAGGATGAAGTGGGACAAATCGTTGCGGACCCAGATGGAATTAAAGGAAGATGGAAGAGATATTTGGAAATACTGTTGAATGCAGAGAATGAATGGGATGGCAACATAGAGAGTAACCCAGTTTTAGGACCGGCAGAGAAGATAACCGAGGAGGAAGTTGAGGAAGCGATAAAAGCAATGAAGAGTAGAAAAGCGGGAGGGCCGACGGGAATTGTGGGAGATATGTTGAAGGCAGCGGGAAATTGGGGTGTGAAGAGAATGACAGAGATCTGCAATCTGGTGGTGAAAGAAGGCCGCATTCCAGTGGATTGGGAACTGAGTACCCTCGTCCCTCTATACAAGGGGAAAGGTGACCCTCTGGACTGTGGCTCGTATCGAGCGATAAAGTTATTGGAGCATGGAATGAAGGTATTGGAAAGGGTGTTGGAGAGGAGGATAAGGAAGAAAGTGAAGATTGATGAAATGCAGTTTGGATTTATGCCAGGAAGAGGAACTACAGATGCGCTTTTTGTTGTGAGGCAGTTGCAGGAGAAATACATGGAGAAGAGGAAGAAGTTGTTTCTTGGGTTTGTTGATCTGGAGAAAGCATTCGATAGGGTTCCATGTGAAGTTGTGACATGGGCATTGAGGAAGTTAGGAGTGGAGGAATGGTTGATCAAGCAGTGATGGCAATGTACAAAAGACCGCACACAGCTGTAAGGATGAAGGGCGGGAACAGTGTTGAGTTTGAGGTGAAGGCGGGAGTGCATCAGGGGTCGGTACTAAGTCCACTACTATTTGTAGCTGTCATGGAGGTGCTGGCTCAGAACGTAAAGGAGGGTTTACCGTGGGAGTTGTTGTATGCAGATGATCTGGTGTTGATTGCAGAAAGTATGGATGGACTGAAGGAGAAGATGAACAAGTGGAAGGAATGTACGGAGACAAAAGGTCTGAAGGTGAATATCGGAAAAACGAAGGTGATGGCAAGTGGTAAAGGATGTGGTGAGGTGGAAAGAACTGGGAAGTGGCCGTGTGCTGTGTACAGGAAGGGTGTCGGAGTGAATTCCATTCAATGTACAATGTGCGCTGAGTGGGTTCATCAAAAATGTAGTGGTTTGAGAGGGCCATTAACCAGTGTGGCAGCTACATTCAAGTGTAAGGTGTGCACAGAGATGGAGGAAATGAGGAAGGAGTGGAGGAATGGTTGACTTCCATTCCTCAACTTCCCCGCCCCGCTTCCTCAACTTCCCCGCCCTTCGTCCTTACAGCTGTGTGCGCTCCATCCTGCAGATGGAGGAAATGTTGTGTTGGATCTTGGAGATGGCTTGAAGCTGGAAGGTGTGAAAACATTTTGTTACCTTGGAGACATGCTGAATGGCAAAGGTGGATCAGACTCGGAAACGGTTGCTCGAGTGAGATGTGCATGGAAGAAGTTTCGGGAACTGAGTGGCGTGCTGACGAGGAGGGGAGTGTCATTGAAGCTGAAGGGAAATGTGTATGCTGCATGTGTGAGAAGTGTTATGATTTATGGGAGTGAGACATGGGTAATGAATGTAGTGCAGCAACGAAGGCTGGAAAGGGTGGAAATGCGAATGGTTCGGTGGATGTGTGGAATATCGTTGAGAGAGAGGAAGACAAATGATGAATTGCGAAAGATGATGGGAATAGAGCCTGTGATGGATGCTGTGAAGAGAAACAGGTTGAGATGGTTTGGTCATGTGTTGAGGAAGGATGAAAGTGACTGGTTGAAAAGAGTGATGGGAATTAATGTAGAAGGAAGTAGAGGACGGGGAAGACCGAGAAAGACTTGGCTAAAGATGGTCAAAGAAGAAATGCGGGCAAGGGGGTTAACAAGGGGAGATGCAGAAAATAGGGCAAAATGGAGAACATTGTCATGGGGACCGCAAGGCTAACCCCCGCTCTTGCAGGTAAAATGGCCTTAAAATGCCTGTTGTTGTCTGTTGTTGATGTTGCATCATATAATAACTTATCATGTGTTGGTGTGGCTTCCCATAATTTGATTAAATAAACAGAATAAAATTATATAGTTTGCGACATTATCTCAGACGTTTGTTGATTGGTGGTGTGCTATGCTATTCAGGAGTTTGGCGGTATCGACGTGGCTTTCAGGACTGCCCAATCAGTTGCTGCAGCTAAAGGCTCGATGTCCATCTCTCTCTGCACTCATGTTGGCTGCTGTTGAACTTGGGCTTTCCCGCAATGAGCAGCCTCTCCTCCACAACCTGCATGACTTATCCCATTGTATATATGGTGAGATTCTAGCCTGTTGGTGGAATGATGTTGCTATGCATGTAGTACAAGTATGTCACTTGATTGTGAGAAGATTGTTATAAGTCCCATCAAAATACATATACTGATGTTTGCCATGCTCATATTCTTGCAGCTTATTTGAGGCTCTCAAACCTTGGATATAGAATTGTGCTCATTGGAGCATTTGTTTGATTATACATTTTGTCACTACTGAGTTTCCAAGATTCCCCATTTGAAGCCAAATTCTGTCGATCAGATTGCACAAGAGACCATGCGAGTAATACATTTGAAAAATGGAAGAAAAGGAAGGATATTGATAAACTTTGAGTAACCGGAGAGAAAGAGGGCTGTATACGCCACTCGCCTCACTCCCGGGCGCCTTTGGCGTTCGGTTTCGCCGCCTTTTTCCGAGCTTTCCGCGCAGGTGGCTCTGGGCTTCAACAACTGCCGACCTTCCAAAGGATCCATTTTGAGCCAGCTAAGTGCCGGAGAGGGACTTTTATTTTCTTACTTTACCCTGTGTTTGTGTTTGCGTCTGTTTGGAGGTACTTCACTGTAGCATTTTACCTCAGCTTTATTTTCGTTGTTTTCATTCCACGCCTTAATTTCTTATAAATTATTGTTACATTTTTGTTGTGTTCCTGGTTGGGTTTCGGAATAAACCCTTGTGTTCGTGAACGTTTCATGTCTCTTCCATCCCGCACGCGTCATAACTGCCAGATTGGGAGATCGCTTCGGGAGTTAAAGCTGGTTTGGTTCATCCGTCCAAGGCTGGTGATAACTAGCTGTGGACGCGACAATCAATATAAAGGTGTGTTTCTTTCTAAATCATGTCCATGCAATTGAATTGGCAACAGGTGCACTCCAATCAAGTTGTAGAGACATCTCAAGGATGATCAAAGGAAATTGGATGCACCTGAGCTCAATTTGGAGTGTCATATCAAAGTGGTTGAATACTTATTCACTTACAACATTTCAGTTTTTCATTTTTCATTAATTTGTAATAATTTCTAAAAAAAAAAATTCACTTTGATATTATGAGGTGTGTATGTATGTATGTATGTATATATATATGTATATATATATATATATATATATATATATATATATATATATATATTGTTACAGACGCGGTTTTGGATGTTAGTTTACCGAGCGGTTTGGTATGACCGCGTCTGCACAGTTTACCCGATTATACTCGAACGTTGGCCAAATCGCGCTATGCTAAATCAATTAAGGAAAGGACACAACGGCTGGGTTAAATGACACGACACCAGGGGTACAGTTCTCAAGACCTCCGGAGGAGGTTATAATATTTGTATGCAGAACGTTTTAGATTACACCGACAAGAGGTACAGCACAGAAAGGTGGGCACTTAGACACGGTCTTATCTTAGCCCCGACAGACCACAGATAAACGGGACAAGACTGACTCACACAGGGATTGATGGCAGGGGAGGGCAGGTAGTCGATGGCTCAAGGTGCACCTTGGCTCAGGGGCAGAATCGACCCGGTCCGGTCCAAAGAGGCGGGAGGTATCCAGCGCTTGGAGGTGACGTTCTTTCTCCAAGCTGGGGGCGCATCTCACGTCACCTCCGGTCAGGGCTGCGTATATCCAGCGGGGAGTGACACGCCCTCGGCTCGTTAGCTCCGCCCCAGATGGAATCGGCCCGCCGCTTCTTATTGGGTGCGGGGGGGTTACCGGGCTCCGCCCTTGACGAGGAGCTGACAGTCAGCCCCTGCGTGGTAACCCCGTCGGAGCTCATGGGCAATGGCGGCTAACCAAGCCGGAGTGAGGACGCCCACTCCCCGCACCGCCGCCGCGCCGCCCCCGCTGTGGTTGTAGTTGTTGTTGTTGTTGTAGTTCCATGAGATGATGGGAGGATGCGGAGATGAGGTTGTGGGGAGGTATTGGGAGGTCCTAAACTCACTACTGGTGCCATACAATCACATTCTGGTGCAACGAAGAGTCAGAATTAATGGAAACGAGTCCTTAACTGACATAGACTAAGAATAACTAGCAAGATGTCCTATAGTTGTCTACGTGAGATGCGGTGAACCTGGGCACGACATTTAATGGGGGAAAAAGGGGAAGGTCGGTTCTACAGAGTGTTGTTTACAGACAATGGGACTAGGGAATGGGGGATTGGGGATAGTTGGGGAGTATTGGGGAAATAGGGGAATATTTACAAGCGGATATGGATGGAGGCCAAATCCCATATCCGCAACATTGCACCCTTCTCTACCTCGGGGAGTCCCGACCCGATAAATCTTTACCTACGTTAGTGTGGCACTCAGATGTAGTTCCCTCTACTATTAACTCTACCCTGAGTGCGACAGTTTTACAGATGTTCACAAATGAGTAAATATGTCCCCCTGCGACGTTGCACCCTTCTCCTCACAGAAACACACCCACAAGATAACCGAATCGCGGAAAGAATCCTCAAACTAAACATACAGCCGGTAGGGAGCATTATTTACACAAGACTACGCTGATATTTACACTACGATCCAGGACCTGTTTTTGGAGGAACACATGCAGATGTTATGCATAGAGAGAGCACGCATGCCAGCATCGATACACCAACCCACGAGTGCTCTGTGGCCTTACGGCCTTTAATAATGTGCAGAGCACCCCTTCCAAGCACCAAAAGCACCACCCCATCATGTACAGTCAGCACCATCCGGTGCACCAATAAAGTGTTCATAAATCACCGGTGGTGTCGCAGCCGGCCGATGTTCTGCCGCTGGTCTTGCCTTCTTGAAGCACTTGGCCTTCTAGCTTCTTTTAAAAATAAAGAAAGGCGCCAACCGCGTCCATTTCTGTATTGTGGCCGTCAGGGGGCCAACTATTAGTGGTTCACCTGTATGGCATAGGTGCCACGTTGACCCATAGGTCCATCAACGGGTGGTGCTTGCCCGCAAAAGACTGCGGTCCATGGTGGGCGGCCACAAACATTGCGGTCCATATGGTGTATCGATCCCGGCAGCAAGCAGCGACAGTGCAGGCCCACAACTGCGGAGCCAGCACCTCTCTCTCCTCTCTCTCTGCCCCAAAGCCAGATCCTCGGAGGTGGGAGACAAAAGAAGAAGACAAGTGAGTAAGGTGGTAAGGGCGCAAAAGTGCACGCAATACAAGATGATGCACACTGGGGGCACATGGGAACCAGGTGAGACAGGTACGTTCCTACCCCCCCCCCCCACCAGGTAACCTACATGGCCCCTCCCTTACCCCTTACTGTATCCAAAAAACACAACACTACCCATAAACATCTACTTTACAAATCAACAAACGTCCCTACTGTCTTCCCCGTTCCTCCCATAAACCAAATTCGTCTTCTCTCCCTCCTAACCAATCAAATTTGCCATTTCCAACTCTCATCAAAATTTGCCATCTCCAATTCAACATCAAAATTTGCCATCACCAATTCATCATCAGTCCCTCCTAGGGAGGGAGAGATGGAATCACCCCAATGTCTCATCCACGTCGTGATGCGTCTCACCAATCCACACAGCAATTCTCATTTCCTGCACACAGAACAAAGAAAACACAGGTGTGGAGTCATCATCATCACCACTGGTAAGTTGCTGCGTATGGTGCGACAGGTTCATTAATCCTAACTATTTCCTAAATGACTTTAACAACTTTACATTACCCGGGGTCTTTCCCTGCCAAACCATTGGCCCTCTTACACTATGGGTTCTAAAAACCAATTCCCATTGACCAAACTGTGGTGCCTCTCGATTTGGGGTCTCACTCCCCCGATTCATCTCCCGGTGCCTCGCACAATTTCTGGGCTGCGACGTGTAGCTCTCCCAACAGGTCTACCCACCTGCACACCTCCACCACTGCAGTTGCCTCCAAGCTTACCTGCTCCTTACCCTAACCTAACTACCTGGGGAAGGCCCTCTGGCGCTCTCCCCACTCGGTGCCCTCTCTGGCACTGGGCTACCCGGGTCCGTCCTCCGGATCCTCGGGCCCCACTGACACTAACGGCTCCCAGAGCCCACCTGCGGCCTCACCTGGCCGACATCCTCACAGTGGTGGAGTGCCCAACCAACTACACACACTAACAGGCTACACGCCCAGCCATTTCCACAACACTAATGCACCCATCCACAATACCATTCTGCAACCGCACCACAAATGCCAATATCCAACCACAATTTACCTATACCCTCTACCTAACACTTACACTACCCGCCCCGGGTACTCGTGAAAGGGGTCCACTCTTCCCCCATTCACACCTTCGCACCATGCACACCACCCCGTACCACTTACTCCAACTCTCTCCACACCACTCATTCTCTGCTCCATATATTCCACACACCTGCACTTGCACACCTGTGCTCTCGCACCTGGTGCCACCTGCACCCTTCTCTCCCCAAGCGCATTCGCGCTGATCCACAACACTCACTACTCATACACTGCTCCACACTGCTCCACACACCTGTTCAGTTCTCACACAGCATCATCTCATCTAACTACTCCCCTCTGAAACTTGCGCTTCCCAGTCGTCCCTTTTAAACTATTGCGCTCCCTCGTCATTATCATCCACACTAATCTACCTGCGTCCCCACTACAGGTATCAGTCACTAACTAACCTTAACGTCACCTAATGTCATCTTCTAGGTCCCTATCAATATCCTAACCCACCCGGGCTAGTTTTCACTGCCATACACCCCATAAGCTATTGCACATTTGCCCCACATGGGAAGGGTGGCAGGGATGCCACCCTTACCCACCGGGCCCATCGCTCACTACCAATTTTGCACATCAAATTTCAACAAATCAAAAATTTGCCAATCACTGCCCATCATCTGCCAATCACTACTGCCAATCCTTTGCCAATCATCAAATTTTGTTTTTCTAATTTCGGGGCCAAAACACTAACGTCATCACACAGTCTACTCACTAATGCCTCTCGGTGCGCCAATTCCTGTCCAAAGCCCGGCTTCGTAAAGCCGAGCAATGAATGCGGGTTGTTCCGTGCCAGCGGCTGGATGCGTCCGGCATTCGGTGCAGGGACGGGGGCTTACCCGGCCCGAGACCCCACGCACCACCTTGGCGTGGAGCCATCCAATGTCCCGATCTCGACCTGGCGGCACGTCTCAACAAAAAGTGGTCGCCATGACGACCCTTCCTATCGGCCTGCCCGCTCCGCCTAGTGGAGCCCGGACGCGGCCGTTCCAAGCGAGGCACAGCGTGGATCGCGTACGGCGGTTCTTTCGAAACCGCCGTGGTTCGGATCCCCGCTGGTCCTCGCGGCACGCGAAGCCCGGCACGCACCGAGGGCCCGATTCGGCTATAAGTCGCTCTAACCGCTACACCGGTTACCTTCGATGCTTCACCTGGACGCTTACATGCATACGCTACCCCTTCCTTGCTCATACATGCAGCCGTTTCCATGCTCCTCGTCGTACCTCTTCTTACACACCTCGGTACACTCATTCCGCTCACCGACTTGGTCACACACCTGACCACCGAACACCTTGGCACACATTCGTTGCTCGCACACCTCACCAACACACCTCTTCGCGCCCCCTCCTCGGTCACCTCCTCTGTGACAATCACAGGTGTGCTCTCACTCGCACACCCAACCACGTGCCTCACTACCAATTCCAGCGTGCATTCCCACTCACGCTCTACCATTCCAGGTGTGCATCCTTCCATTCCAGGTGTACATCCTCGCTCACCTGTCACAACCAACTCACGCTCCTTGTCACTCTCACTACTCTCACCTC
>NC_136267.1:106146068-106271068 GCF_964187855.1 Myxine glutinosa
GTACCGTAAAAACTGCTAAACCAATCGCAAAGATATTTTGGGTGGGTAATCCTGGGACCCGTGGGAGTAAAATAAGCTATTTAGTTTTCCCAATTTCAGCTTTGGTCTCCAGCATTCTCGGGTGTGGACTCCCGCATAACATTCGTGTTCGCATAACGTTCATTGTGACGATGTTCTCATTGTGACGATGTTGTGACGATGTATGTGTTCACGGTAGTGTTTGACGTGACGGTGTGAACGTAATTTCGTAATGTTTTTTGTTTCGTAATCCTTTAATGAACGTTTAATGTTTAATGAACGTTTAATGCCCTTCGATGTCCGGGGCCGCACGCGCGCTACACTGCACGGGCCAGCGTGTACCTTGCCCTTCGCCGTCATGCTCGGGTAAACTGCTGAGCCCCATCCGTGATGGGGACTGTGGCTTGAGACAGTGTCCCACGATCGAGGAATTCCCAGTAAGCGCGAGTCATCAACTCGCGTTGATTAAGTCCCTGCCCTTTGTGCACACCGCCCGTCGCCGCACAAACATCACAATGAAACACAATCACAATTCACATATTCGTGCAATTCGAATAAATACGAATAAATAAATTCGAATTCGAATATTCGAATATTTTCGTCACAGTGAAAACATCGTCACAAACGGGTACTGGAGACAATGTGACAAATGTCACAAACGGGTACAATATTGGAGAGGCCATTGCCTTTTCATTTCGGCTTCCCAATTGAAGCCCCGCCCACAGGGCGGGTACCGTTGCTAGTCCTTGAAATAGACAAATATGAGGTGGAGTTTGACAGACAAAAATACGAGGTGGACTTGGGCAGAAGTGATTCCACACAGGGAAGTGATTTCACACATTATGAAAACTTGAACAGTAAATGTACAAGTAGTCGATTAATTGAAGAAATTCTATTCCTCACTGAACAATGAATAATGAGGAGAGCAGAAGGGTGTGATATCAGAAAAAAAAGACATAAGATTGAGGCTGCTTTTCCATTACCAATTTTGCACCTTTCCCATCATAAGTTTGGTTAAGTTGGAAAGAAATATTTTTGGGTTCCATAAATTAACGATGTCTCCACCTTGGAGCTTGCTCTTTTAGCTCTCTTGTAAAATTTTATTTTTGACTGCCTTTGTCTGCTTTGTCTCATGGCCATGATGATGTAATTTACCGAATTACTCAGGATAAATACAAATCTGTTCCCTGTGTTTTTGTAAACATGCTGGCCTGGCAGCTCTGTAAGAGCTTACTTGTGCACTTAATGTTTTTAGTAAAAGGCGTCACATGTAAATCTGCACAGAACGTATGCAAACTGCAACCTGCATGCTCGCTTGCCAAAACATGGAATTTGATTCACCTTAGCTTGGTGTATGTACAGCAAAGTTTTGGGTGAACAAAGCAACAAGAAAGTATTGCAAAACAATCTGTGGAGTAAGAGGAGAAACTCCTTTAGTTTCTCCCTTTGTTCAAACATTCCAAAAGTGTTCTTGTGGTTTATGGATGTTAGAATGTGTGATATTGTTCCATATTTGAATGCATTTTTATGGCATAGCCAATAGGGCAAAGCCGTCTAGAATAGCCGTCTTGAACGGCAAAGCCGTCCGTCCGTATGTACAGTCACGTGAAAAAGTAAGTACACCCCATGTAAAGTTTTGACTTTTTCAACATATTTCAACATACAGCTATTTGATCTTCATTTCAACAATATTGATAGATAAAGGTGATATAATATAACAAATATCATGAAACATTTACATTTGTAGTCCTGGTGTTGAGCCTGGTGTTGAGCCTGGTGTTGGCTTAGCGGCTAGGGTGCCAGCTTAGGATCCTAGGATCCTGGGTTCGAATCCCGGTCGATCGCTGAATTAACGCCAGGGGGGTTGACTCAGCCTGTCATCCTTCCGAGGTCGGCTAATTGAGTACCAGTTCACTGGTAATTCCCTGTTTGTCGTAAAAGGTGGTGACAAACAGGGTTGGTGGCAGGAAGGGCATCCGGCCGTAAAACATTGCTCCAAAAAGGGGACCAACAAAAACAATAACAACCACGGTGCCCGAAAAAGGCCAACCCCCGCTTTGTGGGGGAAAATGGCCTCTAAAGGTGTTTTTTAAAATTTTATTTACATTTGTAGTCCATTGGATAATTTAAATAAACATAAATGCAAATTTCGCATGTGGAAAAAGTAAGTACACCCCTCCATTTATCACTACTTCAAATACCTAAAATTAGAATCAGGTGCACCAGCTCAGGTGTAAATGATTAGAACATCGTTGGAGAGGATCTTGGAGGAACCTGTCTTATTTCAACCTCAGACATTTAGTTTGGTTTGCTCTTTGTTGTTGAAGTGTGCGGCGTCACAATCCCTAGATCAAAAGAGCTCTCTGAGGCCTTCAGAAAGAAGGTTATAGATGCCTACGAGTCTGGGAAGGGATTTAAAAAGATCTCCAAACAATTTGAAATCAATCATTCGACTGTCCAGAAGATCATCTACAAGCGGAGAAGATTCCAAAAAACTGCCAACTTGTTCAGGCCAGGCCGCCCCAGCAAGTTCAGCCCGAGAGCAGACCGCAAGATGCTGAAATAAGTCTCGAAGAACCCCAGAATGTCATCACGGGACCGACAGGTAGCTCTTGCCACTGTTGATGTCAAAGTGCATGAGTCTACCATGAGAAAGAGGTTGCACAAATTTGATCTACATGGGAGGTGTGCCAGGAGGAAACCTTTGCTGTCCAGAAAGAACATCAGGGCAAGACTAAAGTTTGCCAATGAATACCTAGGCAAAGACCAGCACTTCTGGAACAATGTGCTCTGGACAGATGAGTCGAAGGTAGAGCTATTTGGCCACAGTACCAGAAGACATGTTTGGCGAAAACCAAAGACAGCATTTGACCACAAGAACCTGATACCAACTGTAAAGCATGGTGGTGGAAATATTATGGTTTGGGGCAGCTTTGCTGCATCAGAGCCTGGGCAGCTCACCATCATAGAATCCACTATGAATTCTTCATTGTACCAGAGGGTACTTGAGGATAATGTGAGGCCATCTGTCGGAAAGTTGAAGCTCAACCGAAGGTGGACCTTGCAACATGACAATGACCCTAACATACCAGTAAATCCACCAAGGAATAGCTGAAAAGAAAGAAATGGAGGGTTCTGGAATGGCCAAGTCAAAGCCTGGATCTAAATCCCATCGAGATGTTGTGGGGGGATTTGAAACGAGCTGTGCTTGCAAGAAACCCCCCAGACATCGCACAGCTGAAAGAATTCTGCATGGAGGAGTGGGAAAAAATTCCTCCCAATCGATGTCAGAGACTGGTAGACAGTTATAAGAAATGCCTACTTGAGGTTGTTTCTGCCAAAGGGGGCAATACCACCTATTGGAGCCAAGGGTGTACTTACTTTTTCCACATGCGAAATTTGCATTTATGTTTATTTAAATTATACAATGGACTACAAAATGTAAATGTTTCATGATATTTGTTATATTATATCACCTTTATCTATCAATATTGTTGAAATGAAGATCAAATGTGCTGTCTTCCCCTTGCGGTCCCACTGTGCTGTCTTTCCCTCGCGGTCCCACTGTACTGTCTTTCCCTCGCGGTCCCTCTGTGCTGTCTTTCCCTCGTGGTGCCCCTGTGCTGTCTTTTCCTCGCGGTCCCTCTGTGCTGTCTTTCCCTCGAGGTCCCTCTGTGCTGTCTTTCCCTCGCGGTCCCACTGTGCTGTCTTTCCCTCGCGGTCCCACTGTACTGTCTTTCCCTCGCGGTCCCTCTGTGCTGTCTTTCCCTCGTGGTCCCTCTGTGCTGTCTTTCCCTTGTGGGCCCCCTGTGCTGTCTTTCCCTCGTGGTCCCCCTGTGCTGTCTTTCCCTCGCGGTCCCTCTGTGCTGTCTTTCCCTCGCGGTCCCTTTGTGCTGTCTTTCCCTCGCGGTCCCCCTGTCTGTCCCCCTGTGTGTCCCCCTGTCTGTCCCCCTGTCTGTCCCCCTGTCTGCTGTCTCCCTCGTGGGCCCCCTGTGCTGTCTTTCCCTCGCGGTCCCACTGTGCTTTCTTTCCCTCGCGGTCCCACTGTGCTGTCTTTCCCTCGCGGTCCCCCTGTGCTGTCTTTCCCTCGCGGTCCCTCTGTGCTGTCTTTCCCTCGCGGTCCCTCTGTGCTGTCTTTCCCTCGCGGTCCCTCTGTGCTGTCTTTCCCTCGCGGTCCCTCTGTGCTGTCTTTCCCTCGTGGTCCTTCTGTGCTGTCTTTCCCTCGCGGTCCCTCTGTGCTGTCTTTCCCTCGCGGTCCCCCTGTGCTGTCTTTCCCTCGCGGTCCCTCTGTGCTGTCTTTCCTTCGCGGTCCCTCTGTGCTGTCTTTCCCTCACGGTCCCACTGTGCTGTCTTTCCCTCGCGGTCCCCCTGTGCTGTCTTTCCCTCGCGGTCCCTCTGTGCTGTCTTTCCCTCGCGGTCCCTCTGTGCTGTCTTTCCCTCGCGGTCCCTCTGTGGTGTCTTTCCCTCGCGGTCCCACTGTACTGTCTTTCCCTCGCGGTCCCTCTGTGCTGTCTTTCCCTCGCGGTCCCACTGTGCTGTCTTTCCCTCGTGGTCCCACTGTGCCGTCTTTCCCTCGCGGTCCCACTGTGCCGTCTTTCCCTCGCGGTCCCTTTGTGCTGTCTTTCCCTCGCGGTCCCACTGTGCTGTCTTTCCCTCGCCGTCCCTCTGTGCTGTCTTTCCCTCGCGGTCCCACTGTGCTGTCTTTCCCTCACGGTCCCCCTGTGCTGTCTTTTCCTCGCGGTCCCCCTGTGCTGTCTTTTCCTCGCGGTGCCCCTGTGCTGTCTTTCCCTCGCGGTCCCCCTGTACTGTCTTTCCCTCGCGGTGCCCCTGTGCTGTCTTTCCCTCGTGGTCCCTTTGCACTGTCTTTCCCTCGCGGTGCCCCTGTGCTGCCTTTCCCTCGCGGGCCCCCTGTACTGTCTTTCCCTCGCGGTCCCACTGTCCTGTCTTTCCCTCTTGGTGCCCCTGTGCTGTCTTTCCCTCGCGGTCCCACTGTGCTGCCTTTCCCTCGCGGTCCCACTGTGCTGTCTTTCCCTCGCGGTCCCACTGTGCTGTCTTTCCCTCGCGGTCCCACTGTGCTGTCTTTCCCTCGCGGTCCCTCTGTGCTGTCTTTCCCTCGTGGTCCCCCTGTGCTGTCTTTCCCTCGTGGTCCCCCGTGCTGTCTTTCCCTCGCGGTCCCCCTGTGCTGTCTTTCCCTCGTGGTCCCTCTGTGCTGTCTTTCCCTCGCGGTCCCTCTGTGCTGTCTTTCCCTCGCGGTCCCAACTGTACTGTCTTTCCCTCGCGGTCCCTCTGTACTCTCTTTCCCTCGCGGTTCCTCTGTGCTGTCTTTCCCTCGCGATCCCTCTGTGCTGTCTTTCCCTCGCGGTCCCTCTGTACTGTCTTTTGCTCGCGGTCCCAACTGTACTGTCTTTCCCTCGCGGTCCCTTTGTGCTGTCTTTCCCTCGTGGGCCCCCTGTGCTGTCTTTCCCTCGCGGTCCCTCTGTGCTGTCTTTTCCTCGCGGTCCCACTGTGCTGTCTTTCCCTCACGGTCCCCCTGTACTGTCTTTCCCTCGCCGTCCGTCTGTGCTGTCTTTCCCTCGCTGTCTCTCTGTGCTGTCTTTCCCTCGTGGTCCCTCTGTGCTGTCTTTCCCTCGCGGTCCCCCTGTGCTGTCTTTCCCTCGCGGTCCCCCTGTGCTGTCTTTCCCTCGCGGTCCCCCTGTGCTGTCTTTCCCTCGTGGTCCCCCGTGCTGTCTTTCCCTCGCGGTCCCTCTGTGCTGTCTTTCCCTCGTGGTCCCTCTGTGCTGTCTTTCCCTCGCGGGTCCCCCTGTGCTGTCTTTCCCTCGTGGTCCCCCTGTGCTGTCTTTCCCTCGTGGGCCCCCTGTGCTGTCTTTCCCTCGCGGTCCCCCTGTACTGTCTTTCCCTCGCGGTTGTCAGCTCTTTCACGAGCCTCGATTCAGTATTTAAAAAAAAGAGAAAAAAAAAGAAAAAAAAAGCTGTAAGTTGAAATATGTTGAAAAAGTCAAAACTTTACATGGGGTGTACTTACTTTTTCACGTGACTTTATGTCCTCTTAAACGAGCTGAGGAACTGGTCACATGACAGGGTGATGTGATTACGTCTGATATCATTACGGCGGTACGACGGCTGACTCTGCACACAGCCATTTTGATTCCAATTTCATTCAGGCCGAACATATCGTCGAACCTGTCATATATCACAATCGCCATGCTCTGCCTTGACGTTTTTAATTCAGTGTGAAACACAAACAAACAGATTGTTAAAATGACCATGAAATATCGAAAGCATATGCGAAAGTTACGGCTCTTCCAACAATACGGTATGTATGGGCCTTAGGCTTCATGCCTCACCTTCGGACCACTTCAAACTAATTAAGCCCAGGTTTCTTAATACAGTGTAGCGTTTCAGTAGTATCGTTTTCGTAATAATAATGATAATAATGTAGGAAATATAACCATAACCCCTTTTTTATTTTCTTTTTTTTTGTATACAAGATCGAGGCTCGTGAAAGAGCTAACATTAATCACACAAAAAGTCAAACCGACACATAAAACACAAAAAAAAAGGGGAGTAGTAGACAAGATGGGGAGAGAGGGGGAAGGACACACACACAACATTTGAGAGCAGAGACATCGGGGGAGAAATGTGGGAGGGGGAGGGCTTGGGGGGAGGTGGGAGAGGTATAAAACATATTGTTGTGGATTCGGGGGTCGGCTCTCCCCTTATCAAGGGGGGGGAGGGGGTTAATCCCCTTGTCTTTTAAGCTGGCCATCCCACAATCCTGGAAATTATTACGTCACTTCCGGTCGGTGGTAAGTAGGGTTGTAAACCCATTTAGTCTTATTACCTCGGTACTACCATCGGCCGTAAGCGAGGAGATAACTCCCACCCGAGCCGCAGCGGTAATGGATACGCTGAGCGAAGCGAGCCGCGACTCGGGCCGTTAACAAAGACTAACCCGGTCCTGAGCGGTTCCAAAATCGTGCCACAGGTACTCAATTGGAAGAAAAGACGGAGGCGATCGAATGAGAGGAAACCAGAGTAAGGGAAGAACAAAGAGTGGGTTTATTAATTATTTACAAGACCCAAAGAAGAGGAAACGAAAGCATGTACAAGAAGAGAGAAACAAAAGGACACAGGGCAATCTTAACTATACAGTCTTACTTACAACCCCAGGACAAACAGACAGACTTACACGGGAGGGTAGTGGTAGGAGGAGAAGGTCCAAGCAGATGGTTCCAGGCTCCGGGTCCGCGGCGAAGAATGGCAGGTAGCTGGAGTCGTTGGTGCGTGACCGGACCTTATCGATATAGCGGGGGACTGGGATGCGGCATACGTAATATGTGTGCCAACTCTCTCTCTCTCTCTCTCTCTCTCTCTCTCTCTCTCTCTCTCGCAATGTTCGTATCAGAGGGTACCCTCGCGCAGTTCCGTGAACAATGGCTCCGTGGCACAGTTCGTTACGAAAGGAGGTCGGACAATGCAATCGAGCTCTCCCTGCGCAGTCTTTTCCAGCAGCAACGGTCCCCTGCGCAGATCTCTCTATAGCGTTACAATCGATGGCTCCCTCACGCAGATGTCTCTGTACAATAAGCAAGGAGTCCGTGGCGCCGTTCTTAAAGCAGTCCTCCTCGCTTGCGCTTATATAACGCGCTTCAATATCACTCCGCGCTCCGCCAGGCCACGCCCGTCGGTCAGATTACATCAGCCCTGGTTGGCTGGTGGGGGCTTACCGGCCATGCCCTGATGGTGAGTTGACGTGGCCACACCTCGTTCTTGGCGCTCCGCCCCCTTCTTCTCCAAGCTTGACCGCGTGCGTAATGGCGTTTGGAGCGAGCGTTGAGGCGGCTGCGGCTGGCAGAGGCGCGTAATACAATTTGGAGAGAGAGACTGGCAAAATGGACGGAATGGATGCCTATCTTATTTAATTAATGCAACGCAGATGCAACTATTGGGAACACAGCCTTATCTGAAACATATATTAAGGAAATAACTAAAGTCCTATGGTGACCTACGTGTTGCATATGGCCTAACTATGGGTGTGACCTTATTAAATGCTGGGATATTTACAAGAGTTATTATTTACAAGTATTTACAAGTGAGGGGTTCTCAAAACCGCAACAATATGAACACTGCAAGGACTTGGTGAGCAGAAAGAGTGAAGGTGAGCAGAGAGCCTAGATTTTAGCAGTTTTACCATAAGAGGGTTGCAGGAAGATCTTGTGCGACCTGAAGGAATATTGGGGGGACGTAGCACAGAGAGAGCTGGGGGAGCATGGCCGGAGAGGAGTCGGTAGAAGACAGAAAGACCACCAACCTGCCTGCGGAGTGAAAGGCCCTCGGAGTTAACTTCATCGCAGAAGATTCCAATGATTCTGAAAGCTTTGGTTTCAACAGCGTGAAGCCGAGCTACGTGTGAGGCAGGAGCACCAGCCCAGAGGGGAGAGCAGTATTCCATTGAGCTGTGGATGAAAGCCTTGTATGTGGTGAGGAGCTCAGGTGTGCCAAGGAAGGACCTCGCATGACGGAGGATGCCCAGTCGGTGACTGGCTTTTGAGGCCAGCTTGGAAATGTGGTTTTCCCAAGAAAGATCATGAGCTTGAGCGACAGAACTTCTGAGAGAGGATTGCTGAGAAAGTTGATGGGTGGGTTTTCCAGTCAGTCCTTTCGGAGAGACATTGTAAGAGTGTGAGATTTGTCAGGATTGAAAGACATGTTCCACTTGTTTGACCAGTCTGTGATTTTGTTCAGGTCTGCAGAGAGTGAGGAGGCTGCAGACTGCCGATCTGAGGGATGAGGAATGGAGCGGCATATAGTGGAGTCATCAGCAAAGAGATAGAGAGGATTTTCCAGAGAGTCGGAGAGATCATTGAGGAAGACCAGAAATAGCACATGGCCCAGAACACTACCTTGGGGAACTCCAGCCAGAACAGGAAGGGGAGATGAGAGAAATCCATTCAGGGCCACACGTTAACTACGACCAGAGAGGACGTCCGCAAGCCATGAGTGGAGATTTCCATGGATACCATAGGAGGAGAGGTTGGTGAGCATAGCTGGGTGCCAGACCGTTTCGAAGGCACGTAATATGTCAAGTGAGACCGCTCTGATTTCCTGTTTGGCATTGAGGACCTCCATCCATTGTTGAGACAGCAGAAGCAACATGTCCAGAGTAGAATGACCTGGTCTGAATCCAAATTGATGATCAGAGATCAAGCCATTGGAGAAGAGGAAGGATTTGATATCCGAAGCAATGATGGATTCCATGACTTTGCTGATAATTGGAAGCACGCTGATTGGTCTGTAGTTGGAAGGATCTGTTTTTGCACCTTTTTTGTGTAAAGCGGTAATGTTTGCTGATTTCCAAGATGCTGGCAGATGACCTTGAGCAAAAGAGAGGGTGAAAAGAACAGAGAGAGGGTGAGATAGAGCAGAAGAGCAGGATTTTAGGACCCGTGGGCTGATGCCGTCTGGTCCAGTTGCAGAATCAGAGTCGAGGTTTGACAAAAACTTCTCCACCTTGTCAGGAGAGAAGGACACAGAGTCCAGGAGCAGTTGAGTTCGACTGAGAAAGTTGGGAACAGAGAGAGATGGGTTTGGGACACAAGATTTTGAGGCAAACACAGAGTTGAGGCATTTGGCTTTGTCACGTGCGGTGTCAATTGTGTAGCCATTTGAGGTAAGGGAGGGGATGGAGGGGGAACAAACACCAGAAATGGATTTGACCAGACGCCATCAGGATTTGGAGGAAGGAGACAGGTTTGAGAGTTCAATCTTGAGTGTGTAGAGATTGTGCTTCTTGGCACTCCTGAGGGTAGACACACACTTGTTCCGAGCTTGGTGGAAGGAACTGAGATTGCCTTCAGTTGGATTTGCCTTCCAAGAGGCAAAGGCAAGTTGTTTCAGGGCAACTGCCTCACCACAAGATTCAGTGTACCATCGACGGGAGGAAGGGTAAGACAACTGAATACGGGATGGGATAAATCTGTCCATGAGAGAGAGCAGTTTGCTTTGGAAGAATTCCCAGGAAGAATTTATGCCAGAGGCAGTAGAGATGGGAGACCAGTCCAGAAGATTGATGGCTGCTTGCAGACCGTGCCAGTCAGCCTGAGTGAAATGCCAGACTCGTCGGCGCTGAGGAGGCTCTCTGAGAATGGCCAGAGAGATGTCCACTTTAACAAGCACATGATCAGAAGAACCGATTGGAGCAGAAGAAGAGCAGCAGACATTTGCAGGGAAGTTAGTCATAACCAATTCCAGAAGAGAAGATACTCCATTGACTGAGATCCAGGTCGGGAAATTGACAGATTGTGTCTGTCCCAATGAGTCGCACAAGTCCTTTGCTGAGGTGCCATGGCTGGTGAGAGATGAACCCACACCCAGCCAGCTGGCATGATGACAGTTGAAGTCGCCACATATGAGGAAGAGAGAGTTTGGATGAGTTGATAGAAGTTGGTCCATGTTGTCCGACAGCGAAATGTAAATGGAGTCATCACTGTTTGGAGGACGGTACAGAATACATATGAACAAAAGGTGGGAGCGGAGAGGAAGCCGTAGCCAGAGGTACTCCTGGGGGTGGGGTGGAGAGAGGGCAGTGCAAGGACAGTGAGGAAGAGAGTTTTTGATAAAGATAGCAACCCCACCACCAGGACGAGGCTCAGGTCTATCATACCGGAGGAGGGAGTAGCCAGGAAGAGATATTAAGGAATCAGAGACATCTTGAAGGAGGAAAGTTTCTGTTGAGCAGATCATGTCTGGATTGTCAGAAGCAACCTGAATGGAGAGATCAATCAGGTTTGAGCGAAGGCCCCGGATGTTTGAGGTCCATCCCATTAATGAGGAGAGAGGGGGAGCATCGGGTGCAGGACAGGGGAAGGGAGGGGTAGGGTCAGATGAAGGATGAGAGAGGGAGGTAGGAAGAGCAGTTGATAGTGTGGCAGAGATTACAGAAGTGTTACAAGAAAGGGAAGGATGAGGAGGACGAAAGGTGTGATGGTGATGGGATGAGGCACAGTGAGGAGTTGTTTGAGGGGGGGCAGAGGAAGGTCGAAGGTTGGGGGAGGTGGAGGTATGAGATAGAAGGGAGACGAAGTGGGGAGGAGCCAGCTTTGAGAAGGAGGTGGGAGGAGGGAGAATTTGGGAGGGATGGTTGGGGGGTAGATTTGAAGGGGAGGGGTTGGCGGGGAGTTTTGAATGGGAGGGGCAAGGGGGGAGTTTAGGAGGGGAAGGGCAAGGGGGGAGTTTAGGAGGGGAAGGGCAAGGGGGGAGTTTAGGAGGGGAGGGGCAAGGGGGGAGTTTAGGAGGGGAGGGGCAAGGGGGGAGATTTGGAGGGGAGGGGCAATGGGGGAGATTTGGAGGGGAGGGGCAAGGGGGGAGATTTGGAGGGGAGGGGCAAGGGGGAGTTTAGGATGGGAGGGGCAAGGGGGGAGTTTAGGAGGGGAGGGGCAAGGGGGAGATTTGGAGGGGAGGGGCAAGGGGGGAGATTTGGAGGGGAGGGGCAAGGGGGGAGTTTAGAAAGTGGATGATTAATGAAAGATTAACATTTCTAACAAATTGGGTTTGTTGTGATTTTCAAGTTAGCGATCCGTTTAGGAACGATGGAGGAGGGGTGTAATGAATGAGAATTTAAAGCATGTAGTGAGAAAGAATTATAAGAGATTGAATATTTTTTTGAAATGGAATGAGTTGAAGAGGAAATTGAAAGGAGCCTTTTAAATAGGAAGAAAAACAGCGTGTTGTAATAAAGCACTGAATAAAAGACTGAAGGGGAAAGTTTAAACATATTTAAACAGAACCGTGAAGAACAATCTTATTTTCACAAAAATACCAATGGGGAGACGGAGCCGAGAGGGACACCACGAGTCACTTGAACAGGGCAAAAGGTGGAAGGCAAGGGGATAATGGGGGCGGGGCGGGACAGCGCACATGGACAGAGGCGCACGATGGAACAAAAGCACACGAGGAGAAAGGGAAATAAAAGTTTTTTCTTTGTATTTTTTTTTTGTTTTTGGGTGGGGGGGGGGGGGGGGGGGGTTACAACGTTAGACAAAGAGTAGATGTTCGGTGAAGTTTGGGGGAGGAGGGAAAATCAAAAAACCTAGGAAAACAGTGAAGGAAGGAACAAACCGACGGGGGAAGCCTGAGGCTGCAAGGCCTCACTCGCGAAGCGGCGAACAAACGATTCATATATGAAAGATAAACACCGAGAAACTTCCAAGGGGCACACTATAGGTTCACACACCAAAAGATAAATACAGTTTCGACAAAATACAATTGTGAACAGATTTAACTTTGAAAACGTGGAGACCGTGTGGAGCTTCGAAAATCCGTGACGTCGTCTCCAAGATCTCGCGAGATCTCCAATTGCGATCACTTTAATCCCACTGTCGTGAATAGACAGTAAATGGATTGAAGCAGTGTATGGTTCATGAATAAATAATAAGCTGTGTTACCGCGGGAGTAAGGAATTAGCCTGGTTTTTTAAAATAGTTGTATCATTTTCATAATAATGACAATGTAACGTTAATATTGCAGTAAATGTAATCATAACACGATGATCATAACACTATAATACTAATCCCTTCATAATGACCTCAAAGTTACTAGAGGTTAAAATATATTGTTATGTTTTTGTGGTAGGGATGAAATACCTTAGTCGAGATAGAATTGTGTAGGTTTAGAATGCTCCGAGTGTCGCGAAGAAGAAGGACCCACCTCAATGCAAATTAAGTTAGGCTGGGTTAGGCTTTTCAGTTAGGCTTTTCGGTTCAACGAACGTCTGGGTAAGATCGTATATATATATATACATATACTGCCGAGCTCGCCATACTGCCGAGCAATAGCATGCTGTTTCATGCCGGAATTTCGTAAAGCCACCACTCCATGACAAACAGCATTGGCGAGTTGACGGACCATCTCCAGAGGAAGCGGCAATAACATTTGGAGACGTGCAGCAGTTGTTTTACACGAATACAGAACGCAACAACAAGATCTGCCAGCAACCCTCTGATGGTTAAACTGCCGAAATCTCGGCTCTCTGCTCACCTTCACTCTTTCATTCCTCTTTTCTCCCGCCTCTGGAACAAACTCCCTCACTCCCTTCAATCCCACTCCTCCCTCCAGGTCTTTAAAACAGCTGTTCACCACCATCTCTTATCTTCCCCCATCCAAAACCTTGATCTTTTCTACCCCCGCTAATTCACCCCAGATCCACCTTGTTTGAAATTCCAACTTCTTTCCTGGAAGTCCTGGCAGTGTCCATATGTTTTATACCTCTCCCACCACCCCCTTCCCATGCCCCCCCCCCCAAAGCCCTCGCCCTCTCTCAGATCTCTCGATGTCTCCATGTCTCTCGGTCCCTGCTCTCAAATGTTGTGTTTGTGTCCTTCCCCCTCTCTCCCCATCTTGTCTACCGCTCCCGATGTTATATGTTTTATGTGTCGGTTTGTCTTTCTGTGTGATTAATGTTCGCTCTTTCACGAGCCTCGATCTTGTATACAAAAAAAAAAAAAAAAAAACCCTTGTATACCCGACTGTGAAGCCAATCATCAAATGCACCTGTCCGTACATTTTGCCACGCCACCTGTGATATAATCCTGTTGTTGACTTCTTGCTGCAACAGACAATCAGTGACATGGTTCTTTTAAGAAATAAATCACCAAAGTGTAAAAGAAACTCACCAGATTGATATACTGAGTTAAGAAAGTAAACCCAAGGCAAGAAAAAAAAAAAATTCCATATTAAATGCCAAGTCTGGACTTGGAATATGGAATATTTTTTTTGTGGGGGTGAACTTACTTTTCAAGATGTCTTAGAACCAAAAGTTCATTGGAATTATGTTGAAATTATTCGAGATTTTGTTAATGTGACATTTAAAAGAAACAAAAACCACATTTGACATTTCGAAACAAATAAATTGATCCTTGAAAGTGATGTAAACTGATATCGAACTCAATTCATGGACAGTACTGTGTTAAACTTCTGTATGTTTTGCAGAAGTATCTCTTTATTTTGCACATTAGCCAAATTTTTTTTTAACAAAAACAAAAGTTAAATTACAACTGGGATTACGGACAGTAAAATTACAGTTCAGTACTTCGTGTAACCCCCCACGAGCATTCAGGAGAGCACGTACACGTTGAGGCATGCTGTTCACGAGATTTGCCAAGGTTTGGACAGGAATCGCTTGCCATGCAGTGACAATAGCCTGCTGCAATTCACGCACAGAGGTCGGCTGCTGGTCCAAGTGGTCGATTTGACGCATTAATTCTGCCCACACGTTCTCTATCGGATTCATATCCGGGGACATGGCAGGCCACTCCATATGCTCTACACCACGGTCAGCAAGAACGTGTTGGATCATGCGAGCACGATGAGGCCGTGCATTGTCATCTTGGAAGACAAAGTTTCCTCGAAAGGCTGCACGAGCAAATGGAAGCAATGTTTCTTCCAGAATGGCCCTGTACTTGAACTGGTTCAGGTTTCCATTCAGAACAACCAGGTCAGTTTTGCCCCCTGCATGAAAAGCAGCCCAAACGGTCACCCCACCACCTCCAGCTTGGACTCTTGGCACTATACAATCTTTGTTGTAGGCTTCATGCACTTGTCTGCGCACTCGGACGCGGCCATCTTGACGATAGACCAGAAATCTAGACTCGTCACTGAAGATCACGTGATTCCAGTGTCCTGGCTGCCATTGACGGTGCTCTCTGGCCCACTGCAATCGGCGCTAGCTGTGTTGTCTGGTCAGGCGTGGCTTTCTCAGGGGACGCCTGGCACGATAGCCTGCTTGAACCAGTCGTTGGTTGACTAGCCTTCTGCATACAGGCACATTTGCCAGTTGCTGCCACTCAGCCCTAAGCCGATTAGCTGACTTGGTACGGCATTGCGGACTAACCGGTGCAGCTGGCGATAATCCCTCCTTGTGGTTCTGCGGGGACGTCCTGGCCTCGGTATTGGAGTAGGGACACCCCTCTGAGCAATTCTTTTCAGGATCTTTGACACCTGACCTTGAGTGATGCCATACTGCCGAGCAATAGCACGCTGTTTCATGCCGTAATTTCGTAAGCCACGACTCCATGACAAACAGCATTGTCGAGTGACAGACCATCTCCAGAGGAAGCGGCAATAACTTTTGGAGACGTGCAGCAGTTGTTTTCCACTAATACAGAACCAACAACCCTTGTATACCCGAATGTGAAGCCAATCATCAAATGCACCTGTCCGTACATTTTGCCACGCCACCTGTGATATAATCCTGTTGTTGACTTCTTGCTGCGACAGACAATCAGTGACATGGTTCTTTTAATAAATAAATCACCAAAGTGTAAAAGAAACTCACCAGATTGATATACTGAGTGAAGAAAGTAAACCCAAGTCAAGGAAAAAAAATATTCCATATTAAATGCCAAGTCTCTATATGTATATATATATATATATATATATGATTACTAGCAGAAGTACCCGGCATTGCCGGGCGGGGGAGGGGAGGGGAGGGGAACAGGGGGGAGGGGAGAAGAGTGGGAGGGGAGGGGGACAGGGAGAAGAGGGGGGGATGGGGAGGGTGAGAGGGGGGAGAGGGGAGGGGAGGGGGAGGGGGAGGGGGAGGGGGAAAACGGAGGGGGAGGGGGGAGGGGGAAAAGGGAGGGGGAGGGGGAGGGGGAAAACGGAGGGGAGGGGGTGGGGGGAGGTGAAAGGGAGGGGGAGGGGGAAATGGAGGGGAGGGGGAGAAGTGGGAGGGGGAAAAGGGAGGGGGAGGGGGAAAGGGAGGAGGAAAATGGAGGGGGAGGGGGGAGGGGTATAAGGGAGGGGGAGGGGGAAAATGGAGGGGGAGGGGAGAAGGGAGGGGTGGGTAGGGTGGAGGGGAAGGGAGGGGGGAGGGGGAAGGGGGAGGGAAGGGGATGGCAGTCAACAATGACGTTGCAGTTCTCATGGTCGGAGAGCAGGCAACACACAATCGGACATAGTCCTGCATATTCACAACAGCACGAAGCGGATTTTGGAGACTCGCCGATCCTGTGACATCCTCCAGTACCGCCGTTGCGGGTGGGGGAAGGGAGACCCGTACATTCCCACCCGTACATTCGCCCTCTCGACTCAAACTCACTCGGACAAAAGCCTCGCACAAATTACACCGTGAAGGCCCAATGGTCATGTCTATGCCACAAATCACGGGCGCACTGAATTGAAAATATATAGAACGCTCATACTCCTGAAAAGTGAAGCCGCCGTGTCGCCATCTTGGTCAGCACGACTCGACCAACTCGCTTCGCGGATCTCGTTTTGTGCGGCAATAAACTGCTCCAATCGGTTACGGAAGGGTTGTGGAAAGACGTTTCACAGCTGTTTCAGACATTTAATTCATATCGCACAAAATCGATACAAAACACGATCGCATAAAAGGTGAAAAAACGTGTGACGTGTGACGGGATGGAACATCACGTGATCGCTCTGAGCGAATCAGTCTGGCGGCGAGAATGGAACATCACGTGATCGCTCTGAGCGAATCAGCGAGCTGCTCTGGAACCGGCTGAGATTAGCGGGTACTTCGCTGAAATGCGCTGAGGTAAATATGAATAAAAAATATGGATCGTCAAATATTTTGAGTTCGGCCATGTTCGTCACAGGCTCAATGGCCATGTCTATGTCAAATATCAAGCACGTAAGCCTCTCCGTTTAGGAGTCTATCGGTAACATTACACACACACACACACACTCATACACACACACACACACACACACAAACTGTGTTTTATATGTATGTATATATATATATATATATATATATATATATATATATATATATACATATATATATATATATATATATATATATATATATATATATATATATACATACATATATATATATATACATATATATATATATATACGTATATATATATATATATATACGTATATATATATATACGTATATATATATATACGTATATATATATATACGTATATATATATATATACGTATATATATATATACGTATATATATATATACGTATATATATATATATACGTATATATATATATATACGTATATATATATATATATACGTATATATATATATATACGTATATATATATATATATACGTATATATATATATATATACGTATATATATATATATATACGTATATATATATATATACGTATATATATATATATATATATATATATATATATATATATATATATATATATATATATATATATATATATATATATATATATATATATATATATATATATATATATATATATATATATATACAGTGAAACCTTGACTTACGAGTTTAATTCGTTCTGTGACCGAGCTCGTAACTCAATTTGCTCGTTTCTCAAATTAAATTTCCCCATTAAAATGCATTGAAATGCTATTAATCCGTTCCAGCCCGCCAAAAACCACACCAATTTTTTTTTAAATATACAGTATATATAAAAATATCTCGCGCTTTATATTTCACCTGTATGCAGCATACAAGTTGGCAGGATGGCCTGGACTGGAGGTACCCACACTTGACTCTAAACTGTCCAGCCTGGGTTTGAATCCCGACCCAGCTATAACCTGTCATGGGTGAATCACAGGCAGGGTGATTCATCAATGTGTGTACCGCTAAACTGGGCGCCCCGTTTGCGTCCCATTAGTTGTTGGATGTTAAGGATCTCACCGTGTTTTCCACAAAGAGAAGGCGAGCTATCGCCGGCACTCTGAACAAGTTGTGGCCTGGCATGCTCTTCTCCTCTGCCGTTATATACGTCCTCCTCGGCATCTTTTTCCAGAAGAGCCCTGTCTCGTCACAGTTGAAGATTTGCTGGGGGATGTATCGTTCGGCTTCTATCAGTTCGGCAAAAGTTATAATAAAATCTTCAGCTGCCTTCACA
Source organism: Myxine glutinosa (assembly GCF_964187855.1). Taxonomy (NCBI): domain Eukaryota; kingdom Metazoa; phylum Chordata; class Myxini; order Myxiniformes; family Myxinidae; genus Myxine; species Myxine glutinosa. Next base: position 106,163,975 of record NC_136267.1, read on the forward strand.
TCCGAGCTTACTGCTTCACCATGCCTGACGACGGAGTGAATGCCGGTCCTCTTCTTAAAATTATCAAACCATCCCCGACTGGCTTTGAATGACTTCCGATGCCTTGTCCGTTGATGTTCCCGCCGCCTGCTGCACCAAATCCCCTTAAATGTCTCGGGCCTTCTCACACATGATGTTCTCGGTCACGGTATCTCCTGCGAGCTGCTTCTCCGTCAACCACACAAACAACAACTTCTCCATCTCTTCATGGATAGAGGGTCGGAGCTTTGAAATAATCGTAACGTCCTTGGCTGGCGTTATAGCCTTTATCGACTCCTTCTGCTTCAAAATCGTACATATCGTAGAAGTACTACGATCGTACTGCCTCACCAAGTCGAAAACACGCACACCTCGCTCATGTTTTTCGACGATTGCGTGTTTTATATCCAAGCACATCATCCTCTTCTTCTTCTCAGTACTGCCCTTGGCACTCAATTTCTTAGGACCCATGGTTAAAACTAAGAAATTTTCCAAAATAACCAAAATGCGAAAACAAAGCAGCAGCTATATACGGCAGAGATGCTTGCACGGCAAGATAACCACGTGACCTGAACCCACCTGGTGGCGGGTGGCGTAAGCTCCAAAATAACCAAAATGCGAAAACAAAGCAGCAGCGATATACGGCAGAGATGCTTGCACGGCAAGATAACCACGTGACCGGAACCCACCTGGTGGCTGGTGGCGTAAGCTCCAAAATAACCAAAATGCGAAAACAAAGCAGCAGCGATATACGGCAGAGATGCTTGCACGGCAAGATAACCACGTGACCGGAACCCACTTGGTGGCGGGTGGCGTAAGCTCGTAACTCAGATCTCGGCTCGCATCTCAAAGCAATAAACTGCCCGATATATATATATATATATATATATATATATATATATATATATATATAGATATATATATATATATATATATAATCATATATATATATATATATATATATATATATATATATATATATATATATATATACATATATATGCATATATATACATATATATATATACATGTATATACTACTGTGTTCAAAAAGTATCCGACCTTTATTTTTCGTGCGTAAAAAAAAAGAAGCTAGGGAGGCGTTGATTGGTGCACGTATGTAGGCGATCCTAATGCACACGCGTTAATTTTTTCCCACCTGCAGAAGTTGTCATTCGACGGCAGACCGCCGTTGAGTGAGGACATGTAAGTGAGCGCCGTCGGATTTTCGTTTTTGAAAAAATGACGGAAAAACTTGAACAACGCTACTGCATCAAATTTTGTGTAAAGCTTGGCGATTCCCAAGTGGAAACGATCCGCAAGATTCAACACCGTTCATTCCATTATGAAGGAGGATTTGGGCTTCAGGAGAATCTCAGCGAAGTTCGTACCAAAGCTGCTAACGATTGAGCAGAAGCAACTCCGTTTGGAGATCGCACAGGACATGCTGGAGACTGTGAACAGTGATCCCAGCTTCCTCAACACAGTGATCACTGGCGATGAGTCCTGGGTTTATGGGTACGACCCAGAAACCAAGTTGCAGTCATCACAATGGAAGCATCCAACATCCCCGAGGCCAAAAAACACAAAATTTGATGCAGTAGCGTTGTTCAAGTTTTTCCGTCATTTTGTCAAAAACGAAAATCCGACGGCGCTCACTTACATGTCCTCATTCATCGGCGGTCTGCCGTCGAATGACAGCTTCTGCAGGTGGGAAAAAATTCACGCGTGTGCATTAGGATCGCCTTCATACGTGCACCAATCAACGCCTCACTAGCTTCGTTTTTTTTATGCACGAAAAATAAAGGTCGGATACTTTTTGAACACACTACGTATATACATATATACATAGTCATACCCCGTTTTACGCCATTTCGACCTACGTCAAATCCGAATTTACGCCACTCTTCTAGAGTAAATTTCAGTTCAACGAACGTCATTATGTGCGACTTTACGTCACTCCTTCAGACGTGAAAAAAATTAAACAATTTTGAACAATTGGATGTTTTAACGTTTTAACAATTGTTGATCGTTGTTTTAACGTTGATGTTTTAACGATCGAAACAATTTAAAATACAATAAAAAGCACATTAAAAATATAAAAAAATGTACGTACAGTATACGTACGCGTAGCTGCTGGTTCTCATTCAAAACAAAGGCGACGCCATATGCATTTTGTCCTGTGCTGCGGTCACGTGCTTGCTTTGCCTTTCGCTGGTATTTTTGTGATTATTCCTTTGCTGTGTAAAGGTTCCTTTACTGTGTAAAACATCCAACGTAACGTGGCAACAGCGAAACATGACGATGCCGGCTCGGATGTACAGTATACGTTTGTATATATATATATAGGCAGGACCCAGTACCTCCAATGACGGGGGCTCATAGTGCGAGAGGACTGGGGGGTGATAGTGGGAGATAGTGTCTGATGTAGAGGGATGGTAGCTCGACCATCCCTCACGTTTGGGCAAAGGAGCAGTAGATTTATGGGGTTTGGCAGTGTGAACTAGCCGAGGGCGGGCTATGATATTGTTAGGGATTTAGAAGGATGTCAATAGGAGACCGAGATTTAAGTAGAGACATTGATACAGGTAGAGGGGACGTAGCCAGATTAGAAGTATGTTAATGACGAGGGAAGTGCTTAGTATAAGGGAAGACAGGGAAAGCACAAGTATTAGAGGGACGTAGTTAGTTAGATGATGCTGTGTGGGTGCCTCTTGGGCTTGGTGAAATGAGGCATTGGTCGAGAATGGTTGTGTGTGTGAGAATCTGGTTATCGTTGAACTTGGTGAAATGAGGCAATGGTCTGGGATGACCGGAGGACGTGTATGAGTGGTGTATTGAGGACATGTGTAATGGTGTTGAGTGATTGACTTGCATGGAGTGCAAGTGGAAAAATGGAGAATACTTGGTGTGTGGGAATAAATGGTGTGTGGAGTGAGTAGTGTGGATTGAGTGGTGTGGAGTGCATGGTGCGAAGGAGTGAATGGGGGAGGATGGACCCCTTCATGAATACCCGGGGAGGGTAGTTTAAAGTTAGGTGGAGGGAGTAGGTAAATTGTTTGGAAATTGACATCTGTGGTGCAGGGAGTAGCAAGTTGTTGCTTTGAGGGGTGCATGAGTGAGTGGAATGGCTGGGCGTGTGGGCTTAATTAGTGAGTATGGTTAAATGGGCACTCTGCCACTGGTAGTCTGTCGGCCAGGTGAGGCCGCAGGTAGGCTCTGGGAGCCAGGTAGCGTTCAGTGTAGAGTTCAGTGGGGCCCGAGGATCCTAAGAGAGGACCCGCGTAGCCGTAGCCCAATGCCAGAGAGGGCATCAGAGGGGTGAGAGAGCCAGGAGGGCCTTCCCGGGGTTAGGGTAGTTAAAGGAGCTAGGCAAGCTCGGGTGGCGACTTCAGTGGCGGAGGTGCGCAGGTAAGTAGGACCTGCTGGTAGAGCCACACGACCCAGCCCCGAAATTGTGCGAAGGCACAGATAGAAAAAAGGGGGGAGTGAGACCTCAAATTTGGTAGGGCACCACAGGGTGGGTCAATGGGAATTGGTTTTTAGAACCACATAGTGTAAAGAGGCCAATTGATTGGCAGGGCAAGACCCCGGGTAGTTTAAAGAGTTAATGTCAATTAGAAGGATAGTTAGGATGAAATCTCTTCGCACCATCCGCATCCACTCACCAAGACAGGACTCCACACCAGATTTTGCAGATGATTTGGAATGAAAGACGCATCATGACGTGGGTGAGACATTGTGTTCATTCCATCTCTTCCTTCTTGGGAGGGATTGGAAACTAATTTGGCATAAAGGGGGATAGAAGAGACAAGACGGTAGAGACGGAATTTGTAAAGTGTAAATACGGGGAGGGGTAAGGGTCGTGTAGGTTGACATGGGGGGTGACGAACGGTTCAGGACGAGCTTTCTCCGCTCGTTCTCCCGCGCCCCTCATGTTGCATTACCTTGTTTTGACGTGTACCCTTGCGCCCTTTCCCACGCTAACCTCTGCTTTGTCTTTCCTCCCCACCCATGGAGCCATATCCTTTGTTGAGGCGAGTGTGCAGGAACCCTGAGCTGTGCGGCTGCACTTTTGTAGTAGATATACCAAGTAGATTCCCTTGATGCATATCCTTGTAAAGAACCGATCGACGTGTGCATGTGCACATGTGCATGGATTTGCAAATGCCTGCCTGTACGTCGTCGTTTCTGCGTATATCGCATCGTCCAAAAACAAAGAAGCAAGCAACTTCGGCTGCTCGAGGAAAGACGGGGCACGCCTACGACTCGGAGGCGAGCGTCGATCCCCGGGGGGGGGGGGGGGGGGCGGGTTCACAGAAGCCTGAGCTCGTTCGTTCGACACAGACGACACGACACGACCACCGGTGAAACAGCTCGGACACGTCGGGTAAAGCACGCTGTGGTGAAGCGGGCCGCGGAGCCACTCGGCACACAAGCCAGCTCACGGTCAACACGTCCGTGCCTGTCACCCCGTTCGAGGAGAAGACCCGACCGATAGAAAACAATGGAGGGACTCCCGACGGGGAGCGGCAAATATTCAGGGTGAAGCCGCAGCCTCCTCCAGTTATTTACTCTAGTTTTACGAATTACGGTGTTTTTCATTTTAAGGCATTTTTCAGACATTACGCCCGGTTTACGTCAAAAACCGAGTTACGTCACGGCTTATGGAACCAATTAATGACGTAGGCCGGGGTATTACTGTATATATATATGTAGATATATATAAGCAAGTTGCCGAGGCAGGTGCCACCATGCTTCCGGGGACTTCTGAGCTGGCTATGTGACGTCTTGCCACTCCCTCGCTCCTGACACGCAAATGGTGGTTTGAGCCCGAGTGAGCACCACACCAGATGTGGTGTGCGATCCCTGTGAACACGGGAAGGGATGAATATCCCTGTGAGTCTGGGAGGGGATGAATAGTCGGGGTGGGCTGGTAAGGTGAGGGGTGGGGAGGTGGGAGGGGGCGACACTCGGTGGGAGCAAATAACTGGCGGGCAAGAAGAAGGGAAGAGGGAGACGAATGACGGAGTGCGCCGGCTTTTTTGGAACGTGAGGAGAGTGAATGTGCCAGACTATCAGGGGCCGTTGGATTAAAGGCTGCCCAGCATGACACAATAGTGCTTTCTCTCTCTCTCTCTCTCTCTCTCTTGTGGGTGTCTTTTCCCCTTCTTGAACCTGTGGTGCAACAATCTTGAGCTGAGAGAACGTCCGAGGACATTACAGCCCTGTTGCTCCCGCCGTCTTGTTTATCCCACCGAGCCTCCCATTTATCCTATGCTGGGCTAATCTACCATCAACCACCCTGCCACTCTTCGGGCTTTTCCCCGATGAACCAGTCCACTGCTTATATAAAAGGGGAGATTGAATTGTTGTGTGTGTATGCATGTGTGTGCGTTTCGCCTTTGGGGGTTTGCCTTTGCTGTAATTTGCTTCCCATTTGTATTTCGAATTTGTTCCTTTTCTTGAATCCATTGTTGAATGGTTTTGTGCTCCCTTCACCCTGAAGAAAGCCCCAACACTCGTCCCCCACAGTCTCCTCAGCTTGCCGGTCTTTCTTTCCTACTATCCATAACAATAAAACGTTATTGACTACATAGTAAACAAACACGTCACCTTTCTTGTCCTGTTTGCCCTAGTGTCATTTGAACTGCTGGGATTGGCTATATAAAGTCACCGCTTACCAAGGAGATTATAACCATTTGGCATCGTTAGGCTAGACCTGATGTTTACTGGATCCCATTAGCGAACCCTGTAGATGTGACAAAAATAAATAGCCCTGAGTGGGCTGGCGGTCATCTCTTGATTTTGAGATTTTGGGGAATCACCTCGGGAGCCCCTCTGATCCGAAATCGAAATGACCAAGCAATCCTGCAGACCATCGAGTAGAAGGGCTGTATCGGGATACAGAGCAATCAGTTGATCAACAAGTACAGATACATTCAAAGTACACCGCCCCATGCCAAATAATTAAATATCCTACAGCGCAGCATTGCCGGGACGCCTCCGGCGCCCGGCAATACCGCAGTGCAGCTCATAGAGAGGTGTATGCTAATTGATTGATTAATTGTATAATTAAAATCAATAAAAGATTATCACAAAATATTTTCTTAATCAATTGGCTAATAGCATAACTAAACCACGAGTGCTTCATCCGAAGATGTATCTTTTAGAAATTTAATTAAATAACTCATTAATAAAAAATTAAATAATTAATTGATTAATCAATAAATAATTCATCGATTAATCAATAAAGAATTAATCGATTAAATGATTAATCAATAAATCAAAAATATCCTTGATAGCCACATCACTTGGTCACTGTCATGTCCAAATATTAGCTTCCCAGCTCAAAAGGTGCCTGAGATATTGGCCAAATGAGAAAGAAAATAAATAAATGATTAATAATGAAAAACAAAAAAAAAAATCATGAAAAAATTAAATTATTAATCAATTCAGTCACAGAACACATAAACCACCACCATTTCATCAGAATCTGTAACTGAATTTTTGTGCACCGCTCCTTTCCTATGCCATCTCCAGGCATTGCAAAACGTCATTGCCGGGCACCGAAGGGGGCTCGGCAGTGACGCATGCTGAAAGGGAGTACTCAGTTTTTGTCCCCCGTCGCACGGCGTAGCGAAAGGGGGACTATGGCTTTCCCCTCCGTCCGTGTGTCCGTGCGTGCGTGTGTGCGTGCGTGTTTGCGTGCAGGCGTGCGTGCGTAAGCGAAGGACCGCATTCGAATTTGGTGTGTGGGTGCAACCCACGTCAAAATCCAAGATGGCCGCCGCCATGTATGTCTTAACCTTGTGAGATGAATATCTTGAAAAATAAGCGAAGTACCAACCTCTAATCTGGTGTGTGGGTGTATCTAGGCATAAGGAAGAACGCTATTGAAAATTGGGTCGCCACGTCAAAATCCAAGATGGCCGCCGCCATGTATGTCTGAACCTTGTGAGATGAATATCTTGAAAAATAAGCGAAGTACCAACTTCTAATTTGGTGTGTGGGTGTATCTCGGCATAAGGAAGAACGTTATTGAAAATTGGGTCGCCACGTCAAAATCCAAGATGGCCGCCACTATATATATGTCTGAAACCTGTGAGCGAAATATCTCGAAAAATAAGCGACGGACCAACTGCTAATCTGGTGTGTGGGTGTATCTAGGCACAAGGAAGAACGCTGTTTAAAATTGGGTCGCCACGTCAAAATCCAAGATGGCCGCCGCCATGTATGTCTGAACCTTGTGAGATGAATATCTTGAAAACTAAGCGAAGTACCAACTTCTAATTTGGTGTGTGGGTGTATCTCGGCATAAGGAAGAACGCTATTGTAAATTGGGTCACCACGTCAAAATCCAAGATGGCCGCCACCATATATATGTCTGCAACTTGTGAGCGTAATATCTTGAAAAATAAGCAAAGTACCAACTTCTAATCTGGTGTTTGGGTGTATCTAGGCACAAGGAAGAACGCTATTGTAAATTGGGTCGCCACGTGAAAATCCAAGATGGCCGCCGCCATGTATGTCTGAACCTTGTGAGCGGAATATCTTGAAAAATACGTGAGGTACCAACTTCTAATCTGGTGTGTGGGTGTATCTAGGCTTACGGAAGAACGCTATTGAAAATTGGGTGGCCACGTCAAAATCCAAGATGGCCGCCTCCATGTATGTCTGAACCTTGTGAGCGAAATATCATATCATAGCATGTTTTCTGCACCTTCCACTTTGTCAACTCACATCACTTCACCGACGGGGGACCTAGGCGTAACGCTTGTCACTCTGGTTGTTTGTTGTTCACCGCACCTTTCCTATGCCATCTCCAGGCATTGCAAATCGTCATTGCTGGGCACCGAAGGGGGCTCGGCAGTGACGCACGCTGAAAGGGAGTACTCAGTTTTCACTGTTTGTTTGTTGTACACCGCTCCTTTCCTATGCCATCTCCAGGCATTGCAAATCGTCATTGCCGGGCACCGAAGGGGGCTCGGCAGTGACGCACACTGAAAGAGAGTACTCAGTTTTCACTCTGGTTGTTTGTTTTCTTGCTTTCTTGTTTTCTTGTTGTGCACCGCTCCTTTCCTATGCCATCTCCAGGCATTGCAAATCGTCATTGCCGGGCACCGAAGGGGGCTCGGCAGTGACGCACGCTGAAAGAGAGTACTCAGTTTTCACTCTGGTTGTTTGTTTTCTTGCTTTCTTACTTTCTTGTTTGTTTGTTTGTTTGTTTGTTTGTTTGTCCGGGCGATATCTCAGCCATCCTTTGAGCTAGGAAGCTGAAATTTCGGCACAATTGTGAGCCAGTCCTTTGTCAAAAACGGTAATTTTTTTTGATGAATCAATTAATTGAGGAGTTATTTAATTATTAGCGATTAATTAAGTACATGTTTAATTAATCAAATTTCCTTTCTCTTCTGACCATTAACTCAGGCACCTTTTGAGTTAGGAAGTTGATATTTGGACATGCCAATGACCAGGTGATTTGGCTGCAAATGCTATTTTTGATTTATTAATTAATCAATTAATCAATTAATTATTTAATTATTTGATTAATGACAATTTTTTTTTTTTTAAGTTACAGATTCTGATGAAATGGTGGTGGTTTATGTGTTCTCTGACTGAATTGATTAATAATTTAATTTTTTTATGATTATTTATTTATTTCATTATTAATCATTTATTTGTCTTCTTTCTCATTTGGCCAATATCTCAGGCACCTTTTGAGCTCAGAAGCTAATATTTGGACATGAGTGACCAAGTGATGTGGCTATCAAGGATATTTTTGATTTATTGATTAATCAATTAATCAATGTATCGATTAATTATTTAATTATTCGATTAATTACTAAAAAAAATTTTTTTTCTCCCAGTTACAGATTCTGATGAAATGGTGGTGGTTTATGTGTTATGTGACCGAATTGATTAATAATTTAATTTTCTAATGATTATTATTTATTTATTTTCATTATTAATTATTTATTTATTTTCTTTCTTATTTGGCCAATATCTCAGGCACCTTTTGAGCTGGGAAGCTAATATTTGGACATGACAGTGACCAAGTGATGTGGCTATCAAGGATATTTTTGATTTATTGATTAATCATTTAATCGATTAATTATTTATTGATTAATCAATTAATTATTTAATTTTTTATTAATGACTTATTTAATTAAATTTCTAAAAGATATATCTTCGGATGAAGCACGAGTGGTTTAGTTATGCTATTAGCCAATTGATTATGAAAAAATTTTGTGATAATCTTTTATTGATTATAATTATACAATTAATCAATCAATTAGTGTACACCTCTCCCTCCCAATGCAGCCTCAATGAGCTGCACCGCGGTATTGCCGGGCGCCAGAGGCGCCCCGGCAATGCCGCGTTGCAGGATATTTAATTATTTGGCAAGGGGGCGGTGTACTTTGAATGTATGTGTACTTGTTTGTTTTCTTGTTTGTTTGTCCGGACGATATCTCAGCCATCCTTTGAGCTAGGAAGCTGCAATTTCGGCACAGTAGTGAGCAAGTCCTTTGACAAAAACGCTATTTTTTGTTTTTTGAATAATCAATTAATTGAGGAGTTATTTAATTATTAGCGTTTAATTAAGTACTTATTTAATTAATTAAATTTCATTTCTCCTCTGACCATTAACTCAGGCACCTTTTGAGTTAGGAAGCTGATATTTGGACATGCCAATGACCAGGTGATTTGGCTGCAAAGGCTATTTTTGATTTATTAATTAATCAATTAAGCGATTAATTATTTAATTATTCGATTAATGACAAAAAAAATTTTTTTTTTAAGTTACAGATTCTGATGAAATGGTGGTGGTTTATGTGTTCTCTGACCGAATTGATTAATAATTTAATTTTTTTATAATTACTATTTATTTATTTTCATTATTAATCATTTATTTATTTTCTTTCTCATTTGGCCAACATCTCAGGCACCTTTTGAGCTCAGAAGCTAATATTTGGACATGAGTGACCAAGTGATGTGGCTATCAAGGATATTTTTGATTTATTGATTAATCAATTAATCAATTAATCGATTAATTATTTAATTATTCGATTAATTACAAAAAAAAACAGTTACAGATTCTGATGAAATGGTGGTGGTTTATGTGTTCTGTGACCGAATTGATTAATAATTTAATGTTTTAATGATTATTATTTATTTATTTTCATTATTAATCATTCATTTATTTTCTTTCTCATTTGGCCAATATCTCAGGCACCTTTTGAGCTCGGAAGCTAATATTTGGACATGAGTGACCAAGTGATGTGGCTATCAAGGATATTTTTGATTTATTGATTAATCAATTAATCGATTAATGATTTAATTATTCGATTAAGTACTAATTTTTTTTTTTTTTTCAGTTACAGATTCTGATGAAATGGTGGTGCTTTATGTGTTATGTGACCGAATTGATTAATAATTTAATTTTTTAATGATTATTATTTATTTATTTTCATTATTAATCATTCATTTATTTTCTTTCTCATTTGGCCAATATCTCAGGCACCTTTTGAGCTGGGAAGCTAATATTTGGACATGACAGTGAACAAGTGATGTGGCTATCAAGGATATTTTTGATTTATTGATTAATCATTTAATCGCTAAATTATTTATTGATTAATTGATTAATTACTTATTGATTAATCAATTAATTATTTAATTTTTTATTAATGACTTATTTAATTAAATTTCTAAAAGATAGGTCTTCGGATGAAGCACTACTGGTTTAGTTATGCTGTTTGCCAATTGATTAAGAAAATATTTTGTGATAATCTTTTATTGATTTTAATCATACAATTAATCAATCAATTAGCGAACACCTCTCCCTCCAAATGCAGCCTCTATGAGGTGGACTGCGGTATTTCCGGGCGCCGGAGGCAATGCCGCGCTGTCGGATATTTCATTATTTGGCATGGGGGCGGTGTACTTTGAATGTATCTTTACTTGTTTTCTTGTTTGTTTGTCCGGACGATATCTCAGCCATCCTTTGAGCTAGGAAGCTGAAATTTCGGCACAGTAGTGAGCAAGTCCTTTGTCAAAAACATTATTTTTTGTTTTTTGAATAATCAATTAATTGAGGAGTTATTTAATTATTAGCGATTAATTAAGTACTTATTTAGTGTTGGGCTAGCGGCTAGGGTGCCGGCTTAGGATCCTAGGATCCTGGGTTCGAATCCCAGTCGATCGCTGAATTAACGCCAGGAGGGTTGACTCAGCCTGTCATCCTTCCGAGGTCGGCTAATTGAGTACCAGTTCACTGGTAATTCCCTGGTTGTCGTTAAAGGCGGCAAAAAGGGTTGGTGTCAGGAAGGGCATCCGGCCGTAAAACATTGCTTCAAAAAGGGGACCAAAAAAACAAAAAAAACAACAACCACGGTTCCCGAAAAAGGCCAACCCCCGCTTCGCGGGGAAAAATGGCCTCTGAAGGTGGTTATTTATTTTTATATATATAATTAAGTACTTATTTAAATAATTAAATTTCCTTTCTCTTCTGACCATTAACTCAGGCACCTTTTGAGTTAGAAAGCTGATATTTGGACATGCCAATGACCAGGTGATTTGGCTGCAAAGGCTATTTTTGATTTATTAATTAAGCAATTAATTCGATTAATTATTTAATTGTTCGATTCATGACATTTTTAATTTTTTTTAAGTTACAGATTCTGATGAAATGGTGGTGGTTTATGTGTTCTCTGACCGAATTGATTAATACTTAAATTTTTTTATGATTACTATTTATTTATTTTCATTATTAATCATTCATTTATTTTCTTTCTCATTTGGCCAATATCTCAGGCACCTTTTGAGCTCAGAAGCTAATATTTGGACATGAGTGACCAAGTGATGTGGCTATCAAGGATATTTTTGATTTATTGATGAATCATTTAATCGATTAATTTATTTATTGATTAATCAATTAATTATTAAATTTTTTATTAATGACTTATTTAACTAAATTTCGAAAAGATACATCTTCGGATGAAGCACGAGTGGTTTAGTTATGCTATTAGCCAATTGATTAAGAAAATATTTTGTGATAATCTTTTATTGATTTTAATTACACAATTAATCAATCAATTAATTAGTGTACACCTCTCCCTCCCAATGCAGCCTCTATGAGCTGCACTGCGGTATTACCGGGCGCCAGAGGCGCCCCAGCAATGCCATGCTGTAGGATATTTAATTATTTGGCATGGGGGCGGTGTACTTTGAATGTATCTTTACTTTTTCTTTTTTTTTTTGTAATTAATCGAATAATTAAATAATTAATCGATTAATTGATGAATTGATTCATCAATAAATCAAAAATATCCTTGATAGCCACATCACTTGGTCACTCATGTCCAAATATTAGCTTCCGAGCTCAAAAGGTGCCTGAGATATTGGCCAAATGAGAAAGAAAATAAATAAATGATTAATAATGAAAATAAATAAATAATAATCCTTAAAAAATTTAATTATTAATCAATTCGGTCACAGAACACATAAACCACAACCATTTCTTCAGAATCTGCAACTTAAAATTTTTTTTTTTTCGTCATTAATCGAATAATTAAATAATTAATAGATTAATTAAGTAATTAATCAAAAATGGCCTTTGCAGCCAAATCAACTGGTCATTGGCATGTCCAAATATCAGCTTCCTCCGTCAAAAGGTGCCTGAGTTAATGGTCAGAAGAGAAAGGAAATTTAATTAATTAAATAAGTAAGTAATTAATCGCTAATAATTAAATAACTCCTCAATTAATTGATTAATCAAAAAACAAAAAATACTTTTTTGACATAGGACTTGCTCACTACTGTGCCGAAATTTCAGCTTCCTCGCTCAAAGGATGGCTGAGATATCGTCCGGACAAACAAACAAACAAGAAAGCAAGCAAGAAAACAAACAAGTACACATACATTCAAAGTACACTGCCCCCATGCCAAATAATTAAATATCCTACAGCGCGGCATTGCCGGGGCGCCTCTGGCGCCCGGCAATACCGCAGTGCAGCTCATAGAGGCTGCATTGGAAGTGAGAGGTGTCCACTAATTGATTGATTAATTGTGTAATTAAAATCAATAAAAGATTATCACAAAATATTTTCTTAATCAATTGGCTAATAGCATAACTAAACCACTAGTGCTTCATCCGAAGATGTATCTTTTAGAAATTTAATTAAATAACTCATTAATAAAAAATGAAATAAGCAATTGATTAATCAATAAATAATTAATCAATTAATCAATAAATAATTAATCAATTAATCAATAAATAATTAAGCGATTAAATGATTAATCAATAAATCAAAAATATCCTTGATAGCCACATCACTTGGTCACTGTCATGTCCAAATATTAGCTTCCCAGCTCAAAAGGTGCCTGAGATATTGGCCAAATGAGAAAGAAACTAAATAAATGATTAATAATGAAAATAAATAAATAATAATCATGAAAAAAATAAATTATTAATCAATTCGGTTGGAGAATACATAAACCACCACCATTACAAGAGAATCTGTAACTTAAAAAAAAATTTTTTTTGTCATTAATCGAATAATTAAATAATTAATCGATTAATTGATTAATTGATTAATTAATAAAGCAAAAGTAGTCTTTGCAGCCAAATCACCTGGTCATTGGCATGTCCAAATATCAGCTTCCTAACTCAAAAGGTGCCTGAGTTAATGGTCAGAAGAGAAATGAAATTTAATTAATTAAATAAGTACTTAATTAATCGCTAATAATTAAATAACTCCTTAATTAATTGATTATTCAAAAAACAAAAAATGACCTTTTTGACAAAGGACTTGCTCACTACTGTGTCGAAATTTCAGCTTCCTAGCTCAAAGGATGGCTGAGATATCGTCCGGACAAACAAACAAGAAAGCAAGAAAACAAACAAACAACCAGAGTGAAAACTGAGTACTCCCTTTCAGCGTGCGTCACTGCCGAGCCCCCTTCGGTGCCCAGCAATGACGATTTGCAATGCCTGGAGATGGCATAGGAAAGGTGCGGTGTACAATAAGGGACAAGTTAGGATCCAAAGTTAGTTTCAGGGGGTAACCCACTCCCCTGGGAGCTCCCATGACTGCATCTCTTCGAGCAATCAGTTGGTAAATAAGAGACGAGTAGGGATCCGAAGTTTGGGTTGTAACCCCCCCTCCCCAACCCCCCCCTCCCCACTGTTAATATTCCTGGGAATAGGAAATGTTAATAGGAAATGGAAAAATCGAACCCTGAGTGATTGTGCGGGCTATTGTCTTGTATTAATTAATGTGTCAAGTTTCAGAACAATCAGCCAGGTGATAAGGGAGAAGTCGCAAAAATAGCAAAAAGTTAATGGACAGACGGACGACCAGATGGACAGACATCCAGACATCATGACGCATTTTCCAAGTTCATCTCTTTGTAAATCGAGATATGACCTAAAAAGCGCCCTTTTTTTTTTTCTTCTTCTATTGTGGTAATTTACCACAGGCTTCCAGCTAGTGTTTATATAATGAACTATAGAACACGTAAGAAACTAAATTGAGAATTAGTATGCAAACCTTAAAGGTGAAACATAACCATTAAAGGTATAGTTCAAAACTACAGATGTTTGCCATTATGATTTTGATAATGTACATTTACCTAATTGTATCCCAAAGTTCTGTTGAATGCACATGGTGAACACTACAACAAAGTGTCACTCATTCAGGATTGCATCACAAAATACACAGTTTTGGTGTTGTATGCATTTTTACGGCGCAGCCCATAGGGCAAAGCCGTCTAGAACAGTGTTTGCCCATCTGTATGTATGTCCCTTCAAACGTATACCAATCAGAGCTAAGGATCTGGTCACATGACAGGGTGATGTGATTACGTCTGATGTCATTACGGCGATACGGCGGCTGACTCTTCACACTCCGGCATTTTGATTCCAATTTCGGTCATGCCGAACATATCGTCGAACCTGTCATATATCACAATCACCATGCTCCACCTTTACGTTTTTCATTCAGTGTTAAACACAAAAAACCGATTGTTAAAATGAACCATCAAACATCGAAAGCATCGGCGTTACGGCTCTTCCAACAAAATGGTACGTACCCAACCCTTCAGGGGTATAGTCTAGATTACAGTAGATCTTTCCTCAGTTCTGTAAGTAAAACTTACCTCACGGATGTCTGGATTCCTCCAAATTTCTTTGTTTAATGTTATAGACAGCATTAGCGACTGTTTTAAAAGCTAATCATGCGTGTTTGTGGTTTATAATATTTTACAAGCCCGGCTACGCCGCTGTTAGACTTTTGGTATTGTTCTTTCCATAAACTGTTTTCAGTTCAAAACGCTTGCTCGTTTTTTAAAATTTATTTATATATTTATTGCCACATTGACGTGCATTTTTTTGGAGTGAATAAATTGTAATTTCTAGGTTTCTTTGTTATAATGTCAGCAATAACGAATGAAATCAAGTTTTTTTTTTTTTTTATGATCATAAACTTTGTGCTCAAGTAAATGGCTACTTTCTGCTGCAAAACACTTATTCATTGACCTACATGTCAAGTGCGGTTTAGCAGTAATGATTTTCACTTTAAAAGCCATTGGGCATTCCAATATATTTATGTTTTTGTTTAGTGTTTGCTTTCAGCATGAGGACAGTCTCAGCTTGTAAATGCCTAATAGGGTACAAAGAGGCTAATACAGCTCTAACCAGCATGAAATTGCTTTGCATTGATTTAGCTTTTGGGTCATGTGGTTTAGGAAATATCTCAGCACCAATGGCTGTGCTTTGAAAGGATCTGAGAATGCAACTATTTGTTTCTTCGCCAAAGTTTTCCCATGTAGAGTTTTCTTATAATCAAAATGCCATTACTTGAGTTCTGAATTGCGCGTTTTGAATGCAGGAAATTGGATTGTGATCTGTGTATTCAATATTGTGAGGGCCCTTCCATGGAAGGTGGTCAGTTATGTGGATGCATTAGTGTTGTTATTATTTTTGAGGCATATGTGTGATCTTGTCTAGGCATTCAACTCTGTCATGTCTTTTGCATTGAATTGATATTATCTGCGTGGGAATGAAAAGGTTTGAAAAGTGTCAGTTCTGTATTGCTGTGCTTTTGTATTTTTTTAAAATATATTTTGTGCGTTTCAGAGGGCACTTTCTGACCTATGCAATATGAAGAGGTATTGGAAAAAAATACCAGCTGAAATATTAACTTCAAATAAATTTTCCACTATTTGCAATTTTATTTGGTTTCATATTTCAAGTGAGTGATGCAGCTTGCCTTGAGCATAGGTTTAACATTGCCTCAGGTGGCAGTGTTGGCTTTCATTTCCCTCAGTTCGGCGGTCCCATTCCCGGCCAACATAAGGTCGCATTGCTTTCGTCGTGGCTTCATCATGGGTCCTCTGTGCCGGCGGCATCAATGAAGATTGCCTTTCAATTCCACATGTTTCTTCGCATTATTTAAGGGCACCACCAAATGCCCACGAAGCAGCATCTTAGCCATAAATCCAGTTGGACAACATGTTAATGCAAAAGTTGTTTTTGTTAAAGTGTGATATTAGAAAGTGAAGGAAGAAAATTAACATATAATGCATTTTTTAAATTTTAAATGTAGAATATGCCTCCATGTCTACCCTTTGTCAATTACTGAGTGTGTTGGAACGTTTTATTTTGGCCAAGAGTGCCTGGCTGTATTTTTGTTGTTATTGTTCATCAATGTCTAATGTATCCCTAGGTAATGCAATGGTAGAAATACTCAAATAATATCATTGGATCAGAAGGGTTGTTCTTTCCCACAATGCCATTTCTTCTGTAGGCTCGAAGGACATGCTTGTAAAACAAGTTGCTAGGTTTCAGTCGTCAGTCATACAGTTAGAAAAATAAAACGCATGCACAGAGGTTATTCCAGTGCTATTATTTATTTAATTGTCTGGGAATATCTTTTGGGTAATGATGCATTCAGCTCGCGACTTACTTGAAGACTAAAGTTGTAAAATGGTGTGCACGCTTTGGAAAGTCGTAAGTAGGAAATTCTGAGAAGGAACGAAAATGTGAAGACATGGATGGGTTAAACACAGCAATGGTAAATAGGAGTTAAAGGCAATGAGCACAAGACCGTAGTAGTGTAGTAAACAGTGATGTTGCACAAGATGGCCTTGGGGTCCTTGCAGCGTCATTGACCTTGACAGTAAACAAAAAAATGCGGAACTTGCAGCCTCAAGCGCTTGACCCCTCACATGACCGATCAAGACATTCAGAGTGCAGTCCTCTGTCTTCATACAGCAAGCTTTGTCCATTTTTACCTCCGCCACCAAAGGTGGATGGAGGTTATGTTTTCACCCCTGTCTGTCCGTTTGTCTGTCCGTTTGTGAACAAAATATCACAAAAAGATGTGGACTGATTCAGACGAAATTTGGCAGAGATGTAGCGTATGTGACAACGACGAAATTATTAGATTTTGGTGAAGATCTGGATTCGTATCCGGCGACTAGAATTTTTGATTGATTCTTCACCATTGGGCCAAAAATGATACATAGCAGGATATCTCAAGAAGTTGTGGACAGATTTGGACGAAACATGGGGGACCGGTTGGGTGTCTGACAAGGACAAATAGATTCGATTTTGGTGAAGATCTGAATATGGATTCGGATGTGAGAATTATTTAATTTTCTAAGTGATTCTTCACCATTGGGAGATCGGGCCAAAACGATACATTGCAGGATATCTCAAAAAGGTATGGATGGATTTGGACGAAACTTAGGGGACCGGTTGTGTGTGTGTGACGAGGAAGAATCGATTCAATTTTGGTGAAGATCCGGATCCGAATCCAACTAGTATAATTTTTAAAGTGATTCTTCACCATTGAGTGATATGGCCAACCAGGTGGAGGTATGCTCTCTACTGAGTGTCGTTCGAGTTT
Organism: Myxine glutinosa; assembly: GCF_964187855.1. Classification (NCBI taxonomy): domain Eukaryota; kingdom Metazoa; phylum Chordata; class Myxini; order Myxiniformes; family Myxinidae; genus Myxine; species Myxine glutinosa. The sequence goes on from NC_136267.1 coordinate 106,181,905, forward strand.
GTCATTTGTGATCATTCATCAGGCAGAAGTTTAGATATGCTTTTGAGGCTTCTTATAGTTGAGTCTTTGTGTGGCATTTCCAACTTTAAATCAAGATTGGCAACCCTGAAATTCATGGCAATGCTGCCGGAAAAGGCTCTCCAGGGTGCTGTGGAACTTTGATCGAAAGCAGCATCCATATGGCCCTTTTAGCCATCTTCCTGACTAATGGCATTTTGTGTTAATAGTGGGCAATTCAGAGTTTCTCTCTACCTTGTCACCATGCAAGGGACCAAACTTTCAAAAAAATGGCGAGGGAGAATGTTTCTCTGTATCATCCACTTGGCATATCGACATGAAGGTTCTTAGGCAGGGAAGGGTTCGATCCTAGTTCTTAGGCAGCTTGGCTTAGACTCAGGGGTTCTTAACCTTTTTCCCTGTCAAGACCCCCAACGGATTGCCCATGATGTCCCCATACCCCCTTCGCCAGACTGTTGACTGACCAAGGCGCACCGAAGGTGCGCATAGCTAGGGGGGACTGGGGACATGTCCCCCTAGAATTTTTATGATTTCTAGGTGCTCTGTGGTGCATTCTGAGGGGTGTTTTTACTTTAATTGCCTAATTTTTTGGATGAAAATTGGTAACTTATTACCCACAAAATGGGCCAAGTTCGGGGATCCGCGCCTGATTTCCAGTGTGACTTCAAAATATCTGAATAGTTTAGATTTACATATGGATAATTAGGAACAGAACAGGAAAGAAAATCATTAGGATTTCATCCCTATTTATTTATTTGGCTGTTAACAAAGAAACAAAACAAACGAAACTAAAACATGCAAGTTTTATGCAAGCCGTTTTTCTAATCTAGTGAGATTGTTGCTGCTGTTTTCGTGCAATCAGAATATGGAATCAGGCACAGTTCGTGACAACGCCACTCGCATATCATCGGACACATCAAGTCGATTTCTCCACTTTGATTTCAGGTTCTATAATGCAGAGAAACCTGTTTCACAGAGATACATATTGGTTCACGAGTTATCAAACAGTGACCACTATATTCGTCATGGGTGTGTGTGTGTCTGTCCGCAGCATAACTACCCGATGATATCATCCGATCTTGATGAAACTTGGGTGGGAGGTTGATATCATGATCTAGTTGTGTCCTGCCTTGAGTGGGTGTATTGCGCCCATTGTGGGCAGGGCGACGCCCGACAAATGTCTTTTTAGGGGGTAATCGAGTTCAAGCTACATCTTCTCCGAGGGAGTTGGTGGAATCTGACAGGGGTTTCGTTATTTGGTTAGGCCAATGTCATGTGTCTAGCCACACGGAGCTCAATTTTTCATTTTCGCCCCAAGGTCAAGGTCACAAGGTCACGAAATTTAGAAAAGTCAATTTTTGATAGTTTTATTACATTGTTCACTTCCTGATAGGATGAAATGTCGTACATGATTTTGTATTATCACATACATCATGAAATACAAATTTTCCAATAAATTTCAGAATCTTCGATCTTCGACCTTTGACCTTTGAAGGTCACAAAGTCAAATTTTCAAAGTTGTCGGAATCGAACCGAATTTTCGGTATTGTGTAGCTAACTAACCTCATAACTGATTATACATTATTTTCTATCTCATTTCAAGGTCAGTAACCTTCGTTTTGACATTTCCAGGCCAGCACCATACACAATTACGTACAGCTGGCTCTTAAAGGCCTGCGCATGCAGCGCATTGGGGCCCTTTGTAAATAGGCATGTACACCGCATGTCGGGGGCCGACACCTGACACGTGGCCTCCCGACTCCCCAGTCCGGGCCTGTTTCGGTTATAGTCCATCCTTTGTCATTGAATACCGCTCGCCCGTGAACCATCGTCGTCTCCTGACTTGTTTATTATATATTTCAAGTTGATATTTCATTGAATTTATTACAATTTATTATTATTATTATTTATTATGCGTCCCATACCCCCAGATTTTGGTCCCCATACCCCCAAGGGGTATGGATACCCCAGGTTTCAGAACCCCAGGCTTAGAGCTGTAATGAAAATGATATTCACTTAATATACTCAGACTAAATATAAAGCTATTATTTTAGTTTACATTAAATCCTAAATATTGTGAAATGTCTTCATAGTTCATGCAACTGGAATGCCATTTCAAACATTAGTATTCAAATTATACGAAAATAAAATAATAGTTAGAGCAATTCATGCTGCTGATGGAATTGTTTGTGCAAAACCTAGTAAGGATGAACATTGATTGTTTATGGGGTTCTGGAACATTTCAAATTCCCTGTGTTGGAACATTTCAAGCCGTTGTCTTTTATCTCTCAAATTCAAAGGACAGTTGTCATGAAAAAACGAATAGGAACTAAGCTTGCAACCATTTCACTGGTAACAAATCTTTGGATTCAGTTCAAATCTCATCCATTATATTGTTGCGGTTTTGAGTCTGTCAAGTGAGTTTAATAAAGGTTAAAGTCTGTCCCCCCATAGTTAGTCACACAAGCAACATGTAGCCTCGTGATAGTATAGTTATGTCTTAGTATTTGTGAGCTTAGTTCCCTTCCAGTGTTAATTCTGCGTTGAGTAGGAGCCAGGAAAATAGGCCCTACTGCCACCGATCATCCTACGTCTGTAGCCTCAATCCCTTCAGCGTTAACGTTGGTTCATATTGGGCGAGTTAACACGAGGCAGGCAGAGGAGGATCGGGGCGGAGTCGAGGCAGAGCGGCAGAAGCAATGACGGTAAGCACGAGCCGCCAATCAGAGCTCAGAGGTGGTGGGGGCGGCGTTGCGTCAGAGGGCGTGGTGAGAAGTCGGGTGAGTTCCAGAAGGCTCGGGGGGCGTAGCTATAAGAACCGCTGCGCAAAAGCCCTCGACAGGACTTGTATGAGAGAACTTGCGGTGAGAGCACTAGCGCGTGGACTCGCAGAGGAGAGAGAGATAAGCGGACTTGCTGCCTGATGAACTTGACCATTGCCCGAGAACGCGCGCTAACCAGCTCGGAGTGTAGTGAAGAAGAGGAGTTGGTCGCTACATATACGCGGGCGCAGCCAGACGCGCTAATGAACGAATAGCGCATTTGAGACGCGCGAGTGAACAAGGCTGGGTAACCGCCAGCCGCGCCAAAGTCCGCCCTCTACCATTCCACCCCATCATCTGCTTGTTCGAGAGACGCGTTATGAGTCCCTACCTTCGCCTGCCACCATCTTCGCCGGACGTGCCGGGGCCGTGGAGAGCCGGACGGAGGCCGTCTCTGGACGACGACATCGACGCGTGGGGAACACCTGCCCATCTGCAATCCCTTGTGTGAGTGTGAGACGGGCCCGTTGTCCCAGGGATAAGTTAAGACTGCTTAAGGATTGCTCTGTGTCTCTTCGTCCTTGAAGTGTATATATGTGTGGGAATAATTAAACCCTTGTTCTTTCTTTCTGATTCGATCGTTCCTGTGGTTTCCTCAATTGACTAAGCGTGGCACGAATAGGATCGCTCCAATCGGGTTCCAACAGCTAAGACTGCACGGGCCACGTGTACGCAATCCGCTCGGCATACTAACATCATACGTGGTTCATGCAAGGCTTGTTTCCTCGCTCCCAGGGCAGTGCGGGTACTTAGGTACGAGCGAAAAGTAGTCCCGAAACCCTACGCCGCGTGTGTCCGGGAGGGACGTAATAAGTCTCGGTTCCGCCAGGCCAGTAAAGACAAGGGGACTAATCCCCCCTTGATAAGGGGAAGAAGGCCGGCGTAGAGAACCGCAACAATATATTACAGGAGCTGATATATATATATATATATATATTGTTACAGATCCCAACGTCGGCCTCTGTTCCCCTATCGAGGGGGGATTAATCCCCTCGTCTATGACTGACCGACGTGGTCCCTAACGCTGCACAGCTACCCCCGGAGAGGCAGGTGCACAACCTCGTTCGTACCGCGGACAGATGTTAATTGCCGAGTGGTTTTAGCAACCGCGGCACGAACTATTAACAAGAGACTAGACCCGATTCCTTAACGTTGGCCAAATCGTGCCACAGGTATTCAATGAGGGAAAAGACAAGGACGAAACGAATGTAAAGGAAAGAAGAACAAAGGTAGGAAATACAAATATGATTTATTACTAATATGTACACAATGAAAGAAACCAAGGAGAAGGAAGGATAATAAAATAAATACAGAAGGATGGAAGAACCAGAAGGACACAGTGCAAATATTAGCTTACCTACTGCAGTCTTACTTAAACCCAGGGACGAGACAAAAGACAGACTACAAGCACACTTACACGGGGGATGATGACAGGAATGGCAGGAGGTGGATGGCTGGAGGGAGAGGAAGGTTCAGCTGGATGCTGGCTGGAGCTTGATCCCGCACGGGACGTCGGGCTGGACCTCGACGGCCACCGATGCCACCGATGCCACCGCAAACTGGTTCCCACGTAGCAGCGGGTCGAAGCTGCGTGGTGGAGTCAAAGCTGCGTGGTGGAGTCAAAGCTGCGTGGTGGAGTCAAAGCTGCATGGTGGAGTCAAAGCTCATCTCTCGTATCTCCTCTCTCTCTCGTGAGGGGCGTGGCGTGACGGGTTCGCTCTCTGACGCATCTCTTCTCGCAATCCTTCCCCACACACTTTTATAAGGCCCGTCGCGATCAAGCCGCGCCACGCCCATGATGGTGTCTCCCCAGCCCTGATTGGCTGGTGGGGGCTCGCTGGGCTCCACCTTCTCATGACGAGTGGAGGGCAACGCCCTTCTTCCCCGAGACGGAGCACATGGCCAATGGCGGCAAATGCTGAAAACCGCCCGATGCAGTTGGCAACGGAGGCTTTGGGAATGGGGGCTTTGGGAATGGAAGGGAGCTACCTTATGTCATCTGGTGCAATGCAGTGTCAACTAGTGGGAACAGAGCCTTCAACTACATAGAATAAGGAGATAACTACTTAAGAGGGTATATGATTGGCTACATGTATGTATATGGCTTAACTAGGAGGACGACCTTTGACCTCGACACGCGGAGGGTGATATGTACAACAATTCATTACACTTACAACAATACAAAAACACAACAATTCTCCAATCCACAACAATATATATATCTATCTTTATATATACAGTCATCCCTCGTTTATCGCGGGGGTTACGTTCCAGAACCCCCCGCGATAGGTGAAAATCCGCGAAGTAGAAACCATATATTAATTTTATTATTTTTATATATTTTAAGCCTTTAAAAACCCTCCCCATACTCTTATAAACCTTCCCCATGCTCTTATGAACCCTTTCTACACTCTTAAACACACTTTTGAGACCCATCCTTAGTCCTTATGTATTAGAAAAATATTTGTACGTGTATATATAGCTGTACAGTACATTGATGCAAGTTCTTTTATAATTGCAATTAATTAACAAACAAACATACACATATGATCATGGAACTACACAAGTACAGTACAACAAAGTATTTACATTGATGCAAATTGTGTTTTTGAAAGCAAAAGGCAATAATTGACAAAAGTGCCTTTAATCAAACCTGAGGCCTAAGCATACAGAAGTCTTCATGAGCTATTCAAAATAGAGATGATGATTAATTTTGAAAATTAATAAGAAATGCATTAGCTTCCTCTTGCATATGCAGCAGCTTCCTGATGGTTAATTTGTAGGAAGCAGTGGGGGGTGGAGAGGAGGTGAGGAGGGTGGTTATTCCTGATCTGATGCAGTGATGAAGCAGATATCTCATCTGTATCAAAAGGTAATGACCGAAAAATCCCATCCTCCACAACCTCGGTCATTCATGTTACTCAGCGACTTAATTTAATTGCAGCTTTAGACAACATCATCGAAATCGTCATCATGATCATGTGTCTCTAAGTTGTAAACATAAGTTATTGTAAATTAGAGGTTACCCAAAGTATGATGACTCTTAAAACCATATTGATCATTAAACTGCAGGACACAGTTTGGCATCAACCTTGCAAATTACTTAAAGTAGCGAAGAACCATCCAAGAACCCTCCTTACGGATGGGTTAATTACCCCCAGAATCATGGACAAGTTAATTACCCCCAGAATACGGGACTTTCAAAATGCGCGATTCTTTGTCTACTCATTTATAATGCGTATTTTATTTCGATTTACTGTAATATTCTTTTAATATAGGTTTTAATTAATGTGTTATATTTTTATTTATATTATTATTAATTTTTTAGGCGAGAAAATGCTTATTTTACCGCAAAAATAATTAAAATAAAAAAATAAAAATACCTATAGGCCGCAGAATCCCGCGATATAATGAAAAATCCGATATATAATTTTACATATACTAGCGAGAAAAACCCGCGATGTACCGAAGCCGCGAAAAGTGAAGCGCGATATAGCGAGGGATTACTGTATATATATATATATATATATATATATATATATATATATATATATATATATATATATATATATATATATATATATATATATATATATATATATATATATATATATATATATATATATATATATATATATGTATGTATGTATGTATATATATGTATATATATATATACAGTGAAACACCGATTTTACGCGCCCCGATTTAACGCGAATTCGGATATAACGCGATGAGTCATTGGACTTTCTTCTTTTTTTTTTTTTTGCTCTTTCCGGAACTTCTTCCGGAAATGGAACAAACTGCTAGAAAAAGAAAATATTTTTCTGTGAAAGATAAGCTTCACGCACTTGACACGATCAAGACGAAAAGTCAAACTCAAGTTGCACGAGACCTCGGGATACCGGAATGAAACACTTCGTGGCTGGAAATCTCAAGAAGAAAAGTTACGTGCGTCACTTTGCAAAGTTGAAGAAGAAGCAGGACTAAAAGCTAAACGCCTGAAGACAGCCAAATATGTCAGCCTCGATGACTCCCTGTACGAGTGGTTTGTTCAAGCTCGCTCAGAAGGCCTTCCAATGTCTGAATGGAGCAAAGAAGAGCTACACCAGTGGCACTCTGCTGACGACGAATGCCCAACATATGAGCACCTGATGGACGCCGAGATCATCCGCAACGTAACTATAGCACCGGCGGAGGCAAGTGTACCGGTTCTCGAGGCACAAGAAGATGATAATGAAGAGCCCCTACCCCCAAAAGTGTCTGAAGCCATTGAACACCTCGAGGTGTCAATTGGCTGGAGACCCAGGAGGTGGACCACATAAAAATCCTCCAACTCAGAAGCATTCTAGATTTCGCTCGCAGCCAGCGACATGCTACGTTCAAGCAAGGAACACTCGATCACTTTTTCAAGAAATAAACTGTAAATGATGATTGCTAATAGTCTTGAATGTTTTTATTTGTTATTTTAGGATGTTCTAGGATATTAGGGTTACATTGGGTCAGTTTGAATGCTGATTTTCTTGAACCCCGATTTAGCGCGACCCCGCTTTTTTCACGATGACATTTTATGGACCTCAGCGATCGCGTTATAATGGGGCCGCACTGTATATATATATATATATATATATATATATATATATATATATATATATATAATATATATATATATATATATATATATATATATATATATATATATATATATATATGTATATATATGTATATATATTATATATATATATATATATATATATATACATACATATATATACATATATATATATATATATATATATATATATATATATATATATATATATATATAAAGCAAAGATTTGCGGTTGGGAGTATATCCAAATGACTCCATGGTAAGATCTCCAACCTTTAATTGAACAAACAATGACTCAACGTTTCGATTAACAACATGTGAAGCCACACGCCTCCGTTAATCTTCCTCAAGAGTGATAAAATCATCTCAACATCCCCTTACATGCACAGTGGGTGGGGTATATGCAAAGTGGGGTGGGCAATGCTGGACAGCCAATGAAACCGTATCACACCGCTCTCGTGAACGGAGACGTTACCGACCAAATTCAAAAATCAACCGCATATTAACAGTTCAAAATAATCCTGTAAGCAATGCTGGATTATAACTCAAGTGTTGAGAAAATCCGGAACAATCATTACATTTAATTAAAAGTTAAACTTGCAAACGATTAAATTGTCAATTAAATTAAAACTGTATATATATTAAAGCCAAAAATTTTTAAGACAAAATAAAATTGTCACATTATCAAGATCATCACATGTGGCCCTATGCGGTAAAGGTGAATGCGGGAAGGAGGTTGGTTTTAGGGGGGATAAAATGTGGGGGGAGGGAACCAGAGGGGGTTGGAAGAGGAGGGGGGGGGGTGGGAGAGGGGTGGTTTGGAGGGATTGGAGGTGGGAGGGGGCAATTTGTCCGAATAAAAACCTTGTGTGATATATTATGTGGACCCGTTGTTCAAAGTACGGAATGCCTGCTTCGTTTACACAAGAGTGGGTCAAAAGCTACCGGTAAGTCAACGACCTCTTGTGTGATCGAGGTAACAGTTTCTTCTGTGTGCCAAGCCTCCAAAACATGTCTTCTGTTTCTGTTGGGTGTGGAGCCCAAAATATCAACCCTGTCCCATAAAGGTGTGTGGCCTTCCTTAAGGCCGTGTTTGGCAATAGCAGATCTGCTAGGATAATTACATTCAAATGCTTTTTGGTGTTCAGTAATACGTTGACCTAAGGTCCTCCCGGTTTCACCCACATACTCAGCTCCACAACCACAGGGCACCACGTATACCACCCCTGACCTATCCTTCCTCGGAAGCTTGTCCTTGACCCTCATAAGGGCTTGGCGAAGGGTGAAAACCGGTGTGAAACTCACCCTCACTCATGCCGATTTCAAAATTCTGCCGACCCTCTGTGAAACCCCCTGTACAAAAGGGAGAACACACCAACCCTTTGGTTGTTCTCGCGGTCTCAGCCTGTTGTGTGGGGAAGCCCTTATCGTTTTCCTGTTGGGTAGCAAGCTGTCAGGATAGCCATTTGCCCTTAACAGGTCGAGTACACAGCTCTCGGAGGCACACACCAGCTTGTTGCAGAAGGGCCTTAATTTTGCCATCACTCCCCGATTTGTTCCGAAAGACACCATTGTATCACGGGTGGAATCTGCGATGATGAATCTTGATAACACCACCAAGAACGAAATCAGATCACGTGTGGCTGCTGTTTTACTTCGCCCTCCGCAATTTTCACGCAACAATTTCAATTTGGACCCGAAAGAACAACAAGCTTTACGAGAGTTACGCAACATGGACGATGTGGTGTTCTTACCAGCGGACAAAGGACGGGCAACGGTGCTCATGGATCGTCTTGTATACACGAACAAAAAGCAGGATATGTTGGCTGACCAAAGTACTTATGAACGGTTAACCGCAGATCCAACGAAGAAGGAGGAACGAAGGTTAAACTCAATGCTTGCCAGATTAAAAGCGACTGGGAGATTATCAGCTGCGGCATACAAACGTCTGTACAGCAGTAAGGGCGTGGCTCCCAGGGCATACGGGCTACCGAAAGTGCACAAAGAGGGATTTCCGCTCCGGTTAATCGTTTCCTGTATTAATGGTCCATCATATGCGCTATCCAAGTTTTTGGCAAACATTTTGAAGCATTTGGTGGGGACGACAGAGCGAACCGTACACAATAGCACAGCATTTGCTGAAAGAGTGAAGCAGCTCACCATCGAGGCACACGAGACCATGGTTTCGTTTGATGTTGTGTCTTTATTTACCAACGTGCCCATAGCCCTGGCGATTGAGGTGGCAGACCGGCGTTTGATGGAGGATGATCGATGGAAAGAGACTGCGGGAGCTTTAAGCCCGATGGACGTCTGTGACATGCTTTCTACCTGCCTCTCTTCCACCTACTTTGTATTTAATGAGGTATATTACAAGCAGGTTTATGGCACCGCCATGGGTTCCCCGGTATCGGCTGTGATTGCCAACATGGTGATGGAGGATTTGGAGGAACGCACCATTCCAGCCCTGTTAGTGCAACCACGTGTTTGGTTCCGGTACGTGGATGACACTTTTGTCATCTGTCATTCTGATGAGGTGGGTATCATCCATGAGACCATAAATAAAACTTTTTCCTCCATTAATTTCACCATTGAAGAGGAGAAAAATGGAGCCCTTCCCTTCCTGGATACACTCGTAGCAAGGGATCCCAAAGGAGCCTTAAAGGTAACGGTGTACAGAAAACCTACACACACTGATCGCTACCTTGATTTCAAGTCTTGCCATCCAATGGAACACAAAAGATCGGTGGTGCACACCCTCTCAAAAAGAGCACGTGATTTACCATCTACCTTTGAAGACAAGATAAGTGAGGTGGACCATCTTCAAAATGTGTTACGGGCAAATGGCTATCCTGACAGCTTGCTACCCAACAGGAAAACGATAAGGGCTTCCCCACACAACAGGCTGAGACCGCGAGAACAACCAAAGGGTTGATGTGTTCTCCCTTTTGTACCGGGGGTTTCACAGAGGGTCGGCAGAATTTTGAAATCGGCATGAGTGAGGGTGAGTTTCACACCGGTTTTCACCCTTCGCCAAGCCCTTATGAGGGTCAAGGACAAGCTTCCGAGGAAGGATAGGTCAGGGGTGGTATACGTGGTGCCCTGTGGTTGTGGAGCTGAGTATGTGGGTGAAACCGGGAGGACCTTAGGTCAACGTATTACTGAACACCAAAAAGCATTTGAATGTAATTATCCTAGCAGATCTGCTATTGCCAAACACGGCCTTCAGGAAGGCCACACACCTTTATGGGACAGGGTTGATATTTTGGGCTCCACACCCAACAGAAACAGAAGACGTGTTTTGGAGGCTTGGCACACAGAAGAAACTGTTACCTCGATCACACAAGAGGTCGTTGACTTACCGGTAGCTTTTGACCCACTCTTGTGTAAACGAAGCAGGCATTCCGTACTTTGAACAACGGGTCCACATAATATATCACACAAGGTTTTTGTTCGGACAAATTGCCCCCTCCCACCTCCAATCCCTCCAAACCACCCCTCTCCCACACCCCCCCTCCACTTCCAACCCCCTCTGGTTCCCCCCCCCCCCCATTTTATCCCCCCTAAAACCAACCTCCTTCCCCCATTCACCTTTACCGCATAGGGCCACATGTGATGATCTTGATAATGTGACAATTTTATTTTGTCTTAAAAATTTTTGGCTTTAATATATTTACAGTTTTAATTTAATTTACAATTTAATTGTTTGCAAGTTTAACTTTTAATTAAATGTAATGATTGTTCCGGATTTTCTCAACACTTGAGTTATAATCCAGCATTGCTTACAGGATTATTTTGAGCTGTTAATATGCGGTTGATTTTTGAATTTGGTCGGTAACGTCTCCGTTCACGAGAGCGGTGTGATACGGTTTCATTGGCTGTCCAGCATTGCCCACCCCACTTTGCATATACCCCGCCCACTGTGCATGTAAGGGGATGTTGAGATGATTTTATCACTCTTGAGGAAGATTAACGGAGGCGTGTGGCTTCACATGTTGTTAATCGAAACGTTGAGTCATTGTTTGTTCAATTAAAGGTTGGAGATCTTACCATGGAGTCATTTATATATATTGTTGCGAATATGGAATTTGGCCTCCATATCCGCTTGTAAATATTCCCCTATTTTCTCCAATACTCCCCAACTTTCCCCAATCCCCCATTCCCTAGTCCCATTGCATGTAAATAACAATCAGTAGAGCCGACCTTCCCCTTATTCCCCCATTAAATGTCGTGCCCAGGTCCACCGCACCACACGTAGACAACTTTCGGACATCTTCCTAGCTATTCTTATTCTATGTCAGTTAAGGCCTCGTTTCCATTAATTATGACTCTTCGTTGCACCAGAATGTGATTATATGGCATCAGTAGTGAGTTTAGGACCTTTCCCATACCTCCTCCCATCTTCTTCCCCAAACAACAACAATAACAACAACAATTACAACTACCACTACGACTACAACAACAGAGGGGCGGGGAGTGTGCGTCCTCACACCGGCTCGGTTACCCGCCATGACCATGCGCTCCACGGCGTTACCCCGAAGGGGCTGGCTGTCAGCTCCTCGTCAGGGGCGGAGCCAGTAACCCCCCCACGCACCCAATGAGAAGCAACGTGCCGATTCCATCTGGGGCGGAGCTAACGAGCCGAGGGCGTGTCACTCCCCGCCGGATATACGCGGCCCCGCGCCGGATGTGATGTCAGATGCGCCTCAGCTTGGAGAGAGAAGCCACCGCCACCCCCAGCGCGACGATACCTCCCCGCATCTTTGGACCGGACCGGACCGTACTGTACCCTGCCCCGAGCCCAGGAGGACCTGGAGCCATCGATACCCGCTTTCCTGCCATCAACCCCCGTGTGAGTCAGCCGTTGTCCCGTTTGTCTGTCGTCTGTCCGGGGTTAATATAAGAGTGTGTCTAAGTGCCTGTCTTTCTGTGATTATACCTCTAGCCCCTGTAATCTGACCTTTCCGTACGAATATAATCTCCTCCGGAGGTCTTGAGAATTGAAACATTGGTGTCGTATTGTGTTATTGTAATCCAGCCGGGTGTCTTCTTTTTCTTATTGAGCCAGCATCGCGCGACTAGTCAACGTTCGGGCACAATCGGGTAACTTGTGCAGACGTGGTCATACCATAAAACCGCTCGGTAAATAACATCCAAGCCACGTCTGTAACAATTGGTGTCTGGGAGTGGAATTCGGGTCCCGAACCAAATTTTTAAAACATCTAGAAAAAAAAATTTTGGTCAAAATTACGAGCGGCCGAAATTCGTTTTGTTTTACAAAACCCGAATTTTGAAAGTCGCGCTATGGCGGATCAAGACGGCTGGGGTCCGGTAGGGGAGAGTGAAGCAGGGTCGGTCCAGGACCAAATTGAGGGACATGAGGGACATGAGGAGAGCGAAACAGCTGGGGTAGCAGGTGCACAAAATGGCGCTCTCGCGCACGATGCTTCAGGCGCGCAAAAAGGCGCCTCGCTGGTCACCGTGCCCGCGACCGAAGTAGCGCCGCTGGGAAGATTGGAACTTTTTTTTATACAAATGACGGCCCTTATGGAAAAGAATAGTGAGCGATTGGAAAACCAAATGGGGGTAATGGGAAACCAAATGGGGGTAATGAGGGACGAAGCGAGGGGTACCGGTGAGAAGTTAGACAATAATTTTGAGGAGTTAGACAAGAAAATTGAGAAGTTAGACAATAATTTTGAGGAGTTAGACAAGAAAATTGAGAAGTTAGACAATAATTTTGAGGGGTTAGACAACGGGATAAAAGAAGTGAAAAATGGGTTAATGGGGGTAGAAAATAGAATGGCCGCTCAAGAGAATCAAATGGAAGGGATGCAAAAAGGGTTAGAGGGGTTAGAAAACAGTATGGAAGGCAAATTGAGGGACATGAGGGACCAAGCGGAAAGGGAAGTTAACCAAATGGGGCAGCAGATAGAGGGGGTCAGAATGGGGGTAGAAACCAAACTGGATGCTCACAGGGAGGAAATGGAGCAGATGAGGGTGGCATCTGGGCAGGAGATGCAAGTGATGGGAGAGGAGATCAGAAGAGGAGTGAGTGAGGAGGTCGGAGGAGTGCGCGAGGAGGTGAGGCACTGTGAGGAGCACATGGAAAAGGAGGTGAGAAAGGGGACTGTAAAGTTACAAGGGGGCATAGAGGACCTGACGCAGGAGGTGGAACAGCTGACGGAGGGACAAAAAGGACTAACGGAGCAGGTTCAAAGGAACACTGCAGTATTAGGAGGTTTAAAAGCGACACAAAACGACATAAAAAACGACTTGATAGCGACAAAGAGGGAATGTCAGATGGTACGTGAGGGACTGACAACGAGGTTGGACGAGGTGATAGAGGTAATGGAGACGAAGGACCGGCAGGTGAGGACGCACCTGGAAACGGTCAAGGTAGCCTTAGAGGATGAGCTTGAGGAGACGTACCGGGGAATAAAAGAGGTGAAGCACAAATTAGAGGAAGTGGAAGAAGGGATGAGCGAAATTAAGAAGCGACGGAGAGGGGATAAGAAGGAGATAAAAGAGGAGATAAAAGAATTGGTCCAGAGTCTGTGTTCGGATCGTGATGATGTGCTCATTAACCGGATGAGGGATTCGCAGGTGATGGAGGAGAAGCGAAGAGGAAGAGGACCCGGTGTAAGTGGTGACCAATATGGTCGTGCGTATGATGCGCCAGGTGATTTAAGAGGCTTGGGGGTCGAGATAGACCCGGGTGTTCGTGAGAGGCCACTGGTGAAGTGTGCGACAGGTCTGGTGTGCGAAAAAGGAGGTGTGCGAGAAAGTCCGACTCTGGGGTGTGTGAGGAAAAAGTGCACGCCAAGGAGTGAGGGTGCTGGCGAGAGTGAGTCGGTCGTAGCGAGTGTGCGAGGGAGCACATGGAAGCGCGGTGTGGTAAGTGTTACAGAGGGTGTGACGGGAGAGTGTGCGCAAGGGTGTGCGCGAGAGAGGTGTGTAACGGACAGGTGCATGAGGAAAGAGTGCGCTGTCAGAAGTAAGGAAGAGTGTCCACCTGTGGTGAGTGTTACAGAGGGTGTAACGGGAGAGTGTGCGCGAGAAAGGTGTGTGACGGACAGGTGCATGAGGAAAGAGTGTGCTGTCAAGAGTAAGGGTGAGTGCGTGGTCAAGAGTGGTGGTGAGAGTAGTGAGAGTGACCATGAGAGTGAGCTGGTTGTGACAGGTGAGCGAGGATGTACACCTGGGATGGAAGGATGCACACCTGGAATGGTAGAGCGTGAGTGGGAATGCACGCTGGAGTTGGTGGTGAGGCACGTGGTTGGGTGTGCGAATGAGAGCACACCTGTGATTGTCACAGAGGAGGTGACTGAGGAGGGGGCGCGAAGAGGTGTTTTGGTGAGGTGTGCGACCAACGAATGTGTGCCAAAGTGTTCGGTGGTCAGGTGTGTGACCAAGTCTGTGAGTGGAATGAGAGTACCTGGGTGTGTAAGGAAAGGTACGACGAGGAGCATGGAGACGGCTGGATGTGTGAGCAAGGAACGGGCTGCGGGGTGTAAGCGTCCAGGTGAAGCATCGGCGTTAGACGGGGTAGAGTTTAGAACGACTTATAGCCGAATCGGGCCCTCGGTGCGTGCTGGGCCTCACTTTGAACGGCCGCGTCCGTGCTCCACTAGGCGGAGCGGGCAGCTGGATAGAAAGGGTCGTCATGGCGACCACTTTTTGGTGAGACGTGCCGGCAGGTCGAGAGCGGGACATTGGATGGCTCCGTGCCGAGATGGTGCGTGGGATCTCGGCCCGGGTAAGCCCCCGTCCCTGCACCGAGTGCCGGACGCATCCAGCCGCTGGCACAAAACAACCAGCATCCATTGCTTGGCTTTACGAAGCCGGGCTTTGGACAGGGATTGGCGCACCGAGAGGTATTAGTGAGTCGACTGGGTGATGAGGTTAGTGTTTTGGACCCAAAATTAGAGAAAAACAAAATTTGATGATTGGCAAAGGATTGGCAGTAGTGATTGGCAGATGATGGGCAGTGATTGGCCAAATTTTTGATTTGTTGAAATTTGATGTGCAAAATTGGTAGTGAGAGACCCCCGATGTGGTGGGATGGCAAATCCACCATCCCTCACATGTGGGGGGCAAAGGAGCAATAGCTTATGGGGTGTATGGCAGTGAAAACTAGCCCGGGTGGGTTAGGATATTGTGTGTAGGGATCTAGAGAAGATGACCTTAGGTAACGTTAAGGTTAGTTAGTGACTGATACCTGTAGTGGGGACGCAGGTAGATTAGTGTGGATGATAATGACGTGGGAGCGCAATAGTTTAAAGGGACGACTGGGAAGCGCAAGTTTCAGAAGGGAGTAGTTAGCTGAGATGATGCCGTGTGTGTGAGGATGGAACAGGTGTGATTGCACAGGTGTGCAATTGGACAGGTGTGTGGAGCAGTGTATGAGTCGTGAGTGTGTGGATCAGCGCGAATGCGCTTGGGGAGAGAAGGGTGCAGGTGGCACCAAGTGTGAGAGCACAGGTGTGCAAGTACAGGTGTGTGGAGAGAGTTGGAGTAAGTGGTACGGAGTGGTGTGCATGGTGCGAAGGTGTGGATGGGGGAAGAGTGGACCCCTTTCACGAGTACCCGGGGCGGGTAGTGTAAGTGTTAGGTAGAGGGTACAGGTAAATTGTGGTTGGATATTGGCATTTGTGGTGCGGTTGCAGAATGGTGTTGTGGATGGGTGCATTAGTGTTGTGGAAATGGCTGGGCGTGTAGCCTGTTAGTGTGTGTAGTTGGTTGGGCACTCCACCACTGTGAGGATGTCGGCCAGGTGAGGCCGCAGGTGGGCTCTGGGAGCCAGTAGTTGTGAGTGGGTGCCTGAGGATCCCGGGTGTGGATCGGGCAGCCCCGTGCCAGAGAGGGCACCGAGTGGGGAGAGTGCCAGAGGGCCTTCCCCAGGTAGTTAGGTTAGGGTAAGGAGCAGGTAAGCTCGGAGGCAACTGCAGTGGTGGAGGTGTGCAGGTGGGTAGACCCACTGGGAGAGGTACACGCCACAGCCCAGAAATTGTACGAGGGCACCGGGAGATGAATCGGGGGAGTGAGACCCCAAATTGAAGAGCACCACAGTTTGGCCAATGGGAATTGGTTTTTAGAACCCATAGTGTAAGAGGGCCAATGGTTTGGCCGGAGGAAGACCCCGGGTAGTGTAAAGTTGTTAAAGTCATTTAGGAAATAGTTAGGATTGAAGAACCTGTCGCACCATACGCAGCCACTTACCTGTGATGATGATGACTCCACACCTGTGTTTTCTTTGTTTTGTGCAGGAAATGAGAATTGCTGTGAGGATTTGTGAGACGCATCACGACGTGGATGAGACATTGGGGTGATTCCATCCTTCCCTCCCTAGGAGGGACTGATGATGAATTGGTAATGGCAAATTTTGATGTGCAGTTGGAGATGGCAAATTTTGATGAGAGTTGAAAATGGCAAATTTGATTGGTTAGGAGGGAGAGAAGACGAATTTGGTTTATGGGAGGAACGAGGAAGACAGTAGGGATGTTTGTTGATTTGTAAAGTAGATGTTTATGGGTAGTGTTGTGTTGTGTGGATACAGTAAGGGGTAAGGGAGGGGCCATGTAGGTTACCTGGTGGGGGGGGGGCGTACGATAGGAACGTACCTGTCTCACCTGGTTCCCATGTGCCCCCAGTGTGCATCACCTTACATTGCGTGCACTTTTGCGCCCTTACCACCTTACTCACTTGTCTGCTTCTTTTGTCTCCCACCTCCGAGGATCTGGCTTTGGGGTAGAGAGAGAGGAAAGAGAGGTGCTGGCTGCGCAGTTGTGGGCCTGCACTTTCGCTGTTTGCTGCCGGGATCGATACACCATATGGACCGCAATGTTTGTGGCCACCCACAATGGACCGCAGTTCGTTTGCGGCCAAGCACCACCCGGGGATGGACCTATGGGTCAACGTGGCACCTATGCCATACAGGTGAACCACTTTTAGTTGACACCAAGTGCACCACAAGAAGAGCAAGAGACACCTGCAGGGTTAGGGGTTGTCGAATTTATTTTTATTCCAATGAACAATGGTGACTGCACCGATTGGTGGTGGGGTGGTGCTTTTGATGCTGGGAAAGGGTGCTCTGCACGTTATTAAAGGCCGTCGGCCACAGAGCACTCGTGGGTTGGTGTATCGATGCTGGCAAGCGCGCTCTCTCTATGCATAACATCTGCATGTGTTCCTCCAAAAACAGGTCCTGGATCGTAGTGTAAATAGCAGCGTAGTCGTGTAAATAATGCTCCCTACCGGCTGTATGTGTAGTTTGCGAATTCTTTCCGGATTCGGTTATCCTGTGGGTGTGTTTCTGTGAGGAGAAGGGTGCAACGTCGCAGGGGGACATATTTACTCATTTGTGAATATCTGTAAAACTGTCGCACTCAGGGTAGAGTTAATAGTAGAGGGAACTACATTGCGTGCCACACTAAAGTAGGTAAAAATTTATCGGGTCGGGACGCCCCGAGGGTAGAGAAGGGTGCAATGTTGCGAATATGGAATTTGGCCTCCATATCCGCTTGTAAATATTCCCCTATTTTCTCCAATACTCCCCAACTTTCCCCAATCCCCCATTCCCTAGTCCCATTGCATGTAAATAACAATCAGTAGAGCCGACCTTCCCCTTATTCCCCCATTAAATGTCGTGCCCAGGTCCACCGCACCACACGTAGACAACTTTCGGACATCTTCCTAGCTATTCTTATTCTATGTCAGTTAAGGCCTCGTTTCCATTAATTATGACTCTTCGTTGCACCAGAATGTGATTATATGGCATCAGTAGTGAGTTTAGGACCTTTCCCATACCTCCTCCCATCTTCTTCCCCAAACAACAACAATAACAACAACTACAACAACAATTACAACTACCACTACGACTACAACAACAGAGGGGCGGGGAGTGTGCGTCCTCACACCGGCTCGGTTACCCGCCATGACCATGCGCTCCACGGCGTTACCCCGAAGGGGCTGGCTGTCAGCTCCTCGTCAGGGGCGGAGCCAGTAACCCCCCCACGCACCCAATGAGAAGCAACGTGCCGATTCCATCTGGGGCGGAGCTAACGAGCCGAGGGCGTGTCACTCCCCGCCGGATATACGCGGCCCCGCGCCGGATGTGATGTCAGATGCGCCTCAGCTTGGAGAGAGAAGCCACCGCCACCCCCAGCGCGACGATACCTCCCCGCATCTTTGGACCGGACCGGACCGTACTGTACCCTGCCCCGAGCCCAGGAGGACCTGGAGCCATCGATACCCGCTTTCCTGCCATCAACCCCCGTGTGAGTCAGCCGTTGTCCCGTTTGTCTGTCGTCTGTCCGGGGTTAATATAAGAGTGTGTCTAAGTGCCTGTCTTTCTGTGATTATACCTCTAGCCCCTGTAATCTGACCTTTCCGTACGAATATAATCTCCTCCGGAGGTCTTGAGAATTGAAACATTGGTGTCGTATTGTGTTATTGTAATCCAGCCGGGTGTCTTCTTTTTCTTATTGAGCCAGCATCGCGCGACTAGTCAACGTTCGGGCACAATCGGGTAACATGTGCAGACGTGGTCATACCATAAAACCGCTCGGTAAATAACATCCAAGCCACGTCTGTAACAATATATATATATATATATATATATATATATATATACGTATATATATATATATATATATATATATATATATATATATATATATATATACACAGTGAAACCTTGACTTACGAGTTTAATTCGTTCTGTGACCGAGCTCGTAACTCAATTTGCTCGTTTCTCAAATTAAATTTCCCCATTAAAATGCATTGAAATGCTATTAATCCGTTCCAGCCCGCCAAAAACCACACCAATTTTTTTTTAAATATACAGTATATATAAAAATATCTCGCGCTTTATATTTCACCTGTATGCAGCATACAAGTTGGCAGGATGGCCTGGACTGGAGGTACGCACACTTGACTCTAAACTGTCCAGCCTGGGTTTGAATCCCGACCCAGCTATAACCTGTCATGGGTGAATCACAGGCAGGGTGATTCATCAATGTGTGTACCGCTAAACTGGGCGCCCCGTTTGCGTCCCATTAGTTGTTGGATGTTAAGGATCTCACCGTGTTTTCCACAAAGAGAAGGCGAGCTATCGCAGGCACTCTGAACAAGTTGTGGCCTGGCATGCTCTTCTCCTCTGCCGTTATATACGTCCTCCTCGGCAGCTTTTTCCAGAAGAGCCCTGTCTCGTCACAGTTGAAGATTTGCTGGGGGATGTATCGTTCGGCTTCTATCAGTTCGGCAAAAGTTATAATAAAATCTTCAGCTGCCTTCACATCCGCCTCGCCAAGTCGACAACACGCACACCTCGCTCATGTTTTTCGACGATTGCGTGTTTTATATCCAAGCACATCATCCTCTTCTTCTTCTCAGTACTGCCCTTGGCACTCAATTTCTTAGGACCCATGGTTAAAACTAAGAAATTTTCCAAAATAACCAAAATGCGAAACAAAGCAGCAGCGATATACGGCAGAGATGCCTGCACGGCAAGATAACCACGTGACTGGAACCCACTTGGTGGCGGGTGGCGTAAGCTCCAAAATAACCAACATGCGAAAACAAAGCAGCAGCGATATACGGCAGAGATGCCTGCACGGCAAGATAACCACGTGACTGGAACCCACCTGGTGGCGGGTGGCGTAAGCTCCAAAATAACCAACATGCGAAAACAAAGCAGCAGCGATATACGGCAGAGATGCCTGCACGGCAAGATAACCACGTGACTGGAACCCACCTAGTGGCGGGTGGCGTAAGCTCGTAACTCAGATCTCGGCTCGCATCTCAAAGCAATAAACCGCCCGAGCGACGGCTCGTATCTCGGAAAACTCGTAAGTTGGTGCACTCGTAAGTCAAGGTTTCACTGTATATATATATATATATATATATATATATATATATATATATATATATATATATATATATATATATATATTGTAACGAATTTGAGAAGTGTAACGAATTTGAGAAGTGTAACGAATTTGAGAAAATGTAAAGAATGTGAGAATTATGGTTTTGTTGTGTGTAAATGGCACCCTCCGGAATGTAAAGAAAGGTCGAAGCTCGTCCTCTTAGTTAATTCCATAAACCTACACACAGGACACCATATATCCTTTTAAATAGTTAGTCCCTTATTCTATGTAGGTTAAGGATGTGTGTTCCCAATAGTTTGACTCTTCATTGCACCGAATTAAATAAGAGTAGGCCCCTCCGACGCCCCATGGCAGCTTCCAAGTGCCAGGTTTGCCAGGTTTGCTGCAATTGACTCTTTAGCCACTTTGCTGCAATTTCATCCCCTGTCCACTGTTTGCTGCATTTGACTCCATTACGCACGAGGTAACCAACGGAGAAGAAAGGCGTGTCTCCACCTCATCATCGGGGGGAGGAGTCAGCCAAGCGCGAGGAACAAGGCGTGGCTTTGCCAACGCGTCATCAAGAGGGGCGGGATCGGTAGCCCTCGCGACCAATCAAGGCCGAGGCGAGCTGACCGAGGGGCGTTTGCAACGCACGCGGGTAAGAAACCCAAAAGCACATTATAAAAGGACACGCGCGGGTTTCTATAGGGCTTTTTGGAGAAGATTGAGGTCCTGGAGAAGTCACAGAGTCCTGAGAAAAGATTGAGTGGTCCGGAGAAGATTGAGGGAGAGGTGCGGCAGATGCGCGATCCAGCTAAAGCAGCCAAGAGAGAACGAGACGTGAGGGGGTGCTGATACTGCAGCAATATGCCGAGACCCTCTAGGCCCTATTGCCGGTTGTGGAGACGCGGAGCTGCCAGCTGCTGTTCGCTTCGAGCACGGAACGTGGACCTCGACGGTGTGGAATTGCCCGGACCTTCCTGCCCTGCCATCGGCTTGGACCTTCTCCTCCCTCCAGTGATTCCTGCCATCATTTCCCCGTGTAAGTGTGATTGTTCGTCCGTCTTTCATGTTGTCTTGGGGTATTAATTAAGACTGCCATATATATAAGCTAATCATTGCACTATGTCTCCTGCTCCTTCCATTGCCTTATAAATCATCTTTCTTTTCCTTTCTGCTTAGTGTGTATAAATAGTAATAAATCTTGTTATTCCCTACTTTGTCTTTACTTCTTCATGCTCTTTCGGTCACTTTAGAGGTTTCCATATTGAGTGTACGTGGCGCGATTCGGCCAACGTTCAGGATCGGGTTTAGTGAAGGCTAATGACTCAAACTTCGGGTTGCTAAAAACCGCTCGGCAACTAACTAGACCATCCAAACCGTGGTTCGAGCGGTACTTGTCTCCCTAGTCTGCGGAGGGACGGATAAAGGTATTCGGGATAAACCCTGGACCCATAACCCTGATCCGTTCCATCCCGCGGGATAGCGTTACAAGTGCCAGGAGCGGAGACGGTCAGCTTAACAAGACAAGGGACTAACCACCCCTTGCTAAGAGGGAAGAGCCGTACTCCGTATCCGGAACAATATATATATATATATATATATGTTGTTACGGACATAGTGCACTTGTGCACTTGGCCTTCTGGTTTAAGATGTTATATTTGCCGAGCGGAGGCTCCGCGACCGAACAGTTATTCCCCGACTAACACCCGATTCACCCAGACGTTGGCCAAATCGCGCTATGCTAAATCAATGATAGAAAGGACACGACGACTGGGATAGATGAAAGGACGCAAGGGGTACAGTTCTCAAGACCTCCGGAGGAGGGTATAATTACAGTGGTGGAGAAAAGGGGGTAGATTATAAGGCAGAGTGAGGTAAAGACACAGAAGAGATGGGCACTTAAATACAATCTTATCTATTCCCGGACAGACCACGGACAAACGGACAAGGTAGACTCACACGGGGATTGATGGCGGGAGTAGGCAGGTCGGTCGATGGCACAAGGTGCACCTTGGCTCGGGGACAGGATAAAGCACGGTTCAAAAGATGCAGGGAGGTCTCACAGCGCTCGGAGGTGGTCTTGCTTGCTCCAAGCTCAGCGTGCATCTGACGTCACCTCTCTCTCACTGCGCATGCTCAACAGGGAGTGACACGCCCTCGGCTGGTTGGTTCCGCCTCAACTGGGGCCGGTCCGCCACTTCCATTGGGTGCGGGGGTTACCGGGCTCCGCCCTTGACGAGGAGCCGACAGGGAGCCCCTGTTTGGTAACCCCGTCGAGCACATGTCCGATGGCGGCTCGTTGGGAAGGCCTGGTGCCCTCCCACCACTCCTACCAAGCCGTAGTGAGGACGCGCACTCCCTGCGCTCGTTGTTGTTGTTGTTGTTGTTGTTGAACTGTGAGGAAGAGCTGCGGGGAGGTATTGGGAGGTCCTAAACTTCCTAACGGTTCCATACAATCACATTCTGGTGCAACGAAGGGTCAGAATTAATGGAAACGAATCCTTAACTGACATAGACTAAGAATAACTAGCAAGATGTCCTATAGTTGTCTTACATGAGATGCGGTGAACCTGGGTGCGACATTTAATGGGGGAAATAGGGGGAGGTCGGGTCTACAGAGTGTTGTTTACAGAAAATGGGACTAGGGAATGGGGGATTGGGGAGAGTTGGGAAGTATTGAGGAAATAGGGGAATATTTACAAGCGGATATGGATGGATGCAAATCCCATATCCGCAACACTGCACCCTCCTCGACCTCGGGGCGTCCCGACCCGATAAATTTTTACCTACTTTAGTGTGGCACTCAGATGTAGTTCCCTCTACTATTAACTCAACCCTGAGTGCGACAGTTTTACAGATGTTCACAAATGAGTGAATATGTCCCCCTGCGATGTTGCACCCTTCTCCTAACAGAAACACACCCACAGGATAACCGATTCGCGGAAAGCATCCTCAAACTAAACATACAGCCGGTAGGGAGCATCATTTATACAAGACTACACTGATATTTACACTACGATCCAGGACCTGTTCTTTGAGGAACACATGCAGATGTTATGCATAGAGAGAGCACGCATGCCAGCATCGATACACCAACCCACGAGTGCCCTGTGGCCCTACGGCCTTTAATAATGTGCAGAGCACCCCGTCCAAGCACCAAAAGCACCACCCCATTATGTACAGTCAGCACCATCCGGTGCACCAATAAAGTGTTCAATAACAATGCACCATCAAGTGTCCATGGTCACCGGTGGTGTCGCAGCCGGCCGATGTTCTGCCGCTGGTCTTGCCTTCATGGAGTGCACTTGGCCTTCTGGCTTCTTTAGAAATAAAGAAAGGCGCCAACCGCGTCCATTTCTGAATTGTGGCCGTCAGGGGGGCCAAATAAAAGTGGTTCACCTGTATGGCATAGGTGCCACGTTGACCCAGAGGTCCATCAACGGGTGGTGCTTGACCGCAAAAGAACTGCGGTCCATTGTGGGCGGCCACAAAAATTGCGGTCCATATGGTGTATCGATCCAGGCAGCAAGCAGCGGAAGTACAGGCCCACAACTGCGGAGCCAGCACCTCTCTCTCCTCTCTCTCTGCCCCAAAGCCAGATCCTCGGAGGTGGGAGACAAAAGAAGACAAGTGAGTAAGGTGGTAAGGGCGCAAAAGTGCACGCAATACAAGGCAATGCACACTGGGGGCACATGGGAACCAGGTGAGACAGGTACGTTCCTACCGTACGCCCCCCCCCCCCCCCACCAGGTAACCTACATTGCCCCTCCCTTACCCCTTACTGTATCCACAAAAGACAACACTACCCATAAACATCTACTTTACACATCAACAAACGTCCCTACTGTCTTCCCCGTTCCTCCCATAAACCAAATTCGTCTTCTCTCCCTCCTAACCAATCAAATTTGCCATTTCCAACTCTCATCAAAATTTGCCATCTCCAACTCAACATCAAAATTTGCCATCACTAATTCATCATCAGTCCCTCCTAAGGAGGGAGAGATGGAATCACCCCAATGTCTCATCCACGTCGTGATGCGTCTCACAAATCCAAACAGCAATTCTCCTTTCCTGCAACACAAAACAAAGAAAACACAGGTGTGGAGTCATCATCATCACCTCAGGTAAGTGGCTGCGTATGGTGCGACAGGTTCATCAATCCTAACTATTTCCTAAATGACATTAACACACTTTACACTACCCGGGGTCTTTCCCTGCCAATCCATTGGCCAACTTACACTATGGGTTCTAAAAACCAATTCCCATTGACCAAACTGTGGTGCTTCTCAATTTGGGGTCTCACTCCCCCGATTCATCTCCCGGTGCCCTTGCACAATTTCTGGGCTGCGACGTGTAGCTCTCCCAGCAGGTCTACCCACCTGCCACCTCCACCACTGCAGTTGCCACCCGAGCTTACCTAGCTCCTCACCCTAACCTAACTAACTGGGGAAGGCCCCTCCTGGCTCTGTCACCCCACTCGGTGCCCTCTGGCACTGGGCTACCCGGGTCCGTCCTCCGGATCCTCGGGCCCCATCCGCAACAACTACTACCGGCTCCCAGAGCCCACCTGCGGCCTCACCTGGCCGACATCCTCACAGTGGTGGAGTGCCCAAACCAACTACACACACTAACAGGCTACACGCCCAGCCATTTCCACAACACTAATGCACCCATCCAATCATCATTCTTCCACCCACACCACAGATGCCAATATCCAACCACAATTTACCTATGCCCTCTACCTAACACTTACACTACCCGCCCCGGGTATCCGTGATGGGGGTCCACTCTTCCCCCATTCACACCTTCGCACCACGCACACCACTCCGTACCACTTACTCCAACTCTCTCCACACCACTTATTCTCTGCTCCATATATTCCACACACCTGTACTTGCACACCTGTGCTCATACTTGGTGCCGCCTGCACCCTTCTCTCCCTGGACCATTTGGTCAATACAACTCACATCACCATCACCATCATTCAAACACTGCTCCATCCACCTGTCCAGTTGCACACCTGTGCAATCACACCTGTTCCTCACACACTTTTCACAATACACTTCTATACACCTCCAACACTCACACGGCATCATCTGAACTACTTGTTGACCAGCTAACTTAGTGCTCCTCGTCTTCCCTTTAAACTAAGCACATAACACGTCATTATCATCCACACTAATCTACCTGCGTCCCCACTACAGGTATCCTTGTCACTAACTAATCTTAACGTTACCTAATGTCATCTTCTAGGTCCCTACACACAATATCCTAACCCACCCGGGCTAGTTTTCACTGCCATTAACCCCATAATCTAGTGCTCCTTTGCCCCCATCATGGGAAGGGTGGCAGGGATGCCACCCTTACCCACCGTCATACGGCGCGAGTGGGACCTTGTGGGACCACCTCGTATGTGAGTCGTTGCCCGCCTGCCGGACCCCGTGCGTCGCCCCTTGCGGGGTCAGCGCGGGGCCGAACCTGCCGGGCCCCCACAGTACATTACCCCCAAGGGGCTCCCGTGCCTCCCCTGTCCCTCTAAAAACTACCCCTGTTGGTGTCGATGCATGGGTCACGCTTCCGCAACCCGCTACCCATTCCATACCACCACAACCTTGCTCACTCACGCCTCGCACCTCTCCCATCACCGGACCCTCTTGCTCGCACCCTCGTTCCATACACTCCGGACCAGCCATACACCTCACTCGTGGCCTCTCACGAACATCCGGGTCCATCTCGACCCCCAAGCTTATTAAATCACCTGGCGCATCATACGCACGACCATATTGGTCACCACTTACACCAGGTTCTCTTTCTCTTCGCTTCTCCTCCATCACCTGCGAATCCCTCATCCGGTTAATGAGCACATCATCACGATCCGAACACAGACTTTGGACCAATTCTTTTACTTCCTCTTTTATCTCTTTCTTATCCTCTCTCCGTCGCTTCTTAATTTCGCTCACCCCTTCTTCCACTTCTTCTAATTTCTGCTTCACCTCCTTCATCTCCTCGTGCGCCCCCTTAAGTTCTTCCTCAAACTCCACCTTATTTTTTTCTATGTGCTCCCGCACCTCCTGCTCTTTAACCTCCATCACCTCTACCACCTTGTTCATTTTCCTCGTCAGGTCCTCATGTACCGTCTGACACTCTTTTTTAATTACCCCTACGTCCTTTTTCATCTCCTTCTGTGTCGATTTTAAACCCTCTATTACCGCTGTGTTCTTCTTTACCTGGTCCCCCAACTCCTTTTGTCCCACTGTCAGCTGTTCTACTCCCAGCGTCAACTCCTTTATACCACCTTGCAATTTTACAGTCCCCTTTCTCACCTCCTTCTCCATGCGCTCCTCACAGTGCCTCACCTCCTCGCGCACTCCTCCGACCTCCTCACTCACACCTCTTCTGATCTCCCCTCCCATCACTTGCATCT
Organism: Myxine glutinosa; assembly: GCF_964187855.1. Lineage (NCBI taxonomy): Eukaryota > Metazoa > Chordata > Myxini > Myxiniformes > Myxinidae > Myxine > Myxine glutinosa. Next base: position 106,208,653 of record NC_136267.1, read on the forward strand.
CCTGCCCAGATGCCACCCTCATCTGCTCCATTTCCTCCCTGTGAGCATCCAATTTAGTTTCTACCCCCATTCTGACCCCCTCTATCTGCTGCCCCATTTGTTTAACTTCCCTTTCCGCTTGGTCCCTCATGTCCCTCAATTTGCCTTCCATACTGTTTACTAACCCCTCTAACCCCTTTTTCATCCCTTCCATTTGATTATCTTGAGCGGCCATTCTGTTTTCTACCCCCGTTAACCCCTCCTGTATTTCCCCTAATCTATTGTCTAATCTCTCAAATTTGTTGTCTAGTCCCTCAAATTTGTTTCCTAATCCCTCTATTCTACTCCCTAACCCTCCGATCTGGGCCCCCATGTCCTCCCTCAATTTCTCGCTATTGGACCCCATCCTTTGTTCTAACCGTTGGCTATTGGCCCCCATGTCCTCCCTTAATTGCTTGCCCATTCTTTGTTCCAATTGTTCGCTATTCTGGGCCAACAGGGCCCCTATTTGCGCCATGAGGACTTGCATGTCCACCGGCGGCACGGGTACAGCTACCGCAATCCCCTGCGCGGCGCCGACCTGTTGTTCGCGCTTCTCTTCCCCATGCCTAGCGCCGCCATTTTGCGAACCTGCCGCCCTCACTGCTTCGCTCTCCTCATGTCCCTCAATTTGCTCCTGGATCGACCCTGCCTCACTCTCCTCTACCGGAACCCAGCCGTCTTGATCTCCAATAGCGCGACTTCCAAAATTCGGGTTTTTGTAAAACAAAAGCAATTTCGGTACTTTATAATTTTGACCAAATTTTGTCTAGATGTTTTTTTTTTTTTTTTTTGGTTCGGGCCTCTTATCTCACTCCCCGACACCAGTTGTTACGGACCGCGGTTTAAGATGTTATATTTGCCGAGCGGAGGCTCCGCGACCGAACAGTTATTCCCCGACTAACACCCGATTCACCCAGACGTTGGCCAAATCGCGCTCTGCTAAATCAATGATAGAAAGGACACGACGACTGGGATAGATGAAAGGACGCAAGGGGTACAGTTCTCAAGACCTCTGGAGGAGGGTATAATTACAGTGGTGGAGAAAAGGGGGTAGATTACAAGGCAGAGTGAGGTAAGGACACAGAAGAGATGGGCACTTAAATACAATCTTATCTATTCCCGGACAGACCACGGACAAATGGACAAGGTAGACTCACACGGGGATGGATGGCGGGAGTAGGCAGGTCGGTCGATGGCACAAGGTGCACCTTGGCTCGGGGACAGGATAAAGCACGGTTCAAAAGATGCAGGGAGGTCTCACAGCGCTCGGAGGTGGTCTTGCTTGCTCCAAGCTCAGCGCGCATCTGACGTCACCTCTCTCTCACTGCGCATACTCAACGGGGAGTGACACGCCCTCGGCTGGTTGGTTCCGCCCCAACTGGGGCCGGTCCGCCGCTTCCATTGGGTGCGGGGGTTACCGGGCTCCGCCCTTGACGAGGAGCCGACAGGGAGCCCCTGTTTGGTAACCCCGTCGAGCACATGTCCGATAGCGGCTCGTTGGGAAGGCCTGGTGCCCTCCCACCACTCCTACCAAGCCGGAGTGAGGACGCGCACTCCCTGCGCTCGTTGTTGTTGTTGTTGTTGTTGTTGAACTCTGAGGAAGAGCTGCGGGGAGGTATTGGGAGGTCCTAAACTTCCTAACGGTGCCATACAATCACATTCTGGTGCAACGAAGGGTCAGAATTAATGGAAACGAATCCTTAACTGACATAGACTAAGAATAACTAGCAAGATGTCCTATAGTTGTCTTACATGAGATGCGGTGAACCTGGGTGCGACATTTAATGGGGGAAATAGGGGGAGGTCGGGTCTACAGAGTGTTGTTTACAGAAAATGGGACTAGGGAATGGGGGATTGGGGAGAGTTGGGAAGTATTGAGGAAATAGGGGAATATTTACAAGCGGATATGGATGGATGCAAATCCCATATCCGCAACAATATATATATATATATATATATATATATATATATATATATATATATATATATATATATATATATATATATATATATATATATATTGATGCGGATCTCGAACGTCGGCTCTCCCCTTAACAAGGGGGGGTTAATCCACTTGTCCTTTTATCTTGCCGACGCTAGTCCTGGAAGTTATAACGTCCTTCCCGGTGCGGCGTTAGGTAGGGTTTGTTAGGCCTAGGGGTTCACTACTACCTAATTACTAACGCCGACTGGAAACGAGGGAATAACTCCCGCTCGAACCACGGATATGATGGAAAATGCCGAGCGGATAGCAATCCGCGATCCGAGCTGTTAACAAATGACTAGACCCGATTATAGCGGTTCCAATCGTGCCACGTTTACCCAATGGAGAAAAGACGGATGCGATCGGATAAGAGGAAACCCTTAAAATTGGAAGAACAAAGATTGGTTTATTAATTATGTACAAAGAAAGAAGAAGAGGAAACGAAAAAAATGTACAGGATAGGAAGAGGAAGAAGAAGCACACAGCGCAGCCTTAAACAGTCTTATTCTTAATACCCCAGGACAAACGGGACAAACGGGCCCTTCTCACATACACACTCACACGGGGATTGTAGATGGTTGATGGTCACCAGCGCGTCCAGGCTCCAGCCCGGCTCCGGTCCAGGCTCCGGTCCAACGGACGAAACCCGGCAGGCAGCTCCGCGTGTAGTGGAACGCGAACAGACAATAATATAACGGGGGGAAGGCTGGTGTCCTTGCGGCGTATGTAATACGTGCACACTCGTGCCAAACGCCCCTCTCCAAAGTCCTGCCTTTCACTCCCAACGCCAACGAGCCCTCTTTAATCACAGTAGTGCTGGACAGTTCTCTCATCAGTGTGCTTCCTTGCAGTCCTGTGAAATGTGCGCTCTCCCCAGTAAGCCTTCTCAAATCAGCGCCAGCGAGCAAGTCCTTTCGCAAAGCACATATAACCACGAGTTATTTTACCAAGCGCGCTTCCAACAAGAGTCCTATGGTAAGTCCCGTCACAACCAATTAAGCGCATTAGTCCTTTGAAAGGGCTTTGCGTTCGCCCTTTTATAAGTCAAGCAGCGATCGCTCCGCGAGCCCAAAAGCCACGCCTATCAGGCGATCCTACCTCAGCCCTGGTTGGCTGGGCATCGCTTACCGGCCACGCCCTGATGGTGGGTTGACGTGGCCACACCTTCTTCCTGGCGCACCGCCCCCTTTCTCGGGCCTCACCTCGTGGCTTATGGCAGCGTTTGGGCGGAAGCCCAGCAAGGCTGCGAACGCTGCTGGCAAGGCGTGTAACAATTTGGGAGGGCCATGGGGCACAGACAGGAGGGCGTGCTTAACGGCGTCGCTTGGAGAGGGAGGCTGGCAAAATGAATGGATTTGGGACCTACTCCTTATTTGATTGACACAACGCAGATTCAACGATTGGAAACATGGCCTTACCTATACACATACTAATGAAATAACTGAAGTCCTATGGTGACCTACGTGTTGCTTGTGGCCTAACTATGGGGTGCAACCTTTAACTCCTTTAATGTCATATTTACAAGTGTGGGTTCTCAAAACCACAACACTGCACCCCCTCCCCCCCCCTTTTCCTAGGCTCGCCCCGAGCCGAAACAATAGGACTATCTTTTAACAATTAGTGTGACACTTAGGTGTGGTTACCCTCTACTTTTAACCTACTACCCTGAGTGCGACAGTTTTAACACTAGATATGTCCCCCCTGCTGCGTTGCGTCCTACCTAACTGACTTACCCCCTCGCTCCCCCTAGCCCAAAATTAACCGAATTACGGAATTATTCTCAAACTACACATAAAGCCGGTGGGGAGCATTATTTACAAGACTACTATTATTTACACTACAACCCAGGACCTGTCTTTTGTGGGAAAAAGCAGAAATAATTTGATAAGAGGAAAATGCCATTGCAATGCACTGCACCGATACACCATACCCATATGTACCAATAATAAAATGCACCATAAAGCACCAGCACCAAAAAAATGCACAAAAAACACCAAAAATGCACAAAACAAACATTTTTAAATGATTGATGTCTTCTTGCGCTCCTCTGCTGGGCCGATGTATCTTGGCTTGTCTTCTTGCTTGATGGAAATTTAATAAAAAGGGCACAAACCACGTCCGCTTTTTTATTTGTGGCCAGCAGGGCCAACTCAGGTGGTCCACTGCTGGGCATTGATGCCACTTTAAAAAAGTGGTCCGCAAGCCAGATACTGCTGGCAGCAAAGGTCTGTCCCAGCAGAGGTGCCAGGCCACAGAACGTGTGGTCCATAAGTGCCAGGCCACAGAACGTGTGGTCCCTATGTGCCAGGCCACAGAGCGTGTGGTCCATAGGGTGTACCGGTGCAGGCAGGCATGCAGGCAGCAAGGTGCAGGTAGCAAGAGTGCGGCCGCACAATTCAGGGCACCTGCACACTCCCCTCGGACAAAAGACCATGGTCCATGAGTGGGGAGGCAGACAAAGCAGAGATTAGCGAGGGGCAAGGGCGCAAGGGTACACATCAATGCAATGTAATGCAATATGAGGGGCGCGGGAGAGCGAGCTGAGAAAGCTCGTCCCTACTCGTCCGTCACCCCCCATGTCAACCTACACTACCCTTGCCCTTACCTGTATTTACACTTTACAAATTAGTCTCTACCCGTCTTGTCCCCCATATCTCCCCCTAAACCAAATTCGTTACCAATCCCTCCCAAGAAGGAAGAGATGGAATACATACAATGTCTCACCCACGTCAAGATGCGTCTTTCATTCCAAATGTTTGCCAAAATCTGGTGTGGAGTCCTATCACCTTGGTGAGTGGATGCGGATGGTGCGAAGAGATTTTCTCCCAACTATACTCTAATTGACATTAACTCTCTTCAAAACTACCCGGGGTCTTGCCCTGCCAATCCATTGGCCACTTTATACTATGCGGTTCTAAAAACCAATTCCCATTGACCATCCCTGTGGTGCTCACCAATTTGGGGTCTCACTCCCCCGATTTTTCTATATTGTGCCCTCGCACAATTTCGGGGCTGGGTCGTGTGGCTCTCCTAGCAGGTCCTACCTACCTGCGCACCTCCGCCACTGAACGTCGCCACCCGAGCTTGCCTAGCTCCTCACACCCTAACCTACCTGGGGAAGGCCCTCCCTGGTGCTTACCCCCTCGATGCCCTCTCTGGCATTGGGCTACCCGGGTCCTCTCCTTAGGATCCTCGGACCCCGCTGAACTCTACTTGAACTGAACACTGACTCTACCTGGCTCCCAGAGCCTACCTGCGTCCTCACCTGGCCGACAGACTACCAGTGGCGGAGTGCTCATTTAACCATATGCACTAACAGGCCACACGCCCAGCCATTCCATACACTTATGCACCCAACAAAACACTACTTTCCACGACCCGCACCACAGATGTCAATATCCAACAAATTTACCTACTCCCTCTACCTAACTTTAAACTACCCTCCCCGGGTATTCGTGAAGGGGTCCATCTTTCCCCCATCCACTCCTTCGCACCATGTACTCCACTCCACTCATCCCACAATACTCACTCCACACCATTTATTCCACACACCTGTTTCCATACACCCCAAATCCACATTTGCATCCTATGCAAGTCATTCACTCAACACCATTACTCTCAACTACAATACCCTCACAATACATCACTTCTCCAAACCATTGCCTCATTCACTCAGATTATCCCACGCTCCAATTCCTCATTTCAACATGCTCACCAGCAAGACTCTCATTCAATTCCTCATTTCATCCTAAACTTCAAGCTCATACACAGCACCATTTAATCTAACTATTTCCCCTAATACTGGTGCTTCCCCTGTCATCCCTTATACTACACACATCCCCCGTCGTTATCATCCAACTACTCTACTCTACGTCCCCACTGCCTGTACAAAAGTCACTACTTAAATCTTATGTCTCCTAAAGTCATTTCTCGATCCTAAACATTATCCAAGCCCTCCCTGGATAGTTTGCACCACCAAACTCCATAAACCTATAGCTCCTTTGCCCCAAAGAAGGGATGGTAGATTTACCATCCCTCTACATCACTATTTCTATTTGTCCACGACTCTGAGCCTCTCGTGCGGTAATGCATTTTCACAGCCCGGCTTCGAAAAACCGAGCAATGTGTGCGGATGGTCAGTCTCCTGTAAGTTGGGTCCGTCCGGCATTTTCGATTCTGGGGAGGAGGCATACTCGGGCCGAGGTTCCAGGGTCCATCTCGGCGCGGAGCCCTTCGGTCTCCGGCCCGATGACCCAACCTCCCCCGGTCGGAACACTGCCCCCGCCAAGGGGCGAAGGTCCGACCTGGCCTTTCTCCCCTCAAACCGTGCCGATCGCCGCTCTGACGCGGCACCGACCATTCAGTGCGGGGCCCGGCCCGAATCGTGCACGACGCCCCGAACAGGAGCGACGCTCTTATGGTCCCGGCCGGTCCTCGCAGCAAACAAAACGCACCGCGCACCGAGTGCTCGCGTCGGCTAAACGTCGGTCTAACCCCTATCCTGTTTAACGTCGATGCTCGCTTTACATTCTCACACCACTCGTTCCGTTCGTTCTCTTTCGCTCCATACTCCGGTCTACTCATAACGCTCACCAAACACTCTCGCGCACATTCCTGCGCATCCATTCCACCATTCGCACACCCTGTTACACATTCGTCATTCGCACCCTTCATCAACACATGGCCTCGTGGGCAATGGAGTTTTGGCGGTGTAATGCCAACGAAACAGCCCAACTGTCACTGGCACTTGGCAGAGGCGATTGGGGAAAATTGAAAGGGGAACTATCTCATTTGATTGATGCAACGTAGAGTCAACTATTGGAAACACAGCCTTACCTGAAACACATAATAATGAAATAATTACAGAGAGGTCCTATGGTTCGCTACGTGTTGTACATGGACTAACTAAGGTGCAATCTTTAATTAACAGCCAATTAAGGGGAAATGTACACATGGTCATCTATAAGGGAATTTACTACTAAGTTTACATGTGAAGGTTCTAAAAACCGTAACAATATATATATATATATATATATATATATATATATATATATATATATATATATACAGTGAAACCTTGACTTACGAGTGCACCAACTTACGAGTTTTCCGAGATACGAGCCGTCGCTCGGGCGGTTTATTGCTTTGAGATGCGAGCCGAGATCTGAGTTACGAGCTTACGCCACCCGCCAGGTTCCGTTCACGTGGTTATCTTGCCGTGCAAGCATCTCTGCCGTATATAGCTGCTGCTTTGTTTTCGCATTTTGGTTATTTTGGAAAATTTCTTAGTTTTAACCATGGGTCCTAAGAAATTGAGTGCCAAGGGCAGTACTGAGAAGAAGAAGAGGATGATGTGCTTGGATATAAAACACGCAATCGTCGAAAAACATGAGCGAGGTGTGCGTGTTGTCGACTTGGTGAGGCGGATGTGAAGGCAGCTGAAGATTTTATTATAACTTTTGCCGAACTGATAGAAGCCGAACGATACATCCCCCAGCAAATCTTCAACTGTGACGAGACAGGGCTCTTCTGGAAAAAGATGCCGAGGAGGACGTATATAACGGCAGAGGAGAAGAGCATGCCAGGCCACAACTTGTTCAGAGTGCCGGCGATAGCTCGCCTTCTCTTTGTGGAAAACACGGTGAGATCCTTAACATCCAACAACTAATGGGACGCAAACGGGGCGCCCAGTTTAGCGGTACACACATTGATGAATCACCCTGCCTCTGATTCACCCATGACAGGTTATAGCTGGGTCGGGATTCAAACCCAGGCTGGACAGTTTAGAGTCAAGTGTGCATACCTCCAGTCCAGGCCATCCTGCCAACTTGTATGCTGCATACAGGTGAAATATAAAGCGCGAGATATTTTTATATATACTGTATATTTAAAAAAAAATTGGTGTGGTTTTTGGCGGGCTGGAACGGATTAATAGCATTTCAATGCATTTTAATGGGGAAATTTAATTTGAGAAACGAGCAAATTGAGTTACGAGCTCGGTCACAGAACGAATTAAACTCGTAAGTCAAGGTTTCACTGTATATATATATATATATATATATATATATATATATATATATATATATATATATATATATATATATATATATATATATATATATATACACACACATACATATATGGATATATATTGTTGTTATATGGGTTATTATGTCATACGTTGGAGATAGGAAGCGAGGCCCTCCAATCATAAGGGGATAATTTGCCAGGCAATGCACACAGGCTCAAAGACGCACCATCCAAGCGCATGCTCTAATTTACCGGTCCTGCTGGAGTCCAAGAGATGAGGCAGCCTTATGTCCCATAGGGTCCAAAAAGCATCATCGTAAAAGTCTCTTCGAGAGGGCTTGTGACAAACTCCACCAATCGGCATCCCGGAAAGCACCCGAAAACAGCTCCCACCTCTCGCCAGAGCCGGACAAAAAGGCCTGGCACACTTGATTCTTTCTCTAGGATGGACCCTCTCTCTTCTCTTCACGTGCCTGCATGGCGCGCTCTGCAAGACAGAAAGGCCTTGGGCTTTGTTCACTCTGCACGTGATTTTCGCTCTCTGTGCATGTGGCCTGCCAGCCGGCTGGTCTCTCTCTCTGCCCCCTCTCACTGCACGTGTGCACTATGGACTCACTTTCTGCGCGAGGCCACGACCTGATGCTCTCTCTTGGCCGGACCCTCTGTCAGGCCTCTGCACATACCTGCTCTCTGTTGGCTGCCGGACTCCCTCTCTGTGCTCGTGTACACGACAGAAAGGCCTTGGACTTTGTTAGTTTTGCACGTGTTCATCGGGCACTCTGCATGTGTGCATGATTTGGACTTTCTGCATGTGCCTGCTTGCCTGCTCGTGTCCATGCTGGGTTCACCTTTGCCTGCTCGTGTTCGTGCTGGGGATCGCCTTTGCCTGCTTGTGTTTGTGCTGGGGATCGCCTTTGCCTGCTCGTGTTCGTGCTGGGAATCACCTTTGCCTGCTTGTGTTCGTGCTGGGGATCGCTTTTGCCTGCTTGTGTTGGTGCTGGGGATCGCCTTTGCCTGCTTGTGTTCGTGCTGGGGACCGCCTTTGCCTGCTTGTGTTTTTGCTTGGGATCGCCTTTGTCAGCTTGTGTTCGTGCTGGTGATCGCCTTTGCCTGCTCAGTAACATCAGTGGCCAGCTTCTTGCCCCTACCTTGACAAATCACCAGCTTCATCCTGCCTCGTCTCCCTATTGGTGGTGTCTTGTCCAATGGTGTGATCTCCCCATCAAACCCTTCGACCAATCCTTCGCGAGGTGGGCGTGGCCTCAGCCTGCCTGCGCAATGTGTGTCTGCCAAGTCGGGGTTGTCAGCCCAAGTGCGTCATCTGGGTTCCGGTTAGTTAGTTTTTTGTGGAGGGGGGTGGGGTGGGGGCGGAGGAATTTAAGTCGTGTGTGTGGTGTAGCTAATGGGCCTAACTTATGTCTATGGTGCGTTGCCATACAGGACACAGGGTTGACCACAGGTGTCATGACAGGGGAATTAGCATAATCCCTACTCTATTTAACACAAGGCCTTCCTTGTATGACCACAAATATACACTTAATCCGACATCCGGGCTAGACAGGTCCTCCACTTATTCCATGGGGTGCTTCTTCTTCTTCACGACAGTTGGGGCATGATACCTGCACAGATCTACCTGACATATATCACTACCCCAAAATTCATTACAATATCCTTTTAAATCAGAAAAAAAACCATTGACAAAATTATTGACACTCAAGGCTTAATATTTGGAAGCACACACAGCCTTTGGACAAAATAACTGCAGTCAAGCGCTTCCTGTAGCCATGAATGAGCTTCCTACACCTCTCTACTGACAGTTTGGCCCACTCTTCTTGTGCAAACTGCTCCAGTTCTCCCAGATTTGAAGTGCCTTCTCCCAACTGCTGTTTTAAGATCTCCCCACAGGTGTTCAATGGGATTTAGATCTGGACTCATTGCTGGCCAATTCAGAACACTCCAGCGTTTTATCTTGAACGATTCCTGGTTGCTTTTTGAAGTGTTTGGGGTCATTGTCCTTATGCAAGACCCATGACCTTTGACGGAGACCCAGCTTTTTGACACTGGGTTGAACATTGCGCTCCAAAATGCCTTGGTAATCTCCTGATTTCATGATGCCATGCACACATTCAAGTCACCCAGTGCCAGAGGCAGCACAGCAACCCCAAACCATCACTGAACCTCCTCCATGCTTGACTGCAGGGAAGGTGTTCTTTTCTTTGAAGGCTTCATTTTGTTTTCTGTAAACATAGATATGATGTGCTTCACCAAAAATCACTAACGAGGTCTCATCTGTTCACAGGACATTCTCCCAGAAGGATTTTGGCTTTTTCAGGTGTGTTTTAGCAAACTCCAGTTGGGCTTTCTCAGCAGTGGAGTCCTCCTGGGTCTTCCACCATAGAACCCCCTTTCATTGTGTTGGTGACGAATGGTGTGAGTTGAAACTGTCGTACCTTGTGTCTGAAGGTCAGCTTGAATCTGTTTGGCAGTTGATCGAGGTGCTCTCTTCACCATTCAAACAATCCTTTGCTGCAATCTTCAATCAAGTTGTCTCTTGTGGCCACGTCCAGGGAGGTTGGCTACAGTGCCTTTTTCTTTTTTGTATAGAAGATCGAGGCCCGTGAAACAGCTAACATTAATCACACAAAAAGTCAAACCGACACACAAAACACAAAATAATGGGAGTGGTGGACAAGATGGGGAGAGAGGGGGGAGGACACAAACACAACATTTGAGAGCAAGGACATCGAGAGAACTGTGGGAGGGAGAGGGCTTGGGAGGAGGTGGGAGAGGTATAAAACATATGGACACTGTTAGGACTTCCAGGAAAGAAGTTGGAATTTCAAAAAAAGTGTATCTGGGTTAAAAATTAGCGGGGGTAGAAAAGATCAAGGTTTTGGATGGGGGATTGGGGGAAGATAAGAGATGGTGGTGAACATCTGTTTTAAAGACCTGGAGGGAGGAGTGGGATTGAATGGAGTGGGGGAGTTTGTTCTAGAGGTGGGAGAAAAGCGGAATGAAAGAGTGAAGGTGAGCAGAGACCCTAGATTTCGACAGTTTTACCATAAGAGGGTTGCTGTCAGATCTTGTGCGACCTGTAGGAATATTTGGGGGACAGAGCACAGAGAGAGCTGGGGGAGCAAGGCCGGAGAGGAGTCAGTAGAAGACAGAAAGACCACTAACCTGCCTGCGGTGAGTGAGTGAAAGGCCCTCGGAGTTAGCTTCATCGCAGGAGATTCCAATGATTCTGAAAGCTTTGGTTTCAACAGCGTGAAGCTGAGCTCGGTGTGAGGTAGGAGCACCGGCCCAGAGGGGGGAACAGTGTTCCATTGAGCTGCGGAAGAAAGCCTTGTATGTGGTGAGGAGCTCAGGTGTTCCAAGGAAGGACTTCACACGACGGAGGATGCCCAGGCAGCGACTGGCTTTGGAGGCCAGGTTGGAAATGTGGTTTTCCCAGGAAAGATCATGGCAGATAGTGAGACCCAAAAGCTTGATTGACATAACTTCTTGGAGAGGATGGTTGAGAAAGTAGATGGGAGGATTGTCCAGTCCGTCTTTTCGGAGAGACATAGCAAGAGTGTGAGATTTGTCAGGATTGTAAGACATGTTCCACTTGTTTGACCAGTTTGTGATTTTGTCCAGGGCTGAAGAGAGTGAGGAGGCTGCAGACTGCTGATCTGAGGGATGAGGAATGGAGCGGCAGAGAGTGGAGTCATCAGCAAAGAGATAGAGAGGATTTTCCAGAGAGTCGGAGAGATCATTGATGAAGACCAGAAATAGCACAGGGCCCAGAACACTACCTTGGGGAACTCCAGCCAGAACAGGGAGGGGAGATGAGAGAAATCCATTCAGGGCCACACGTTGACTACGACCATCGAGGAAGTCCACAAGCCATGTGAGGAGATTTCCATGGATACCATAGGAGGAGAGTTTGGTGAGCAGAGCTGGGTGCCAGACCGTATCGAAGGCACGTGATATGTCAAGGGAGACAGCTCTGATTTCCTGTTTGGCATTGAGGACCTCCATCCATTGTTGATACAGCAGAAGCAACATGTCCAGAGTAGAATGACCTGGTCTGAATCCAAATTGATGATCGGTGATCAAGCCATTGGAGAAGAGGAAGGATTTGATATCCGAAGCAATGATGGATTCCTTGACTTTGCTGATAATTGGGAGCAGGCTGATTGGTCTGTAGTTGCAAGGATCTGTTTTTGCACCTTTTTTGTGTAAAGTGGTAATGTTTGCTGATTTCCAAGATGCTGGCAGATGACCTTGAGCAAAGGAGAGGGTGAAAAGAACAGAGAGAGGGTGAGATAGAGCAAAAGAGCAGGATTTTAGGACCCGTGGGCTGATGCCGTCTGGTCCAGTTGCAGAATCTGAGTCGAGGTTTGACAAAAACGTCACCACCTTGTCAGGAGAGAAGGACACAGAGTCCAGGAGCAGTTGGGTTCGACTGGTAAGGTGGGAACAGAGAGAGATGGGTTTGTGACACAAGATTTTGAGGCGAACACAGAGTTGAGGCATTCGGCTTTGTCACATGCGGTGTCAACTGTGTAGCCATTTGAGGTAAGGGAGGGGATGGAAGGGGAACAAACACCAGAAACGGATTTAACCAGACGCCACCAGGATTTGGAGGAAGGAGACAGGTTTGAGAGTTCATTCTTGAGTGTGGAGAGATAGTGCTTCCTGGCCCTCCTGAGGTTAGACGCACACTTGTTCCGAGCTTGGTGGAAGGAACTGAGATTGCCTTCAGTTGGATTTGCCTTCCAACAGGCAAAGGCAAGTTGTTTCAGGGCAACTGCCTCACCACTAGACTCAGTGTACCATGGACGGGAGGAAGGGTAAGAGAACTGAAGACTAGATGGGATAAATCTGTGCATGAGAGAGAGCAGTTTGCTTTGGAAGAATTCCCAGGAAGAATTGATGTCAGAGGCAGTAGAGATGAGAGACCAGTCCAGATGTTTGATGGCTGCTTGCAGACCGTGCCAGTCAGCCTGAGTGAAATGCCAGACTCGTCGGCGCTGAAGAGGCTCTCTGAGAATGGCCAGAGAGATGTCTACTTTAACAAGCACATGATCACAAGAACCGATTGGAGCAGAAGAAGAGCAACAGACATTTGCAGGGAAGTTTGTCATAAACAAGTCTAGAAGAGAAGATACTTCATTGACTGAGATCCGGGTCGAGAAATTGACAGATTGTGTCAGACCCAATGAGTCGCAGAAGTCCTTTGCTGAGGTGTCATGGCTGGTGAGAGAGGAACCCACACCCAGCCAGCTGGCATGATGACAGTTGAAGTCACCAAATATGAGGAAGAGAGAGTTTGGATGAGTTGATAGAAGTTGGTCCATGTTGTCAGACAGCGAAATGTAAATGGAGTCATCACTGTTTGGAGGACGGTACAGAACACATATGAACAAAAGGTGGGAGCGGAGAGGAAGCTGTAGCCAGAGGTACACCTGGGGGTGGGGTGGAGAGAGTGCAGTGCAAGGACAGTGAGGAAGAGAGTTTTTGATAAAGATAGCAACCCCACCACCAGGACGAGGCTCAGGTCTATCATACCGGAGGACGGAGTAACCAGGAAGAGATATTAAGGAATCAGAGACATCTTGAAGGAGGAAAGTTTCTGTTGAGCTGGTCAAGTCTGGATTGTCCTCCTGTCCTGAAGCAACCTGAATGGAGAGATCAATCAGGTTTGAGCAAAGGCCCCGGATGTTTGAGGTCCATACTGTTAATGAGGAGAGAGGGGGAGCATCGGGTGCAGGACAAGGGAGGGGAGGAGTAGGGTCAGTTAAAGGATGAGAGGGGGAGGTAGGGAGAGCAGTTGATGGTGTGTCAGAGATTACAGAAGAGTTACAAGAAAGGGAAGGATGAGGAGGACGAAAAGATTGATGGTGATGGGATGAGGCACAGTGAGGGGTTGTTTGAGGAGGGGCAGAGGAAAGTAGAAGGTTGGGCGAGGTGGAGATATGAGATAGAAGGGAGATGAAGTGTGGAGGAGGCAGCTTTGAGGAGGGAGAATTGGAGAGGGATGGTAGTGGGGGAGATTTGAAGGGGAGGGGTTGGGGGGGAATTTTGAAGGCGAGGGGGGAGTTTAGGAGGGAACGGGCAAGGGGGGAGTTTAGGAGGGGAGGGGCAAGGGGGGAGTTTAGAAAGTGGACGATTTATGAAAGATGAACATTTATAACAAATTGGGCTTTCTGTGATTTTCAAGTTCGCGATCCGTTTGAGAACGATAGAGGAGGGGTGGAATGAAGGTGAGTTTACTTCACGGTTGTTCTTGGTCTCACGCACACGTGAATGTCAGAGGCAGTAGAGATGAGAGACCAGTCCAGATGTTTGATGGCTGCTTGCAGACCGTGCCAGTCAGCCTGAGTGAAATGCCAGACTCGTCGGCGCTGAAGAGGCTCTCTGAGAATGGCCAGAGAGATGTCTACTTTAACAAGCACATGATCACAAGAACCGATTGGAGCAGAAGAAGAGCAACAGACATTTGCAGGGAAGTTTGCGGGGAGAGGGAGATTTGATTGGAGAGGGATGGTAGTGGGGGAGATTTGAAGGGGAGGGGTTGGGGGGGAATTTTGAAGGCGAGGGGGGAGTTTAGGAGGGAACGGGCAAGGGGGGAGTTTAGGAGGGGATTGTCCTCCTGTAGGAGGGGATGGCTGCTTGCAGACCGTGCCAGTCAGCCTGAGTGAAATGCCAGACTCGTCGGCGCTGAAGAGGCTCTCTGAGAATGGCCAGAGAGATGTCTACTTTAACAAGCACATGATCACAAGAACCGATTCGCGATGAGGAGGACGGCTGCTTGCAGACCGTGCCAGTAGGACGGCTGCTGTAGCCGTGCCAGAGGACGGCTGCTGCTGCTGCCACCCCCAACCACACACAAACCCCCCCACACCCCTCCCCCCACACGCATTTTGCCTCCCCCCCTTCACATGCCTCCCCCCCAAAGCCCTCTCCCTCCCACAGCGTGTGTGGGTGTGGGTGTGTGTGTGTGTGTGTGTGTGTGTGTGTGTGTGTGTGTGTGTGTGTGTGTGTGTGTGTGTGTGTGTCCAGCTTCGAAAAATCGTGCCGTCGCCCACAATATCTCGCGAGATCAAGCCTTGGGCCTTAAAGGCCTCTTGAGAGCCTTGGGCCTTAATCTTTCTGATAACATTGTGTACGGTGGAAACAGGAACATCAAGGTCTCTGGAGATGGACTTGTAGCCTTGAGATTGTCCATGCTTTGCCACAATCTTGTGTCTAACCTCCTCAGACAATTCTCTGGTTTTCTTTCTGTTCTCCATTCTCATTGCGGTACACACAGTGACAAAAAACAGCAGAATGAATCCTTTTCTCTGTTCAAACTGGTTGAATGAGTGATTTTTATATTGCAGGCACCTGCAACTCACCATAGGTGAGTTCAATTCCAAAGTAAAGGAGAATCGCCTGCTTGAAATCTTATTATTTCTCACAACTTCGAAAAGGTGTCAATAATATTGTCCCGGCCATTTTAGGATTTCTGTGTGGAATAAGCTAAGATTTAGGAATTTTTTGAGCTTTTTTGTTTTGTTCCACTGCAAACTAAAGAAATACATTTGCGGATACCAATTTTTTTTTTAATTTCAACAATGTTCTGCAAGAAATGTTGCATTATTTGAAAAAAGCGCAAGGGTGCCAATATTTTTGGGCACGACTGTATGTATCCGGAACGAATTCTGAGCCAAGGTACGGTAAAACAAGAGACTTGTCTTCCTATTCATGTTCCCTTTGTGTTCAAAATATAACTTTAAAATTCATTTTAAAGAAGTTGTACCTTGATCATATGATGATCATGATGATCATAAACCGATAAGACACTCGGACAGACAGATGTACGAACAGACATGAGCCAATTACTTAACCCCGCTTTTTGTTTCGCATGCGCGGGATAACATTGATAACTACAACAGTGTTGTCACATAAGATACAGTACATTCACAAAGTATTCACACCCCTTCACTTTTTTCACATTTTGTTATGTTGCAGCCTCATGCTGAAATCGTTTAAATTCAGTTTTTCCCTCATCAATCCACACTCAATACCCCATAATAACAAAGAGAAAACAGGATTTTAGAAAGTTTTGCAAATTTATTAAAAAGAAAAAACTGAAATATCACATTTACATAAGTATTCAGACCCTTTGCTATGACACTTGAAATTTAGTTCAGGTGCCTCCCATTTCTCTTGATCATCTTTGAGATGTTTCTACACCTTGATTGGAGTCCACCTGTGGTAAATTCAATTGATTGGACATGATTTGGAAAGGCACACACCTGTCTATATAAGGTCTCACAACTGACAATGCATATCAGAGCAAAAACCAAGGCATGAGGTCGAAGGAACTGCCTGCAGAGCTCAGAGACAGGATTCTGTCGAGGCACAGATCTGGGGAAGACGACAAAAAATTTTCTGCTGCATTGAAGGTTCCCAAGAGCACAGTGGCCTCTATAATTCTTAAATGGAAGAAGTTTGGAACAACCAGGACTCTTCCTAGAGCTGGCCGCCCGGCCAAACTGAGCAATCGGGGGAGAAGGGCCTTAGTAAGAGAGGTGACCAATAACCCGATGGTCACTGGCTGAGCTCCAGAGATCCTGTGTGGAAATGGGAGAAACTTCCAGAAGGACAACCATCACTGCAACACTCCACCGATCTGGGCTTTTTGGCAGAGTGGCCAGACGGAAGCCAAACAGTTCAATCTTGGTTTCATCAGACCACAGAATCTTGTTTCTCACAGTCTGAGAGTCCTTTAGGTGCTTTTTTGCAAACTCCAAGCGGGTTTTCATGTCTTTCACTGAGGAGAGGCTTCCGTCTGGCCACTCTGCCATAAAGCCAGATCGGTGGAGTGTTGTAATGATGGTTGTCCTGGAAGTTTCTTCTGGAAGATTTGATTATTATGTTCAACTTCACTTTACACTCTTTGTGAAACATCTCCCATATATTTGACCCATAGACGCAACTATACAGTCATTTCTTCCAGAGAATCCCATTCGCCAGCTGTAACTAATGCTGACTCAAAATTCAAACATATATATATATATATAATGCAGTTACACGACCTACACTTGCTTTTGTGAACCATCAACTCTTTCGAGGCCATTACTGACAGAAATAATTACATTTGGCTTCATTCAACAACAGCATCCGATTCATTTGAAACACATTTGTTCAAATTAAGAACTTATTCCATGGAGAAATATGCTCCATAAATTTTTTACGAGTCGAAAATTACATCATATTCTATTTCAGAGTTGAAAAGTGTGGGTTGATAATTCTGCTACTTGCATTCAGAGGGTTTACAAACTTCACTGTTTAGTGTTACTCACCCAAAACCACACTGAAGTGTCTGGTTATTGATTTGTACCCTGCTATCTTGTAACTGTGTTTCAGAGCTGGCATGGCAGACTGCCTTGCAAATGGAAAGTCTTCTGTTTCACACTCGGCTTATTGCAGCTTTATGTTTTCTATCCTTGTTGGTAAGTCTCCTGTTTACAAGAAGTTTCATATCGGAAATGTTTTATTTTAGTATGACAGAGTTGAGGCTCATGGACAAAACAGAAGGAAAAGAACAGTGGAAAGATGAGGAGGGGGGGGGGGCAGACAACATCAAAGGATACCTGTAGAAAGGACACTAGGAAGAATGAGAGCAATGGGGGAGGAGTACAGGGGGTGAACAAGGTGGATACTGGCACAAAGTTTCAATCACAAAGGTGGAAGGGAAACCTGGAGAAGAAGCAAAATGTAGCAAAACATGAGGAGGTGGGTGAGGGAGTAGGGAGAAACCCGATAACCTGGAAACGTGGAAAGAGGTGGGCTGGAGCCTCAAGGTGGGCTAGGGGTGGGTTAGCGAGGGAAAATGGATAGATGGGGGATGATCTGAGATGGTAGTGAACAGCTGTATTGAAGTGCTGGAGGAAAGAATGAGATTGAACAGATTTAGGAAGTTTGTTCCACAGGTAGGAGAAAAGAGCAACGAATGAGTGGAGGCGAGCAGTGAGTCTCAATTTTGGAGGGACAAAACACAGAAAGGGCAGAGGATGCAAGACCAGAAAGGAGGTGGTGGAGGACAGAGACCACTGACTTGTCTGCCATATGAAAGTAATAGGTTCAGAGACTCAGCTCCATTATGGGACATACCAATGATTTTGAAGACCTTGGTTTCCATCGCGACAATCTGAGGAAGGTGCGAGTCAGTGGACACTAGTCCAAAGGATAGAGCAGTACTCCATCAAGCTGCAGACGAAGACCTTGTAAATATTTAAACGTTCAGTGACTGATTTGCATGACGTACCAAGGAAAGACTTTGCATGAGGGAAGGATGCCCAAACTGGTTTTAGAGGCCAACTTAGAAGTGTGATTGGCCGAAGAAAGATCATAGCTGATGGGGTGATCCAAATGACTGAGTGATTGAACTTCAAGAGTTATGTTGAGGAAGTAAATGAGAGGGTTAGTCAGATGGTCTTTTCAGACTCAGTGTGTGGGATTTGTCAGGATTGAAAGACATTCAAAGTTTTCAACCAGCTCATGATTCTATCAATGTTTACAGGCATGGAAGAGGCTAATGCTTGTCTATCTGAAGGATGAGGGATGCTATGGCAGAGGGTGGAGCCATCAGCCAAGAGATAGAGAATTTTAAAGTCAGACATGTCTTTGATCACAATTGGGGAAGGGATTGAGCCCAAAACGCTACTTTAAGGCACTTCAGTGTCAACAGAGAGAGGAGATGAGAGGATTTTTTTTAGAGCCATGCATTAGCTTTGAGAGTAGTGGAAGTCATCGAGCCATCTGTGGAATTGGCCTTGGATGCCATAGCCGAGCAACCGAGAGCAAAGCGGGTGCCAGACTTTGTCTAATGCATGAGATATGTCAAGAGAGAGTCCCCTGATCTCATGCCTGACATTGAGGGCTTCCATCCATTGTTGAGAGAGCAGAATCAGCACACATGTCCAAGGTAGAGTAACCAGTTTGGAAACCGCAGAACTGATTGTCTAAGATCGGGCCATTGCAGGAAAGGGAAGGATTTGACATCAACTGCTATGATGGATTCCATGATTGTGCTAATAATATTTGAAGTTAACTATTGGGGCCTATAGTTAAGAAGATCCTCTTGTTTGTGCTCCATATTTGTCTAAGGTAATGATGTTGGCTGACTTCCAAGCAGACGGGCAGAGACCTAGGGTCAAAGGATAGGATGAACGGAGCAGGAAGTGCCTAATCTGGTTGTTTTGAGTGGCTATGGCAGATAGTTTGCTCATGTAAGAATTATTTTTATAAGTTTCATTCAATAAGGAATTATTTCCACCATCTGAAAATGATGATGTGATTTTTTTTGTTTGTTTCATTTTGCCTCTTTTTATTATGCTTATTTCTATTTTACTATTCTTCCTCTGTCTTGTGTTTTCAATTTCGTTTTCCTTTTTCTATCTAAACTTACCTGTTATTTTTACCATATTTTGACAGTTTATTGGCATTGTCTGGAGTCTTGGTATGTAGCAGTCTTCTTAAAATTAGAATAACGCAGTGAGTACCAGGTGTGCATTTATTAAATAGATTTTAAATTTTGAAGCGCTCAGTTTTTCTTAGACATCTGGCAGAACTCACAATATTCTCTCGGAAAAGTTTGTAAAATCATAAATATCTCCTTTCAACAAAGGACATTGATCATTTGAACAAATGGCAGGCATTTCAAAATACAGTACCTTATTGTAATAGCCATTTATTTTTTCCAAAAAAATAGAATAATTTCTGTTTTTCAGCAAAGAAAGAGGAGAAATCACATTTCAATACTTGGTTGGTCCTTTAGCTTTAAAACAGCCTTTATGCAGCTAGGCATTGATGTGATGGATTCCCAGCATTGGAACAGTTTATCCTTCAGTTTGTGAAGCGTTTGGGGTTTGAGCCCATTCATCTTGCATTTGACAGTGTACCATAAGATTTTCTATTGGGATTAGTTTGGGCGAGTTTGCAGGTCAAGATAAAACCACAATGTTATGTGCAGGAAGTCATGCTATTGTGGACTGTGAGCTATTCGCCGGAGACAGGCCTTGCTGGAATATGAAGTCATCGTCACCAATTAACATTTCAGCAGTCAGGATCATGAAATACTCCAGCTTGTCTTCGTACACAGCCACATTAACTGTCTGATTGAGCAGGTTGAGAAGTCCTACACCCAAGACACTTATGCCACCCTATGCCTTCTGATTTTGTGGAAACCTGACGCTCTGCTGTTGACAGGTAGTGTGATAGACGTACAGTCGTTGCCAAAAATATTGGTACCCTTGCACGTTTTTCAAATAATGCACCATTTCTTTGAGAAAATTGTTGAAATAAAATATATTTTGGTATCCACATATCGTCACCTTCGTGCCATTCTTGCTCAATTCGAAAAAAGCGTTTACGACATAATCACAAAAAACGTTTTTTCCCCAGCCATCTGGATCAGTACTGAATTTAAATTCTGTTAAGTGAAGAAAACCTAGATTATCATTGCATGCAATTGTAGAGAAACATGTAACTAAGCGAAGTTTATAAATAACAGAGATTATAAATCACCGTGAGCAATTTTGACTTGGGCAAATCACCGTGAGCAATTTTGGCTTGGGCAATTATGGCACGGATAAGTGCTAGAGACAATATTGCTCACGGTCCCACCGAAATGCTGACGACCATGTTGGAACGAATAATCAAGAAATTCATTTTTATGATACATTGACTTTGTTTTCATTCATACACTAGTTTTTTTAGGTCATCTCTAACTAGGGTTACAGAGATGGGTTAGGGTTCATTGAATTTAATGGGTGGAGTCATTATTTCGGTGATATACGATGAGCGGAAATGGCACGAACGCTCGATAAGCAGAAATGGCACGGAGTTGAACAAAAACATTTTTAAACGGCGAAAAAAACGTGTATAGACATTCTATTATGAATTGACAGTCACTAGACACAATAACCAATCACCGGATAACAAAATGTCATTTTCGATAAAATTCGACTTGAGCAAGAATGGCACGAAGGTGACGATATGTATTTATTTGGTTTGCAGTGGAACAAAACAAAAAAGCTGAAAAAATTACGAAATCTTAGCTTATTCCACACAGAAATCCTAAAATGGCCGGGACAATATTATTGGCACCTTTTAGAAGTTGTTTGAAATAATTAGATTTCAAAGCTCAGGTGATTCTCTTTTACTTTGGAATTGAACTCATCTGTGTGGTTGCAGGTACCTGCAATATAAAAATCACTCATTCAATCAGTTTGAAGAGAGAAAAGGAGTCATTCTGCTGTTTTTTTTTTACCTTGATGTTCCTGTGTCCACCGTACGCAATGTTATCAGGAAGTTTAAGGCCCATGACACTGTAGCCAACCTCCCTGGACGTGGCTGCAAGAGAAAACTTAATCAAAGATTGCAGTGAAGGATTGTTCGAATGGTGGAGAAAGCACCTCGATCAACTGCCAAACAGATTCAATCTGACCTTCAGACACAAGGTACAACAGTTTCAACTCACACCATCCGTCGCCAACTCAATGAAAGGGGGTTATATGGTAAGAGACCCAGGCTGAGAGAGAGAGTGACATAAGAAAGCCCAATTGGAGTTTGCCAAAACACACCTGAACAAGCCAAAATCCTTCTGGGAGAAAGTCCTGTGGACAGATGAGACCAAATTATAGCTTTTTGGTAAAGCACATCATCTCTATGTTTACAGAAAACAAAATTAAGCCTTCAAAGAAAAGAACACCTTCCCTACAGTCAAATATGGAGAAGATTTAGTGATGTTTTGGGGTTGCTGTGCTGCCTCTGGCACTGGGTGCCTTGAATGTGTGCATGGCATCATGAAATCAGGAGATTACCAAGGCATTTTGGAGCGCAATGTTCAACCCAGTGTCAGAAAGCTGGGTCTCTGTTGAAGGTCATGGGTCTTGCAGCAGGACAATGACCCGAACGACACTTCAAAAATCACCCAGGAATGGTTCAATACAAATCGCTGGACTGTTCTGAAGTGGCCAGCAATGAGTCCAGATCAAAATCCCATTGACCACCTGTGGGGAGATCTGAAAACAGCAGATGGGAGAAGGCACTCTTCAAATCTGGGGGAACTGGAGCAGTTTGCACAAGAAGAGTGGGTCAAACTGCCAGTCTGGAGGTGGAGGAAGCTCATTCATGGCTATCAGAAGTGCTTGACTGCAGTTATTTTGTCCAAAGGCTGTGCTACGAAATAATAAGTCTAGGGTGTCAATAATTTTGGCAATGCCATTTCTTTTGATTTCCTTATTTTAAAGGATATATTAAGTTCTTTGTCAAAAACATAGGTTATGTAATATTAACAGTGAAATAAAGAATTGTGGAGACCAAATACTTTCGTCAATTTCAACTTATTTTTAGAGAATATTGTGAGTTATTTGAAAAAATTGCAAGTGTGCGAATATTTTTGGCCACGACTATGTGTCTCTTTTGAATGGCGCCGTATCCGGGGTCCCTGTCACCACCAAATTATTGATTTGTCCGTGAACATAACAGTTGCCCTCTGTTACACAGACCAGTTCTCACTCTCACTCTCACTCTCACTCTCACTCTCACTCTCACTCTCACTCTCTCACTCTCTCACTCTCTCACTCTCACTCTCTCACTCTCTCACTCTCACTCTCTCACTCTCTCACTCTCACTCTCTCACTCTCACTCTCTCTCTCTCTCTCTCTCACACTCTCACTCTCACTCTCACTCTTTCTCTCTCACTCTTTCTCTCTCTCTTTGGCCCTTAGTTGTTAGGGTTTGGCCCTTAGTTGTTAGGTTAAGGGCCCCTTTGGCCCTTAGTGGGCCTTAGTTGTTTGGCCCTATTCTGTGATGGCTCATTGTACTGGCTTTGAGAGATTGGATGCAACAAATACTTGCTTATGCATTATCTCACCAATTTCGTCGCAGGATTCAGTCAAAATGAATTGGCAGCACTTCAGTCTGCAGGACAAGGCAAAGCTCCCCCTGGCATGATGCATGAGGCTGTTGCAGTCCCTTTGAAAGCAGTGCTACAACTGACCCAAGTGGATCTTGCTCAGCGTCAGCACCATACTACCTTAGTAGAAGTAAGGATTTGGATGCCTGTATTTGTATTAATAGTGTGTCGTGGGTGCGCATTTGAACGTATGATGGATGCCTGTATTTTGTGTGTGTGTGTGTGAGTTGTGGACGCAACTGAGGTTGTGGATCTACTGATGTACCATCTATTGATGTGGATCCATGATCGAGGTTGTGGAGCCGCCGTTTGGAGAGGTCTTGGGCTGAAAGGATCGAAGCGTCGAGGAAGAACGGTGCCCAGCTGATGATCCATGCAGTTGGGAAACGAGTCAGTTGCTTACAGGTTAAGGTCCTTGATTTAGGTGGAGAAACTATGTTTGAGGTTTACAATTTAAATAAAGTTGAATATGGGATGTTGTGAAATTAACATCATTTACAACAATCCTTTAAATTATCGATACTTAAGTTTAGGAACAACCGATACTGTACAATTAATTAAGTGTGTGCGTGCGTGCGTGCGTGTGTGTGTGTGTAAGAGAGAGATAGAATTTTGAGGAACATAAATGAAAAAACGAGATGTTGGTGTTGGGACAGGCATGCATGTCTGGGTGCGCAAATTCTTTGAATGTATCAAATATCTTTGTGCCAGCATAAAATGGAACCGATTTGTTATTGGGAAGTTCAATTAGCTTGTGGGCTTCATCTGGGTATGACAAATACAGAAGGGATTGGTTTGTGAAGTGGATCTGGTGGATCTGGGGTGAATTAGCGGGGGTAGAAAAGATCAAGGTTTTTTGATGGGGGAAGATAAGAGATGGGGCTGAACAGCTGTTTTGGAGACCGGGAGGGAGGAGTGGGATTGAAGAGAGTGAGGGAGTTTGTTTCAGAGGCAGGAGTAAAGAGGAATGAAAGAGTGAAGGTGAGCAAAGAGTCTTGATTTTGGCAATTTCACCAGAAGAGGGTTGCTGGCAGATCTTGTGCGACCTGTAGGAATATTTGGGGGACAGAGCACAGACAGAGCTGGGGAGCAAGGCCGGCGAGGAGTCAGTAAAAGACAGAAAGACCACCTACCTGCCTGTGGTGAGTGAGTGAAAGGCCCCTCACAATCAGCTTCATCGCGGGAGATTCCAATGATTCTGAAAGCTTTGGGCCGAGCTATTTGCGAGGCAGGAGCACCAGCCCAGAGGGGAGAGCAGTATTCCTTTGAGCTGTGGATGAAAGCCTTGTATGTGGTGAGGAGCTCAGGTGTGCCAAGGAAGGACTTCGCACGATGCCTAGTCGGCGACTGGCTTTGGAGGCCAGCTTGGAAATGTGGTTTTCCCTGGAAAGATCATGGCAGATAGTGAGACCCAAAAGCTTGAGTGACAGAACTTCTTGGAAAGGATTGTTGAGAAAGTAGATGGGAGGGTTGTCCAATCGGTCTTTTCGGAGAGACATAGAAAGAGTGTGAGATTTGTCAGGATTGAAAGACATCTTCCACTTGTTTGACCAGTCTGTGATTTTGTCCAGGTCTGCAGAGAGTGAGGAGGCTGCACACTGCCGATCTGAGGGATGAGGAATGGAGTGGCAGAGAGTGGAGTCATCAGAAAAGAGACAGAGAGGATTTTCCAGAGAGTCGGAGAGATCATTGATACAACAACAACAACAGGCGAGATAGGGGGCACCTCCGGGACACAAAGGTGATCCCGGGTGAGGAGGCTGTTTCACAGCACCACTTGGTTGTCTGCGACATAAGGGTGAAAGGTGCGAGGAGAGCTCGGCGGTGAAGTACCAGCCGAGAATGAAGGTGTGGAGGTTGAAAGAGGTGACAGTGAGGGAGGCATTAAAAGAGAGGATGAGTAGGGTAGAGGATGATGTGGTTGAGCTTGAAAGTGGTTGGATGTCAATGAAAGATAGTCTGTTGGGAGCCGTTGGTGAGGTATGTGGATGGACAAAAGGACCACCGAGGCACTCGGAAACATGGTGGTGGGATGATGAAGTTGGAAAGAAGATTTACGAGAAGAGGAAGAAGTTCAAGGAGTGGCAGAAGGTGAAGGGTATGGGGGCAGAAAACGCAGACCATGAAAGTTAGAAGGCAGCCAAGAAGGCTGCAAAGAAAGGTAGCAAAGGCGCAGGAGGCATGTAGGAAAATGTTCGGAGAACGCTTGGATTTGGAAGAGGGTCAGAGAGCGGTATTCAGGATTGCAAAGCAGATAGCGAAAGAGAGGTGTGATGTGATGGGGGTGAGTTGCTTGAAGGATGAAGTGGGACAAATCGTTGTCGACCCAGATGGAATTAAAGGAAGATGGAAGAGATATATGGAAATACTGTTGAAAGCAGAGAATGAATGGGATGGCAACATAGAGAGTAACCCAGTTTTAGGACCGGCAGAGAAGATAACCGAGAAGGAAGTTGAGGAAGTGATAAAAGCAATGAAGAGTAGAAAAGCGGGAGGGCCGACGGGAGTTGTGGGAGATATGTTGAAGGCAGCGGGAAATTGGGGTGTGAAGAGAATGACAGAGATCTGCAATCTGGTGGTGAAAGAAGGCCGCATTCCAGTGGATTGGGAACTGAGTACCCTTGTCCCTCTATACAAGGGGAAAGGTGACCCCCTGGACTGTGGCACGTATCGAACCATAAAGTTATTGGAGCATGGAATGAAGGTATTGGAAAGGGTGTTGCAGAGGAGGATAAGGAAGAAAGTGAAGATTGACGAAATGCAGTTTGGATTTATGCCAGGAAGAGGAACGACAGACGCGCTTTTTATTGTGAGGCAGTTGCAGGAGAAGTACATGGAGTCGAGGGAGAAGTTGTTTCTTGGGTTTGTTGATCTGGAGAAAGCATTCGATGGGGTCCACGCGAAGTAGTGACATGGGCATTGAGGAAGCTAGGAGTGGAGGAATGGTTGATCAGAGTAGTGATGGCAATGTACGAAAGAGCGCGCACAGCTGTAAGGATGAAGGACGGGAACAGTGGTGAGTTTAAGGTGAAGGTGGGAGTGCATCAGGGGTCGGTCGGTACTATTTGTAGCTGTGATGGAGGTGCTGGCTCGGAACGTAAAGGAGGGTTTACCGTGGGAGTTGTTGAATGCAGATGATCTGGTGTTGATTGCAGAAAGTATGGATGGACTGAAGGAGAAGATGTACAAGTAGAAGGAATGTATGGAGACAAAAGATCTGAAGGTGAATATCGGAAAAACGAAGGTGATGGCAAGTGGTAAAGCATGTGGTGAGGTGGATAGAACTAGGAAGTGGCCGTGTGCTGATCATCTGCCAATGATCGTGTGCCAATCAACACCAGATCATCTGCATACAACAACTCCCACGGTAAACCCTCCTTTACGTTCTGAGCCAGCACCTCCATCACAGCTACAAATAGTAGTGGACCTAGTACCGACCCCTGATGCACTCCCACCTTCACCTCAAACTCACCACTGTTCCCGTCCTTCGTCCTTACAACTGTGCGCGCTCTTTTGTACATTGCCATCACTACTCTGATCAACCATTCCTCCACTCCTAACTTCCTCAATGCCCATGTCAATACTTTGCGTGGAACCCTATTGAATGCTTTCTCCAGATCAACAAACCCAAGAAACAACTTCTTCCTCTTCTCGATGTACTTCTCCTGCAACTGCCTCACAATGAAAAGCGCGGCTGTCGTTCCTCTTCCTGGCATAAATCCAAACTGCATTTCGTAGATCTTCACTTTCTTCCTTATCCTCCTCTCCAACAACCTTTCCAATACCTTCATTCCATGCTCCAATAACTTTATCGCTCGGTACTAGCCACACTCCAGAGGGCCACCTTTCCCCTTGTATAGAGGGACGAGGGTACTCAGTTCCCAAACACTGGAATGCGGCCTTCTTTCACCACCAGATTACAGATCTCTGTCATTCTCTTCACACCCCAACTTCCTGCTGCCTTCAACATATCTCCCACAACTCCCGTCGGCCCTCCCGCTTTTCTACCCTTCATTGCTTTTATCGCTTCCTCAACTTCCTTCTCAGTTATCTTCTCTGCTGGTCCTAAAACTGGGTTACTCTCTATATTGCCATCCCATTCATTCTCTGTATTCAACAGCATTTCCATATATCTTTTCCATCTTCCTTTAATTATATCTGGGTCGACAACGATTTGTCCCACTTCATCCTTCAAGCAACTCACCCCCATCACATCACACCTCTTTCGCTATCTGCTTTGCAATCCTGAATACTGCTTTCTGACCCTCTTCCGAATCCAAGCGTTCTTCGAACATTTTCCGACATGCCACCTGCGCCTTTGCTACCTCTTTCTTTGCAGCCTTCCTGGCTGCCTTATAACTTTCATGCTCTGCTGTTTCTGCTCCCGTACCCTTCACCTTCTGCCACTCCTTGAACTTCTTCCTCTTCTCGTCGATCCTCTTTCCAACTTCATCATCCCACCACCATGTTTCCGAGTGCCTCGGTGGTCCTTTTGTCCATTCACATACCTCACCAACGGCTCCCAACAGACTAGCTTTCATTGACATCCAACCACTTTCAAATTCAACCACATCATCCTCGACCCTACTCAGCCTCTCTTTTAATGCCTCCCTTACTGTCACCTCTTTCAACCTCCACACCTTCATTCTCGGTTGGTACTTCACCCGCCGAGCTCTCCTGGCACCTTTCACCCTTATGTCGCAGACAACCAAGTGGTGCTGTGAAACAGCCTCCTCCCCCAGGATCACCTTTGTGTCCCGGAGGTGCCCCCTATCTCGCCTACGCACCATCAAGTAGTCAACGGTTGTCGTCGACCCACCTGACGTGTATGTAACAAGCTTATTATCCTCTTTCTGGAACTGAGTATTACAAATCAACAAATCAGCTCCATCAGCAAACTCCAAAATCCTTTCACCTTCTCCATTTCTCACACCATATCCGTAACCCCCATGAACTCCATCAAAACCATCCATACTCCTTCCCACATGTCCATTTAGGTCTCCTCCTACCACAACAACTTCCTCATCTTTCACGTTTTCCATCAGCTTCTCTATCGCACACCAGAACTTGTCCTTCTCTTCATCGCTCCGACCAACCTGCGGAGCATATCCCGAGATGATGTTCACCAAGAGCTTTCCAATCATCATTTTCACCATCATCAACCTATCACTCACTCTCGTCACACTCACCACACTGTCTACAAACTCCTCAGAAAACAGGACACCAACACCATTCACGCCCTCCAGGCACCCTTGCCACATAAACTTGTATTTCTGTCCCTGCCTACCCTTCACCATTCTCACACCACTTCCCTTCCATCTCGTCTCTTGCACACAACATATGTCCACTCTTCTTCTGACCAATACTTCCACCACTTCTCCTGATCTCCCTGTCATTGTCCCTACATTCCATGTCCCAAACCTCAGAAACCGATCTCCACTTCGGGCTGTACCCTGCCCATATGTCATTGTAATTGTCATGGTTGTCTTTTTGAGGCAATGTTTTTATGGCCGGATGCCCTTCCTGACGCCAACCCTCTTAGTCGTCTCTTACGACACGCAGGGATACGGTGTACCTATTCTAATCCAGCGTACACACTGGGAAACGTTCAAAACATGGAAATTATTGGGGGGTGGGGGGGGGGGGGGGGAGGGCGGCGTCAGCATCACGGCTGTGGTTTAAACATATTTAAATAATATTTAAACAAAACCATGAAAAACAATCTGGGAAAAGTCTCTCAGTGAGAACGTGGATTTGACAATGCAGGAGCAAAGGTGGAAGAAAAACGAGATATAGGCGGCGGGGCACAAGTCGAGACGAGGAGGAGAGCGAACAAGCGCGTGTCCGGGAGGAGAGAAAGAATTGATATAGAATTTTTTGTTTTTGTTTATTTGTTTGTTCTGTTTTCAAAACGCTGGACAAAGGGTAAGATGTTCGTGAGAGGTAGGGGGGAGAAAAGAAAATCAAAGAAACAAGCAAATACTATAAAGGAAAGAACCCATATTCACAAAACACTGACGGGGGGGAGGGAGCCCGTAGAGACCAGGCCACGCACGCGGCGCGAACAAAAAAATGACTAATTACACACAAATTTGCAACAACTACAAAACCAAAACCAAATAGAAACACACAATAACACATACACAACAAAATACCCAGCGGAAATTTGACAAAGAGACGAACGAGAAAGCACTCAAACTTTGATGCCGTGGAGAGATCGAAGCATGCCTCGTCGCTCAAGGGACCGGAAGTCGGAAGTCCAAAGAACAAACAATACCGTTTTGGCCAAAACACGTGCGCACTATTGTGCCAAAATTTCAGCTTACTCGCTCAAAGGATGAATGAGATATCACCCAGACAAACAAACAAGAAAGAAAGAATGAAAGAAAGAAAGAAGAAAGAAACCTGAGTGAAAACTGAGTACTCGTTTTCAGTGAGCATCATCGCCTTGCTGCCTTCCGTGCCTGGCGATGATGTCATGCAGCGCCTGGAGATGGAATAGGAAAGGAGCGGTGTACAATAATTCTAGTACAAACTTGAACACTGTGTGGGGTATTATGTTCAATGAACTCTGGTTGCTTTCGTGACAATGGTCGGTCACATGTGAGGGAGCTTCCAACAATTTCCAGCTATTTTTGAACTCGCTATTTAAACACTGTTTAAATGTGAAAGATGTGAATCTTCAACGTTTTCAGGCAAATCTAAATTTAATCAAGTTTCGTGGTCTTCATAAGGAACTAGTGACACATATCTGTGTTGCTGTGTGTTTTGGTTGGTCGTTGACTGTTATCTTCATATGTGGGATTCAGAAGGTGGAACAGTTTCTTCCCAGGACTCAATGTATCCACCTCCATTTTGGTAAGGAATCACACGATTCATGGACCAAGCAAGCTGTGAAGCTGTATCTCCATAACTTCACAGCCAACCTCAGTGTGTGTGTGTGTGTGTGTGTGCTTTTTTTGTGTTTCTTTGTGCATGCATGTCTGTTTTGGTCAGTTGGTGGCTGTTATCTCCATATGCGGGTTCAGAAGGTGGAGCGGTGCCCTCTCAGGGCTCAAAGTATCCACCACCATTTTGGTGTGTGTGTCCACCAAGCAAGCTGTGAAGCTTTGTCTTCATAACTTCACAGCCGACTTGTGTGCGTGTGTGTGCGTGTGTGTGTGTGTGTGTGTGTGTGTGTGTGCGTGTGTGTTGTGTCTCTCCATGTTTCCAAATAGTATGTTCACTGTTTTTGACTCTTTAAGCAGTTTGACAAAAGCCCTCAAAACATACAATGTCTGTTTGCCGAAATGACCAGACAAGTGTGCAGTATGCGAATAGGCATGAAGTTCAGCCTTGTGGAACAGCAAAAGATAGCTAGAGGTCACACAAACCTTTTCCTATAAGCTTGGAGGCTGGTGGTGCTTGGATGCACATTGCACATTGAAGCAAAGCAAACATAAGGTGACAGGAAGCATCTTTTTCATGTCCTGGACTGGAAAGCCTAGGGTCATGTGTAATCAGTCACTGCTCTTCCTTTCCCTGGACACTGTATGCCAATCTGTATTAGTGTGAAAGGTGAGTGTGGATGGGAGAGTGAGGGCAGGCATTTTCGAGTGGACTGTTAATTGCTGATTATCGTGTGGACCAGACGAAGTGGTGTATTCAAATATCCTCCTCCTCCAACATTATTTACTGGTGAGCTTGGTTCCTTAGGTGCATGCGCAATTTATTATAAATGTGGAATGATAAAGCTATTTTGTACACGCAACAATACCACTCTTACTTGAGTGTTATGCATATATATTTTTATATATATATATATATGCATACATACATACATACATACATACATACATACAAATATACATATATATATATATATATATATGCATACATACATACATACATACATACATACATACAAATATACATATATATATATATATATGCATACATACATACATACATACATACATATATACATATATATATATATATATATATATATATATATATATATATATATATATATATATATATATATAAACATACACTTGGCATTTAATATGGAATTTTTTTTTTTCTTGACTTGGGTTGAATTTCTGAACTCAGTATATCAATCTGGTGAGTTTCTTTTACCCTTCGGTGATGTCTTTGTTGAAAGACCCATGTCACTGATTGTCTTTCGCAGCAAGAAGTCAATAACAGGATTATATCACAGGTGGCATGACAAAATGTAAGGACAGGTACATTTGACGATTGGCTTCACAATCGGGCATATAAGGGTTGTTGCGTTCTGTATTAGTGGAAAACAACTGCTGCACGTCAACAAAAGTTATTGCCGCTTCCTCTGGAGATGGTCCGTCAACTTTACAATGCTGTTTGTCATAGAGTGGTGGCTTTACGAAATTCTGGCATGAAACAGCGTGCTATTGCTCGGCAGTATGGCATCACTTAAGGTCAGGTGTCAAAGATCCTGAAGCGAAATGCTCAGACGGGTGTCCCTACTCCAATACCGAGGCCAGGACGTCCACGCAGAACCACATGGAGAGATGATCGCCAGCTGCACCGGTTAGTCTGCAATGGCCGTACCAAGTCAGCTAATCGGCTTCGGGCTGAGTGGCAGCAACTGACAAATGTTCCTGTATCCAGAAGGCTAGTCAACCAATGACTGGTTCAAGCAGGCTATCGTGCCAGGCGTCCCCTGAGAAAGCCACGCCTGACCAGACAACACAGCCAGCGCCGATTGCAGTGGGCCAGAGAGCACCGTTAATGGCAGCCAGGACACTGGAATCACGTGACCTTCAGTGACGAGTCTAGATTTCTGGTCTATCGTCAAGATGGCCGCGTCCGAGTGCGCAGACAAGTGCATGAAGCCCACAACGAAGATTGTATCGTGCCAAGAGTCCAAGCTGGGGGTGGTGGGGTGACCGTTTGGGCTGCTTTTCATGCAGGGGGCAAAACTGACCTGGTTGTTCTGAATGGAAACCTGAACCAGTTCAAGTACAGGGTCATTCTGGAAGAAACATTGCTTCCAATTGCTCGTGCAGCCTTTCGAGGAAACTTTGTCTTCCAAGATGACAATGCACGGCCTCATCGTGCTCGCATGATCCAACACTTTCTTGCTGACCGTGGTGTGGAGCATATGGAGTGGCCTGCCATGTCCCCGGATATAAATCCGATAGAGAACTTGTGGGCAGAATTAACGCGTCAAATCGACAACTTGGACCAGCAGCCTACTTCTGTGCGTGAATTGCAGCAGACTATTGTCACTGCATGGCAAGCGATTCCTGTCCAAACCTTGGCAAATCTCGTGAACAGCATGCCTCGACGTGTACGTGCTCTCCTGAATGCTCGTGGGGGTTACACGAAGTACTGAACTGTAATTTTACTGTCCGTAATTCCAGTCATAATTTAGCTTTTGTTTTTGTTGAAATTTTTTTTGGCTAATGTGCAAAATAAAGAGATACTTCTGGAAAACGTACAGAAGTTTAACACAGTACTGTCCGTGAATTGAGTTCGATATCAGTTTACATCACCTTCAAGGATCAATTTATTTGCTTCGAAATGTCAAATGTGGTTTTTGTTTCTTTTAAAGGTCACATTAACAAAATCTAGAATAATTTCAACATAATTCCAATGAACTTTTGGTTCTAAGTCATCTTGAAAAGTAAGTTCACCCCCACAAAAAAAATATTCCATATTAAATGCCAAGTCTGTATATAAATATTTGCTGTTACGTGCTCCTCCCCAAACCCCGGTCACGGTGTACCTCCAAGCCCCGAGGGGAGTCACGGCAGAAAGATGTGTTATTCTGTACGTCAAAGATCCGTTTTCAAAGGCCCGTTTTTCAATCCAAAGGGAAGAACCTTGTACTGATACAACCCATTTTGTGTGACTAAAGCAGAGATTTCCTTGGCTCTATCAGTAAGAGGAATCTGGCAATACCCTTTCAGCAAGTCAAATTTAGTTACAAATTTAGCTGGGCCTATTCTATCAATTCAGTCATCAATCCTCGGGATGGGATATGAGTCGGTCTTGGTCACTGCATTAACCCGTTTTAAATCCGTACAACAGCGAAAACTGCCATCGGGTTTTGGAACCAACACACATGGTGAGCTCCATTCACTGCTGCTTGGTTCGCTGATGTCATTCTCCAACATATACTGAACCTCCTTCTGAAGATACTTCATCTTCACAGGGTTCATCCGATAGGGGTGTTGCTTCACAGGAGTGGCTTCCCCCACCTCAATATCATGATATACCAAGTCAGTACGACCAGGTACATCTGTGAACAAATGTGCAAACTCAAAAATTAGGCTGGATAGTTGTCCTTGTTGTTCCCTCGTCAAATGACCTAATTTCTCATCTAAATGACAACACTTCCGTGTTCGTCAATCTGGGACAAGCCTGGTCATCAAAGTTATCAAACTTCACACCGGCCTCAACCTCTGGATTCTCTTGCACCCCGACTACAGGCATGACAGGTGAGACAGGAACCATTTTTTTTTCACAGGCTTCCTCTCATAATATTTCTTCAGTCGGTTGACATGACACAGCTGCCGCTTTTTCCGTTGGTCGGGAGTTGTCACCAC
This sequence comes from Myxine glutinosa, assembly GCF_964187855.1. NCBI lineage: Eukaryota > Metazoa > Chordata > Myxini > Myxiniformes > Myxinidae > Myxine > Myxine glutinosa. The sequence goes on from NC_136267.1 coordinate 106,242,224, forward strand.
GTAATCTGTTTCATTAACCCTCCTTTCGATTGCATATGGACCAAAATATCTAGCCTGTAGTGGCTGACCTGGAACAGGAAGCAACACTAACACTCGGTCCTCAGGACTGAAATTTCTTATCTGAGATTTCTTGTCATGTCTCACTTTCATTTTATCCTGTGTCACTTTCAAGTTTCTTCTTGCAACTTCACAAGCCTTTGCCAATCTGTGCCTAACCGTTGACACATACTCCACCACTGTTGACTGTGACTCCTCTTGTAGCCACTGTTCTTTCACCAATTTCAATGGTCCTCGCACTGCGTGTCCAAACACAAGTTCAAAAGGACTGAATCCCAATGACTCCTGAACAGATTCCCTCGTAGCAAACAACAATAAGGGTATTCCTTCATCCCAATCCTTGTCACATTCAAAACAATACGTTCTGATCATATTCTTCAATGTCTGGTGAAACCTTTCCAAGGCCCCTTGGCTCTCGGGATGGTAAGTACTTGATCTTACTTGCTCCACTCCCAACAGGTGTACCACTTGCTGAAAAAGTGTTGACATGAAATTGGAACCCTGATCAGACTGGATGACCTTAGGTAGGCCAACCAAAGTGAAAAATGTAATCAAGGCCTTCGCAATAACTGCCGCAGTAATTTTTCTTAGAGGCACTGCCTCTGGGAACCTTGTGGAAGCGCACATGATGGTCAGCAAATACTGATGTCCAGCCTTAGTTTTAGGTAAAGGGCCGACACAGTCAATAATGACACGGTTGAATGGCTCTTCAAAAGCTGGAATTGGTTTTAAAGGTGTGGATGGGACTTTCTGATTCGGTTTTCCCACCAGCTGGCAAGAATGGCAAGATTTACAGAACTCCGCCACATCACGTCGCAATCCTGGCCAGAAAAAATGTACCAATATTCTGTCACATGTCTTGTCCACTCCAAGGTGTCCGGCCAAAGGTGTCTCATGCGCCAAACTCAATATCTCCTTCCGGTACGGCGGTGGCACCACAATTTGGTAATGAACTTTCCCACTCATCGTTTGCTGGCACCTCCGGTGGTCTCCATTTTCTCATGAGTATTTCCCCTTTCATGAAATAACCAACAGGTATCTTCATAGCCTCTTCCTCTGCAACGGCTTTACCAATTAAACTCCGGATCTTCGAATCTCCGTGTTGTTCTTCAACAAGTCTCTTTCGGACCAGCACCGTTTGTTCAACCTCGTTCCCAGATGTCTCCGACGGACAGTCCATTTCCTCTTTTGAATTTTCCTCCGATACCTCTAAGGAACCCAAATCCACATCGCCTTCCTTCTCTTTCTCTTCAGAGCGCTTCCTACCCATAGCACGAGTCACTGCACAGGATGGAAAGATACCCGGAATCTCCTGCTCTAACTGTGCAGTGTTATTTTCCATACTAGGCTTTTCAACTAACATCGGATTACCAGAAACTCGACCACCGGCCAAATCATTCCTGATAATAAAAGATTCCCTCTACAGGAAGAGTGGCTTGTAAACCTACGGTGACCAGTCCTGACACCAAATCAGACTTCAAATGGATGACATGAAGAGGAGCTTTAACATAGCCACCAACCCCCTGTAAAAGAACACTAACACCAGTTGCCGTCTTCTCTGACAATGGCAAAATGCCTTCAAGCATCAAAGATTGATGTGCTCCTGTGTCCCTCAATACCCTAACAGGTCTCTGGTTCGTTAAGTCCCCATCCAGTGACACAAACCCCTCTGAAATAAAAGGTTTGTAACCCTCTTGAACAAGGTCGTTCTGTGATGCCGTAACTTTGGCATGGGAACCTTCACAAGGCACTGTCCTCCAAGGACGATTTCTCGCATTGGCCAATGCATTCGGAGTTGCACTAGTTTGACTCCGCTCCTGATTTTTCCTTTTCAGGGCGTAACATTGGGACATCAAATGCCCAGGTTTCTTGCAAAAAGCGCAAGTCGGCCCGGAGGAAAAACTCGTGGTCTGCCTCGGGCCCTCCAGAAGATAGGTATGTCTTGGAACTGCAGTCTTCTGATCCCTAAAAGTCACGGTATCAGATTTGTCCCCATAGTCCTCTCGGCCGCCTCCATGAAAATTTGTTCTCCGAACCTGATTTTCCGTAACTCCCCTGGCTAACTCCAGGCGGGAATAGTCAGGTTTGTTATGTAATTTCGTTCTTTTTTTGTGGAGATTAGCAAAACTATACATTTTTGGAAAGCTGATAGCACCAGGAATCCGAAAAACCATGTTTCCATTTGCGCAAATTTTTCTTTGGCGGCCATATTGGATTTTCAAAATGGCCACCATCGGAAACCTATTTTTCGCGATATCTCAACATCCGAACCACCTAGAGTGCTGATTCCAACACCTATACCCACATTTTTGGGGATGAGGAATCACATGAAGCCATCTAAAATAATCTACACCTACCCTGGGATACCAGGTGGCAGCCTACAGCGGATTTTCAAGATGGCCACTTTCAGGAAACATGTTTTTTTCTGAATATGTATACCACATTGAGTGATGTTTCGCTACATTGTGGCACACGGATCATAATTATGAAACCACATCCCTCATATATCCTAAACAGGTGATTTATGTATTCAAGAGGTAAGTACAGTAGTGACCCCTAATTCCGAACGCCCCTCATCTCGAACTACTCTAATTCCGAACCGTAAATTCGAGAAAATTTTGTCCCTAATTCCGAATGTATTTCTATAACCGAACCGCCAACATAGCGTTAGCGTCGTTCATATTTCCCGCCGCGAGCGTCGAGATTTTGAAGGCTTTGAAGAACCTATTGTGCCTGCTATTGTAGCATTGGGTCAGTCCATGGGCTTGGAGGTGAGTGAAGATGTGGAGGAGTTAGTGGAGGATCACAACAAGGAACTCACCACAGAAGAACTTCAGCACCTCCACAAGATGCAGCAAGAAGAAGTGGCAGTGGAAATTTATTCAGAGGAGGAAGAGGGAGCTAGTGGTAACATTTCCAGTGCTGAAATTAAAGAACTGTGCTTCCATTGGTCTAAAACACAGGCCATTGTTGAAAGGTGGCACCCTAATAAAGCAGTGGTTAACAGGAGCATTAACTTGTTCGGTGACAATGTGATTGACCACTTCAGAAAAATTAAGAAAAGTCGCCAACACCAGGCAACTTTGGAGAGGTGGTTCTCTAAAGAAAGCAAGCCTAGTGAGCCCCAACCCTCTACAAGTGGTGTTAAGAGACAAAGAGAGCAAACACCAGAAGCACAGTCATCTGATGTTAGCTTGGAAGGTGCCTCACCTTCCAAGCAATAAAACCCTCTCCCTCCTTCCTCCTCTCCAGCTTCCACATGCACCATCAGAACTCTCCACTAAGGTAAATGCAGTTATTTTCATGTTAGTACATTTATTTCTTGTTATTATTATTATTATTATTATTTGATATTTAGGGCATTTACTCATCTTATTTTACCTTGAATCATGTGTATTTGCAGTTAACAGTGTCTTGATAATGGATTTTTGGGGTCCAGGAACGGATTAATTCACTTTCCATTATTTCTAATGAGGAAAATAGTTTCTAATTCCGAACTTTTCCCAATCCGAACTTCCGCTGGAACGAATTAAATTCGGATTTAGAGGTTCCACTGTATATAGAGATGAGGCTATACAATCCATAATTATACATGTAATAATTACTTTTATTTGAACATAGAATATTTCCCATAGATGAAATTTTATCTTTGTCAACATTCATCAACATTTTGTCCTCATAGGTTTTCAAATGTCCTCATCACTGTCGTCAGAGCAGAGAACAGGTTGACAGTCATCGTCGTTTTCACATTCGGAGCTGCACAAACACAAGTCTGTGCATGCCAAGTCATTGGCACGGCACGAACACCGTCTCGATGAGCAGTCTCCTTTGCACTGACATCTGACCATCTCAAGTATTGCTTTCGGTGCTGGTGGTACATCTGTCATTAGTGGTTTCAATTCCCCATCGTTGTCCTTGAAGTAGCCATGTTGCTGTGGATCCAGGAACACTTGATGTGCGATAGTAGCCTGAGCCCATACCCTTGCCTGAAGATGTACACGATCAACATGCTGATTTAGAGCCCCTAGCGTTGGAGGTAACTTGTGACTTTCAGTCATGTGTTTACAGAAGAGGTACCAGCGCAACTCCAGAATGCTGTTGATACATATTCCCTTTGGTACGTACACTGCACATACAAATCTTGCCAAGTTGGACATCTGATCTGCGGTCACATCTGCAGCATCACCGAGCATTCTCATGGCCTGTATCACGTCACTATCGGCTCTGACGAAAGCTTCAAACCATGTTGTTTTGCCTATTCGCGAAAACCGTCCAGTATTGTCTGCTCCTGTGAATGTGTGGAATGCTGGCAATGCCTTGGCCTTTTCGACGCCAAGATTGTTCCAGATTGGTTGTACTTGCACAAGGCCCGACACAAGGGAGACAGCAGTGTTTTTGAGCAGAACATCATAGTTAGCTATGACCAAGACCAGGACATCCGTATCAGGAGAGAAGAAGGTAAGCTGTTCTGCGTTGGGATTGCGGCGAGTTGCCAGCACTGCTTGGTGAATCATCAGAGTGTCTGCCTCCTCATGATTATTATCTTCAAAATGCACGCCTTTGTTACTCTTGGCCTTTCCTGCTGCACATATAATTATCAGCTTGGAGGCATCTCTGTTGTACTCCAACGTTTTCTCAGCCAGATATTCTGCCAAATCTGACTTTGTCTGATCGTGTGACAAGAACCGCTTCATGGTGATGTGTTGGATCTTGGTATTGTCCTTCACTTGGTACTGGACTGGATTGTGCCCCCCTCGTCTTTTTTGTCTTGTGCTTTGCTTCAACGAATCGGCCTTGTAAGTATCAAACACGAGGATAACTTCGTCAAAATGTCTTGTCAGTGACATCAATCTGGTATTAAAGCTGACACTGAGATCTTCAACGGTTACTGTTGCAGCTGGTTTTGTCGACAATTTCTGTACAAGAACCATGGCGTCGACTACTGCTATTTTCATAGCTGCAGAGTTATGGACTTGAGCTTGAGGACTTGAGGTCGGAGCTAAGTCACCCGGAGCTAAGTCTCCATGTTTCACAAGGAGATGGATTAACTTTGACTTGTCAAGGCAAGGAAGCAGGTCACCGTTTGGTGCGAACAAGGTGTAAGGGTGAATTCGTAGTTGCCTATTGCGTCTTTCTGGTCAACATCACGGCTTGATTTTGTCAATATCATCAGCCTTCCATACAAGTCTTTTGTTTCCTTCAAGTCGACTGACTTGTCCCTGAGCATGATCTTGGTCTTCTTCACACCAGACAAGTACATCGTGTTGTTTTCTTTTTTCACGGGTGCAAATAAGCTGACTGTTCCGTTGATTCTTTCGTCAACATACTCTTCGTACAAGTGTTGACCAATGTTGTCGATATTCAGGATTTGTGACGTGTGCTCCTCTGGGACATAGGCATGTGTGATCAAGTTGTATATGCTATTTCCTTCTGTGGTAAATGGATTGCCATGACTCATGATAGCAGCCTTGATCTTTTCAACCGCTGTATTGTTCAGATTCACTGCCCTCGGACTAAGTTCGTGGTGTTCTGTCACTTTGTCTGTTTTGGTGTCGAACTGATCTTTGAATTCTCTGGTCAGCCGTGACAATTCTGGAGAGGCCATAAAGAATCTCTGCCTTGCATTGGCATTATTGGAGATGCCTGGAAGTCCAGAATGAACCTTCATTGCTCTGTTTTCCTGTTCACAAGCGTGGTCTGCACCGATTGATACAAAGGGGATGCTAGATTTCGTTACTGAGATATTTCCATTCTCGAGTTCCCTGTATGTGGCCGGATGCGTCTTCCTCAGGTCATACATATCTGCTATGTATCGCGGCCAAAGACGTTTGTATTTGATACGATCCATGGAGAAAAATAGCTTGCTGAGTGCCTCACCAGATTCGAGGTGGAGTTTGAGATCTGCGTCCCGAGAAGCTTCCACAAAGAACAGAATTGTCTCCACTCGATGCAGGTAATTCATCAAGGACTTGAACATGGCTTTTTTGGATTGTTCTGTTTCCCAAGTCTTGAATATGTTCACAACATCAGCTGTAGTGATGACATTCAACAGTTTTGTGTTGGCTTCTTTCACACTTGTGGCTTTGGTGAACTTGTCCTTTTCTGAACATGCCTCGTCTATTTCTTCTGACATATCTGAGCAAACGGCTTTCAACTGTGGATAATCTTTGAAGAACAGGTCCAGCGCCATTTCATAAAGTGCTATATATGAATAAATATGAGCACAGAGAGTGCGTTTGTAATGCGAACATCTCAGGATCTGCCTTGTTGTTGAAGGTCCGTAGAGGTCGGCCTCTATCCACGCGTCATCAATACCTGAGTTCTCAATGGAAGTACCCAGGGCTCTCAAAGCAGCCATGACCACATGCAGCTCGCCAAGCCGAGGTACAACGGTACCTTTCAGGTCTGGCCTTGCATCCAGCAGCCTTATCACCTTTTCATAGAGGGCCATATCCCAGGAAATGACTGTAGGGTGGCTTGTACCAACAACTAAGTTCTTTAGCTGAGTTGTCTGAGAGATGACGGTCAGAAGAGTCGACCACTCGTGTGCTACTTCAGGTAGAAGGGGTAAGACTCCGACTTGTGTCAAACTGTGACTACCCGACAGCAATGAGTGGTATCCTGCCCAACCAGGTATATATGTGCTGTTTGATTTCTGCATTCTGGTGATCATAGAAGCAACCAACCATCCTAGATGTGTAAGGTGATACGCTGGTGATATACCATCCTTGCTGATGTGGAATGTGTCTGTTCTCTTTATGGTTTTCGGCACCGGCTTGTCACAATGAAGCATAGGAACCTGGTACGGGGTCACTGACAAACTGGTAGTGTCAGCTATGCTCAGTTGTGGCGCCAATGTTTCTCCTTGAGTGTCACGTTTTTGATAAACAGCAATGATTGTTCCATGGGTTGTCCCTTTGCCATCCACGCTGTCTTCAGCAAAGTCTGTGTTATCAGCTGCAAAAAACACAAAAGTTCCCTTCTTCAAAAATGGAGGAACATAAAGTCCTTGGAACTTCAGGGTGTTTTCCACAATGGCATTTGCTAGGGCTGTTTCGAGGTGCATAACACGACTGTACGAGACACAGTAACCTTGAGAGCAGAGACTTTCCAGGAGTTTCTTGTTTCTTGTGTCATGGTGAACTGCCAAGGCTAATCCTAGAGACTGTGGAGTTTCTTGTGATTTGGTTGATCGGAAGGTCGCATAATCAGTTTTGGGCCTATAGTTCACTTGCTTGTCAGATTTGAATCCACCCAATAGCATCTGACTAACAGTGAGTACTTCTCTGTTAACGTGAGTGGTTCGTTTTTCAGTTTCTAGTGTTTCTGTTGGCCCCACCATAACCCATCTGATCATTGCGTGGAGTGCTGCTGGAACATCATCTGTGCTGCTAGTGACCTGTATAGCATCGGATGAGTTTTCCTGTTGGTGGAAGTTCTTGATAATTCTGCGCAATGCCTTTGCTGCTTTATAGATAATATTCAGATCGTCTACTTCACTTTCTATCATGGCAGACTGAACCATATCGGATTCGCATGCATCTGGGGAGTAAAGAACAGAAGGTTTTCTCCTGTCCTTTTGCCTAACAGACGTTACGTGTGGTAGTTCTAGAAGAATTCTCTCCTTGAGCCAGTGTCTACTATATGCAGGGAAGTGGTGCGCCAATGCATCTGTGCCACCAAGCAAGTTGATGTATGTTGTTTCAATATGTGCCATGGATAAGTATTGTTTATTCTGAGTTTGACAGTCGACAAGGCTAATCAACTCAATCAAACATGATGTTTGAAACGGATGACCTCTCTCTGTTGTTCCCTTGTTATCCTTGGTACGTAACACATGGAATACATTTGTTGTCCAACATGACTTGTGGTATTGAACATCGATTGCATGTGCATCAGTGGGTGAGATGGATGTGTTTAACCTAGTTTGCAGGGTGAGATTTCCAGACAGCTCCACACCATCGTGTAATGCTTTCCCACCGTTTTCTGTTCTCAATGTGTACAATTTTTGCTCGTTATCTTCCTGGCAGAAAAAGAAATGTTCCTTAATGAATGGAGCTGTTGCAGAACGTGTAAACGGACTGGTGGTGGAAGTTGATGGTTCGTCCAGTTCTGTGCTTTTTCGCTTTTGTCCACGTTTTTTCTCTGTGTAGGAGCCGGCTGAAATGTGATATTGATGGCGGTCTTTGGCACGTTGTACCTTCTCTTTGTTGGTTGCATTTGAATAACAGATACGATGCCAAACTGCATTATTGAATTGCAGACTTTCACTTGTTTCATCCTTTAAGCGACTGTGAATTTTAACATATTTTCCATCATGGTAGGCTGCTCTATCATTAAGGGTTTGTAGCAAGTGTTCAAACGAGTCCGGTTTGGGCTGCTGGACAAGCGTTCCATATTTTGCTGAAGCGGTTTGACAAATTATGCAGTGCTGCCACTGTGTGGGCTGAGTCGTAACTTCACTCATCTTCTCTCAAGACCTGCAAATATATAAAACGACAACAGGTAAGTAATTGTGAGCTTCATGAGGTTTATTTTAAATGAACTATTAGGTCTGATATAATGACTTTCCATGTACATGAACTGAACATGTTGAAATGATCCCATTTATGACTATGACTGTACTGAGGCGAAACATCACTCAATGTGGTATACATATTCAGAAAAAAACATGTTTCCTGAAAGTGGCCATCTTGAAAATCCGCTGTAGGCTGCCACCTGGTATCCCAGGGTAGGTGTAGATTATTTTAGATGGCTTCATGTGATTCCTCATCCCCAAAAATGTGGGTATAGGTGTTGGAATCAGCACTCTAGGTGGTTCGGATGTTGAGATATCGCGAAAAATAGGTTTCCGATGGTGGCCATTTTGAAAATCCAATATGGCCGCCAAAGAAAAATTTGCGCAAATGGAAACATGGTTTTTCGGATTCCTGGTGCTATAAGCTTTCCAAAAATGTATAGGTTTGCTAATCTCCACAAAAAAAGAACGAAATTATAAATCTGAACATAATGAACCTGACTAGAAGTTAGGTTTGTGGATCCCATCCTGTGTGTCAAGGCATAGTCATCTGCCACGGTTGCTGCCTCATACAACTCTGGTACTTTCTTCTCATCCAGATGTACTTTAATGTCCACGTGGACACACTGTTTGAATTCCTCCACCAAGATCAATTGTCGTAACAGGTTGAAGTCTTTCCCAATCTCCTTCGAGTCACACCACCTATCAAACATGGTTTCCTTCATTCTGGCAAACTCCACATGGGTCTCACTCTCCCTCTTCCTGGCATTCCTGAATTTTTGCCGGTAAGCTTCAAGGACCAATTCATAGGCTGTGAGAATGGCTTTCTTCACTATCTCATAATCTGCACATTGGTCAATCGGTAAAGCCGAAAATATATCTTGAGCTTTACCCACCAGAACACTTTGCACTAACATAGTCCAACACCCCACAGGCCATTTTAGCATTTGAGCCACCTCAAAATGTAAAAAAAACTTGGCTACCTCCTTTTCAATGAAGGGTGGAACCAGCCTCACATGCCTACCAACATCCCAAGAGTTCTCACTAGTTGTTGAACTAGCCGGCATGGATACTACTTCTCTCCGTTCTCCCAGTAATTCCAGCTCCTTGAGTTTAAGTTCCTTCTGATACTCCATGTCACGTTCCTTTAACTCCCTTTTGGCTCTCCTTTCCTCTGCTCTTTCCTCCGCTCTTCTTTCTTCGGCTTCCTTTTCAGCTCTCCTTCCCTCTGCTCTTCTTTCTTCTAACCTTTCCTGGCTCTGCAGTTGCATCTCCATTTTCCGGAGCTCCACATTTCCTTTTTCCTCTGGTAACCAATCCAAGGCTACCTCTTCCCATGTTCCTTGTCCCACTAAAGACTCTACCACCAATGTCTGCATCTCTGCTTTCTTCATATTAACTCGGACCTCCAAGTTAAAATATTTGGCCAATATCATGAGTTCCGATCTTTTTAATGCCTGGAACTGTGCCTCATTAGGGGACGCCGCAAACTTTTCTGTGTCAAACACCATGGTGACTATCAGTTAGCACCTGTTAACCTTCACACAAAAAAAAATCCAATTTTTTGAAAAATTTGGGAATGTTAGAAAATTCCAAATTTGGGAATTTTGGGAATGTTAGGGAATTCTATCCCGGGCGAGCCCCCAATTTCTGTTACGTGCTCCTCCCCAAACCCCGGTCATGGTGTACCTCCGAGCCCCGAGAGGAGTCACGGCAGAAAGATGTGTTATTCTGTATGTCAAAAAACAATGGTGAAACCACACCAATTGTTACCAACAAACAAGTATTGTATTAAGGTCACACAAGAATAACAGTACAATAACAATATTAATCAATTGTACAACCAACATATCATTCCTATGATGGTACCATCAGTTTCGTACAATGTAACTCACTGTGCTCCAAGTGAGCGAAAATAACATTCCCAATGTCTCTGTCCCAGCTTCAAACCAAAGTCGATCCACGCTCCAGTGATCGTCAGAACGATGTTGTATCGAGACCAGAATCCCGCTCGGTTGACAAGTCACACTGCCAAAGATAGGCAAAAGTGTCCTCAAGAGGCGGCTGGGAAATCACACCTTCGGGTATGGACGTTCAACGGCTCCCAATCGGCGAACCGCAAATTCACACTCAAAATCCACGTTACACACACACACCAGGTTAACGTCTGGATGCGGTGAAATGGTTGAAGCGAGGTGAAAAACCTGGAGCGATGCGAAATCAGGCGCGAGGCAAAATGGCAAATGGTCCATTCTCGAGACGTAACGGCACTCCAATGATTCTCTTCGGAATCAACCGCAAAACCTGTCACGCAGGTTTATCTGTCACAGCGATAACAACTCTGTCGCAGGAATCCCTTTCCCAGGAAACCCCAATGTTCACTGGTGACCCCCGTTCGCCAGCGTTTGCTCCAGACCTCCAAGCAGCTCGGCTCCTTCTCCGACCTCACTTGCTCCGCCTCCTTTTTCCTCTTTTTCTTCCTCTTCTTCCTCGTCCGGTTCCCGATCCGGTTTCCGGTTTCTTTTTAAAACATTAATTTTTTTTTACCTTTTGAAAACAGTTATCTCCAATTCACTTAAACGATAACAATAATAGTACATGGAACCAAAAATGTTTACAGTGGATGAGAACCACAACAACGGAAGTGACAAATCCATAACAATATATATATGTATATACATAACTATATATATATATATATATATATATATATATATATATATATATATATATATATATATATATATATACATATATATATATATATATATATATATACATATATATATATATATATATATATATATATATATACATATATATGTATATATATATACATATATATGTATATATATATACATATATATATATATATATATATATACATATATATGTATATATATATATATACATACATATATATGTATATATATATACACATATATGTATATATATATATATATATATACATATATATGTATATATATATATATATATATATATATATATATATATATACATATATATATAATAATAATATACTACGGTGATTCTGTCCGGGGGTGTGGCTTAATCCGTTTACAGAGTAGCTCCACCCATTCCTGGAGAGGCTTCATGTAAACAAATATCCACCATTTTATTAACTCGAATAGCTTTGAGGCCTGTTTAGTCAGGCCCGTGCTGTCTTTCTCTCTCACACAGGTTTATTTCAACTCTAATTCGATACATCATTTCATTTTTAACAGTCGCTAACATAGTTTTAGACTCGGTAAAAAAAAAAACGGGAAGAGAATCCCATGAAAGTTTCCGTTTATAGAACAAAATGATTTCTCAAAGGCCTGTAAAATAAAGCCCATTCATTGAGTCACCCTCACGATTTTATCTGGAATTCACCATCTGATTTAATTTTTATCGATGGTTTTAGACTCGCTGTCAGAAATAATTGAGAACATTCACGCACACATGGGAAAATGCCTATATATATATATATTTTAAATCGCGCCACGATGATGCACGAAAATACACCACCTAAAATAACAGTCGGGGTAAATGTCGACATATATTAAAAATTCGCCTTTTCATTTCCGCTAAGATATATTACTTTTTACTTTTGATGACAGTCGTCACAAAAACGACATATATTTCTTCGTTCTTATTTCATTCATCATTATTATCCGGAAGTAAAATATGTTTCAGGAAATTACCGAGAGATATTTCTTCGTTTTTTTTTTTTTTAGTTATGTGCGCATACACTTTAAATAGGTTTATTTGAAATCTTTAATTTTCACAATGTAATTTACTTGCCATTTGTCATTTGATGAATACGAGACACTTCCTCTTGAGGATCGTGACAATTCATGCGTTGCGTGAAAACTTCCATTTCCAAAATGAATGAGACGGTCGATGAAGAACGCAGACTTGAACAGGATGCAGCAAGAAAACGAATGAGATGGGCGAACGAGTCCGTCGACAAACGTCAATGCAGACTTGAACAGGATGCAGCAAGAAAAAGAACGAGACGGGAGAACGAGACCCTCGACGAACGTGATCACAGACTCGCACAGGATGCTGCTTCAACAACGATGAGGAGGGTTGGAGAGGAGCGAGGGGTTGGAGAGGAGTTAGGGGTTGGAGAGTGAGGAGCTAGGGCTTGGAGAGTGAGGAGCTAGGGGTTGGAGAGTGAGTAGCTAGGGGTTGGAGAGTGAGGCACTAGGGGTTGGAGAGGAGCGAGAAATTGGAGAGGTGTGAGGGGTTGGAGAGTGAGGAGCGAGGGGTTGGAGAGTGAGGAGTTGGAGAGTGAGGCGCTTCGGGGTTGGAGAGTGAGGAGCTAGGGGTTGGAGAGGAGCGAGAAATTGGAGAGGAGCGAGGGGTTGGAGAACGAGGAGCGAGGGGTTGGAGAGTGAGGAGAGAGGAGTTGGAGAGTGAGGGGTGAGGGGTTGGAGAGTGAGGAGCGAGGGGTTGGAGAGTGAGGAGCGAGGGGTTGGAGAGCGAGGAGCGAGGGGTTAGAGAGTGAGGAGCGAGGGGTTGGTGAGCGAGGAGTGAGGGGTTGGAGAGCGAGGAGCTAGGGGTTGGAGAGCGAGGAGCTAGGGGTTGGAGAGCGAGGAGCGAGGGGTTGGAGAACGAGGAGCGAGGGGTTTGAGAGCGAGTAGCGAGGGGTTGGAGAGCGAGGAGCTAGGGGTTGAGGAGCGAGGGGTTGGAGAGCGAGGAGCTAGGGGTTGGAGAGCAAGGAGCTAGGGGTTGGAGAGCGAGGAGCGAGGGGTTGGAGAGCGAGAAGCTAGGGGTTGGAGAGCGAGGAGCTAGGGGTTGGAGAGTGAGGAGCTAGGTGTTGGAGAGTGAGGAGCGAGGGGTTGGAGAATGAGGAGCAAAAAGTTGGAGAGTGAGGGCCGATTGGAGTGGAGAGTGAGGAGCGATTGGAGAGGAGAGTGAGGAGCGATTGGAGAGGAGAGTGAGGAGCGATTGGAGGGGAGTATGGGAAATTGGAGAGGAGTGTGAGGAATTGGAGAGTAGTGTGAGGGATTGGAGAGGAGTGTGAGGGATTGGAGAGGAGTGTGAGGAAGTATTGGAGAGGAGTGTGAGGAGGTATTGGAGGGGAGTGTGAGGAGAAGTGGGATTGGAGATGCGTAGGGTGGAGAGAGGAGAGTGTCAGGTGGAGAGGAGTGAGGGGTCACATATTATGTGAAATAAATAAATTGTGTTCATTACACCATTTCTGGATCTGATGAATTGTCAGTCACAATTTTGTAAAATTTAATGTGCAGCATCTAAATCAAGATGTCCAAATATCACACACGTCCATGCCCATGGGATTCCCACGGGTGACCCCACTAGTATATACTGTATATAACCACCGAAGTTGAGTGGGTATGGTTTTGCATGAATGGTTTTGCAGAATTTTTTTTTTTGCATGAGTGGTGCATGTTTTAAGGGTAGGTGGCTGGTTGGTTGTGTGCGGTTTTTAAAAAAACTATTATTATTTCTTATTTTGTGTATGTGAGTGAGTGAGTGGGTGAGGGTGTGTGTTTTTGCATGAATTAATTTTTGCACGAGTGTATGTTTTTGTATGTTGAGTGGTGTATGTTGTAAGGGTAGGTGGTTGGTGGTGTGTGTGTGTGTGTGTGTGTGTGTGTGTGTGTGTGTGTGTGTGTGTGTGTGTGTGTGTGTGTGTGTGTGTGTGTGTGTGTGTGTGTGGTTTTTTAAAATGATTTGGGGTGTTTTGTTGGTGAGTGGTGAAGCATATAAAGGTGGGTGTTTGAGTGTTCCACCATGTTTGGTGCTGTGGATTCTGGAAGTGGAGGCGATTTTGTTGTTGTAGTCTGCATTCGCACTCGCTGGGGGTGGGGGTATGTACGCATCCAGGTGTAGTTGCTGCATGTGGAGGTGTATGTGCCCCTGCTGGCCCACCTTAGCTGACCGTATTGAGGTTGAAGGGCCGAAACGGGATGATGCTGAGGACCTCGACTGAGGACCTGGTCAGTGCAGCACACTTGTGACCATGTGTGTTTTGAACTTGTATGTATATATATATGTATATATGTATATACATACATATATATTTTTGCGTCTACCCTGTAGTGAAGACCTCAGGGCGACAGATGGCCAAACGAGCTTTAACTCTGAGGTGTACACACAACTATGGCGGTACCTTTTGCACGCGTGGGAGTGGTGGAGGGTAGTGAGGTCCTTACCTACTCGGACGGACTGCACACGGGGGGGTTATCCGATCCCCACAACAAATAAACATACAAGACAGGCAATTCAACAATACAACAAATGAAATGAAACAAATAATGGTTTAATGAAAATAAATGCCAGGATAACAAAGAAATGTACAGTAAAATCTAATTCCTAAATGAGGGACCCTCCATACAGACTCGTATACAGACACAGAATGATAAAATTAAGATAACATGTGGTGTGGTGCATTGGGTGATACTCCGCCTGGTGTCCTTGACCGGTCTCGGAACCACCGTGCGGGAACTGCACAAGATGGTGCGCAGTCGCGCCCAGAGCAGCCACCGACCCGCGGAGCGACAGCCAAACTTCCTCCTCCAATTGTCCCATGCTCCCAAAGCTCTGATGTTTCTCTCAGGTGCACATGGCAGCCGTCATGAAGCCAGCACCAAAAAAAAATATGCGGCCACTTCCACCGCCGCCCCAGGGCAGAGAAAGTGAATGCAACTGCTCGCAATGACACCCAGCACAAGAGAGAGAATGCAAATGTGTCCGCCTGCTACCAAAGACAGGACCAAGAGAGAGAGAAAAATGGCGGGACTTTTCCATTTTACTCCTCGGTCTCGAACGTTCTCTCTGACATCACAGTCGCTCCAATCACCGAGCGCGACCCGCTCACCCCATCATTCTTTAACCAATCGGTCTTCGGGGTGTGCAGTGGCCTCACGGCAACTCTTGGCACCCATCGAGATGATTCGGCTCGGTGGGATAATCACGTCTGGGTATCGTCGGTGCTTGTGTTATTTGTAATTACATGCCGATCGCATGGCTGGCCGAGTGTGCTTTATAAGAACAAAGGGAAAAAAATCACAAAGGCAATTTACACACTGGGAATTGTATCCATATGCCCTAACTAATTGGCATAGCTCCACCCCACACATGGAGACATGTATTGATCTGGTGTGTTTTGTACTGATCATGTACTGATCATAACGCTTACCCGGACATCCGGCCCTGACTTAAATACATCGTGGTGGCTTCACGGCATACGGAGCACGTTACTCTATACAATCCTATCTGGACTAAGGTATTTCATTGCCTACCCCCATACAAGTCTCAGTTAAGACCGAGAGTAAGCCACGGGTGGAAATGGGCGTTAATGGAGGCGTTCGACTCAAATTGATGGCGGATGATACGCGATGAGGAAAAAGAGTACCGACTTACTTGGACGGCCTCACCGATGTCTTCACCCTGCAAATTAACTCAGCCGGGATGGGTTGTAAAATTGTTTGGGAAGAATAATACAAGGGTTTATTGAATAAATATCGGGACAGGAAAAACGCGCCGGTAACTAAAACCCCCTAATGAGCGCTCCTATGCACAGAACCAGACACAGACAAAGGGATGGCATAATGGGAATGAAAATAAAGGTGTAATTTTATGTGTAGGTTCTTAGCTCAATCAGCGAAGTTGGATGGCATTCTCCTTGGGAATGGCGCTGTCCCAGGCCGTTGGCGTGAACGACCGCACGTCCTTGGCACGCACGCACGCTATCCAGGCCCCACCGTCCGTCGCGAGCGGCAGGCGTGCAGCTTGTCTCCCAGTCGCTTCGATGAGACCCCGCTCTTCGCTCTTCGAAGGAACACTGTCAGCAAGAGTCGAGGGCAGAGGTGAGCGAGAGGGGCAGGAACTAGGAGGGACAAGAGGAATATGCGAGAGGCGAGGAAGGGCAAAATGCAAGATTTCAGCGTCAGAGAGCAATGGCGGAGGGCAAGAAGAAGGGCAGAAAAAAGGAGAGAGAAAATGTCGGTCTCTCAGCTCTTTTTATCAACCGCTTGTGACGTCATCTGCCTCTCTCCACCAATCCCCACAGACCACCCGCACTCGGCCCAGTTCTCCACCATTCGCCGCCTCGCTTCTCCCTCATGCCATCGGTCGGTCGCCAATCAGTCGTCGCTTCCTTCTCAGCCTTCCTTCCACCAATCCACGGGGCGCTTCTTGCTCTGCCCCTGGCCAATCACAAGTCCTTCCTTACTCCGTTCTTCCCATTGATCAACCCCCGCCCAATAGCGAGTCACTTCTTGGTCTGCCCTGGCCAATCACGAGTCTCCGGGGCGTTCTTCGGCCTGCATGAGCGAGGTGTGTTGCTATACAAGTTGGTGCTGTCGCTGGCCGCGGTTCCATCGGCAGTGCTCCAAACTGACTTCCGGTGAGTTTTATTGTGGGGGGGGATTTAATTAGTATGTGTGGTGCTACTGCGCCTGCCTAGTGTCTATGTGCAGTGCCATAAGGGAAAAAGAAGAGATCACAAGGTCTCACGAACAGGGGAATTAACATAATCCATACTTTAGTTAACACGGCCCATTCCTCGTAATCGGGACAAATATACACTTAATCCGACATTCGGGCTAAACAGGTCCCTGACTTATGCACATCGCAATGGTTCTTCCTACCCACGATCATCGGAGCACCTACCTATTCAGATCTACCTGAATCTATATATCACTCCACTGTACCGACATAACAATATATTATATATCTATATATATATATCTATATATATATATATATATATATATATATATATATATATATATGCCAATATATATACATATATATATATACATATATATATATATATACATATATATATATATATATATATATATATATATATATATATATATATATATATATATATATATATATATATACGTATATATATATATATATATATATATATACGTATATATATATATATATATATATATATATGTATATATATATATATATATATATATATATATAGAACAAAGTATATATATATGACCATGCCTTGTGCTTGTAAGTGTAACAGCAATTACTATATCAGTAATTTTAATTACATGAATAAACACTCAACTTTTACCAATCTATTACCTTGCATCATACCTGCACATTTCTTTGTTCTAAACATAGAAGGAAGTTTTAATGTTGCAGTTCACATTGCAAGATTGATGGGGAGAATTTTTTCTTTAAATACACAACATATAGTCTGTGATTATACCTGCTCCATAAGCTGTGCCTTTTCCTCAACCCCACTCTCGCCCCTTTATTTCCCACTTTGGTCCATTAAGAATCTGTATAAAATCCATTTTTTACATTAGTACAGTGAAAATATGGTATTACATAACACTAATTGCAACAGAAACCGTTCAAGGTTTAAAATAGAAAGCAGAATCCACCAAAGAATCACATATCATTAATCGAGAAATCTATATTTAGTGGAACAATGATTTCGTGAGGAATCGATTTCTTGACCTTTGAACCATCTCCAAAACATGAAAGTGGCCATAGATTAGGCAGTTACGCAATCCTCTTCCGAAATATGTATTGAAGTACACTCTGTCCATTGATAGCATCGATGATTTTCTCTCCGACCTCTTTAGCATCGTCTACGTTAACATATTTCCCCGCAACTATACCACTGGAAATACTGTGCAATGTGGGATCGCTACTAAACGGTTCTCTTGCGGAAAGGGATTACAAAATGTCTCTCAAATAGGACAAGAATCAAAAGCCAAAAAGCCCTCATTCATATGCCTTATTTATCCAAGTCTCCCTATGTTATATCCTTCATTCCTGATGTTGACGTCTCCCCACCCATCTCTTTCTACTGTTCCTTTTGTTCTATCACGTCCTGAACCATTCTACATTTGAGCTCCTACACAAGCCTTGACTTTGTATACAAAAAATGTCCTTCAACTGCCGTGACCTGGATACGTCCTTGTGTGGGCAGTTTGGTGAGCAGAGCGGGGTTCCAGACAGTATCGGAGGCACGTGATATGTCAAGGGAGACAGCTCTAATTTCCTGTTTGGCATTGAGGACCTCCATCCATTGTTGAGACAGCAGAAGCAACATGTCCAGAGTAGACTGACCTGGTCTGAATCCAAATTGATGATCGGAGATCAAGCCATTGGAGAGGAGGAAGGATTTGATATCCGATATTTGATATCCGTCCTACTTGTTTCGTACATCACGAAGATGAACTCTGGCTAAGTTATTCACTTCAGCACACATAGGCATGGACAACACCCAGATAGAGCACTGCGTTCCTGACATGCCTCGTCTCCTAGTCAGACCACCGGTTGTCTTCAAATTGTTCCACTGGACATGTTTTTCTATATTTTCAATATGTCATTCCATGCGTGCTACTAATTGAGAAAACCCCTAAAGACATTTCTGTTGCAATTACTTTTAGGTTCGGGTATATTTTCATTCAGATTGACTGGACTACATGTACTGTGCTCATCCTTACTATAATTCATGGATCGGTGAGAGTTTGTTTGAGTGCGTGTTTGTCGCGCTCCTCCAACAGTTCGGGGCCGATTACATCAAGACTTGCTGCATGGGATCAGCATGACCCTAATTAGTGCATTGGGGTGTTTTTATCTTTGCCTGTATGGTCTGAAGAGTGGTGGACGAGGGGAGGGAGTAGTGGACGGTGAAATTCTCTATGTAAATGTGTATTTCATAGCGCCACTCCAGGTGGGAGAGGGTATTGCAAGTCATCTTTTATCAGTACAGTAGTCCTGTCCCCATGTTTTCCAGTGCAGTGAGGTGTTTGAATTATGCAGCAGGCGGTACTTTGAATTACACGTTTGAATTAAGATAAAAACTTAACCACTTGGCCGTTTCCTTGGGAGCGGGTGCTTCTTGTGTTTATAATTCAGCAAAGCTTGTCACGACCCCATCTTTACTTAATATTTTCATGATACCTAAAGCACCAAAATAGGATTTGCTAATTAATGTACTGCACATCATTAAAATGTCGATATTTGCCGTTTTTGGGTGTTGGGTTGGGGCTGTTGGTGGCATTATATTTTAGGTTGATGTTTGGCATGTATGGAAGTAGCAAGATACCAACTCATTCTGAGTAGGTTCATATAAGAGCTTAATCAGGCTGCAGTTGATCTTCACCCCCTCCCCCTTCAAAAAAGAAAACCTCTGTAATTTGGTTACAATGGTCTCTTGAATTGATGATGGCTGATTACCTCTAAGGAAGTGGCATTTGGTTGAGCACAGTGGGATTTAGCAGGTGCTGAAGGTACAATTGCACAATGTATTGAAATATAAAAATTCCCCAAAGCACCTCTACCTCACACAAGTGTCCCCTTTGATTATGTGTAACTTGTTCAGTGCATTTTCCAAATTCATCCCCTCCACACAATGCTTACTGCTTTCCAAATCTGCATTTACCAATCCTAAATAAACCCTGGGTGACGCTTTTCCAATGGTTATTGCTGACCTTTCTTTCCTTCTGACTGCAACCTCAATGGGAAAATATAGGATTTTTTTAAATTTAAATTTGTCATTTGTGGTTCCTTTCAGGTTTTACTATTCTTGGCTCACTCCTGGCTTCCTAGTATGAAATCTAGGTCTCTTAAATCACTGCTGTGTTGAAATGTGTTTCGCGATCTTGCAGAGATGCATGCATTTTTTATGAAGTTTCTTTCTACACAGTATTGGTGTAAGGAGTCATTTAATGGTTCTAAGGGCAATACCACCTGCTGACTTGCACAACATATGAAGCTTGTGTTGACAAAATGCCCAAATCTCTTCAACCTTTGTGTATACATGGTTGAGGCTCATGGAAGAACTAGAGCAGAATGGAATGGACCAAAATGCAAAGGGGGAAATGCCAACGGCAGAGTTTAAATGAGAGTGAGATCAAGGGGAGGGGAACGACAGATGGGGGTGAACATGCTGCACACAAGCTGAATGAAACATAGCAAGAATAGGAAAATGGGGATGAAACAGAAAACGAACAAACCAAATGCAAAAAGAGGTGTGGGAGAGGGGGGAAATCACAATATTCTCGAATAGGGAAGTGCTTGGGAATGGGGTACATGTATGGAAACTTTTGCTATAGACCTGAGGATATACCAATCGTTTTGACAATATACCAAAGCTTTTGCATGTAAAACTTGATATATATATATATATATATAATTGTGTCACGCTACCAGATTCTTGTACCAGATGCTCAAATTATGGATTTAGAGTTCTACCTGCAGCATTAAAGTACCAACCCTGTACCTCCATAAAATAGCAGGGTTGGTCAAATTGGGCAATTACAAATGCATGAAAACAAAAATTTTAATATTCATGTGTTACCCAAAATGTCAAGTTTTTCAACTTTTCATGCCAGGAAATCTAGAAAATTTCGCAAAAAATACCAACCAGTAATTTACAATCAGAATCAATTTCTAGGGTTCTAAAGGTTTTTTTCGAGCATGATGTTGGACAAGTAAAGTAAATAAAAGCACCATAAGAGTTATTGGCCGAGTGCCAATTTTTTTTGCCACCTTGCCAATATTCTGTATTTTTCACTGTTTCCTAGCAAATAAGTTGTGACCAGCACTGATTTTAATTGGAATTTATGGGAAACAAACACACTCATGTTTCTTCTACTACTGCTGTATTTATTATGTGCAGAATAATCTGCATTGAATCTTCAAGCATAATCTGCATTGAATCTTCAAGCATAATCTGCATTGCAACTGTGCACAAATACTGTAAATCCTCGCCCCACCCCCCCCCCCCCCCCCCATCTGTATGCCAGCCCAAGCTGTCATGCCAAAATATCAAGGCAAACTGACGAGTAGGCCTACATGTATAGAATTTTCACACACATGTTTGGTGAAGTACCATTTACAAGAAGTATGTACACAAGGCTTGACTTATCCATGAAGGACAATAAATGCATGTGGCATCATACTACTTACACTTGAAAACCCCACGGGATATTAAGTTGGCCGTCGGAAGTGTGATTCAAAGGTCAAGTCATTGTCTTGTGAGCCTAATTCACAAAGTACATACAAGTACAGCATTGTTCAGTAAACGATATTCTTTGTCTAGTATATGAATAAAATATCATGCACACTGGATGCACAGCACTGAGCAGCATGCACAGGTCTTATCAATTGCACAAACTATGATGACTGTCTCAATCATTATCAGTCATGTATCAGTATTATTCATTATCAGTATCATTAATCATTATCTAAACAAACACGTGTAGCGACTAGCGCACCACCAGGCGACTGTTGCCGTGGAATCGCGGAAAATGACCGTCGAGTCCGAAGCAAAATTCAGGCTTCAACGGTCATAACAGGTAATGCCACTGTCATAGAACGAAAGATCGTATATTTTTCCGTCGGTGGGTGAAATATAAGACGAAACTGTGTCCAATAAAGATATATTTCCGGCGGTTTATTGCTGATAAACGATCAATCCGGAAGGGAAAACGGTGAAACACGCGGCGCCGCCTTTCAACGGCGTTTATATGCAGTAGATGTTTAGCGCATCTGGTACAAGAATCTGGTAGCGTGACGTATATATATATATATATATATATATATATATATATATACATATATATATACATATATATATATATATATATATATATATATATATATATATATATATATATATATATATATATGCCAATATATATATATATATGCCAATATATATATATATATATGCCAATATATATATATATATGCCAATATATATATATATATATATATATATATATATATATATATGCCAATACATATATATGTATTGGCATTTACTTGATACATATTTATTAATTTATTTATTTATTTTTTCACTCTACTATTTCTTGGGTAGGTCGTTTGCCAGTGTTTGGAAGCGATTCGCTTGCAGTTCAACGCCCATGAAATCTTGGCTCACGGAGTTGCTACTTTTCTGGTAAGGCTCACAGTGTCATCTTGCCATTGATAAAAGGCATGCGTGCATGATGTACATGAATGGAAAGTGTGTCCTAGAATGGGGACACTTATTGAAAGTGCACTAATGGAAGGAAGGTGTTTGCAGGATAAGTAACATTACTGACAACTTTTCCCACCATGTCTCGCATAACTTTGCAGGTATTAAAATAGGCATAATTACAATTCTGGGCTCGGGATAACATTGCAATGAATCATATGTTGTCTAAAGGATATTTTGCCCTTCCTGTCTTTGAAGCAATCATATATTACATTATTTAAAGTTTAAATCATCATAGTGCAATGAATAGTTGTAAGTTTCATTTTACCAAATCATTGAAACCGTGGCATAGAAAGAAAAGTTTTCATTAAACTAGAGGCTCAGGAGGTCTATGTTTCGTTTGTATATTTTTTGCCACGACATAAACAAAATTCACTCAGGTCTTAACGCCCTCCTGTAGGTGTGGGAAAACACAGGCCTCCATAGACCACAACCACAGGTGACCTACTTTAATGATGTAAACTGCTGTTCACAGTCAAATCCCTTTTGTCTCCAGTACACATTCCATTTTGATTCTTTGACCTTGATATTGGCTTAGCCTACCCATTTCAAGTATAAGATATGATTGGAGTTTGTTGAAGTAATCATCAATGCAATAGCCAACTTAAGGGTGTAGTACTGGTGAAAAATTGAGAAAACTACATAGGTACCTTTGAGAGGCCTTTACACAAAAACAAAGTCAAGTTAATATCTAATTTTCAGTTTTTCTTGAAAGATATAATCTTGGCTTTAACTCAGACCAGTTTCAACGCTTCTTTGTCATATTACATGCATATAATTTGCATAAATTAGACCGTCAATACAAACCAAGGAAAAACAAAGAACACATTTCTACTTCTATCTTCTATGTCACCTATCATTCTTTTCACACAAAACTTGGTACATGTATTATACATGTGTTACTCTACTACCTGATGAGATGATTTTGTGAAATTATGTCAAATGTTCACTAATTAGCTAATTATCCCAATTACCAGATAAAACTTGGTTGTCCTTCAATAAATCCACAATGGCTACTCCTATAAACAAAAGCCTTCATATTTTAAAGGAAGTGATATTCTGAATATCCTGTCCAAATTTCAGCCCAAAAGAATGATGCATTTCCCAAGTTATAACAAATTTCATGCAAAATATTATATTGAATTGAATTGAAATTTGAATTTTTCAATAATTAGGGGTACTTCTATGACCTCTAATAGCATGATTCTTGTTTATAAGACTATAAGGAAACTGTTCAGCTAAAAAAAATAAAAATAAAAAATTCACCTGTTCACCAGTACTACACCCTTAACTGATTTAGTAATTACTTATTTAGTAAGTGGGATTCTTCATGAAGCTGTGCATCCTCTGCATCTTTCTAGAATGCAAAACAGAAACTTGAGAGATCAACACATTCTTAATTTAAGTGGTTCTATAATTAGCTGGAGTTGGTTAATTGTGATTTTTTTTTTACACAGTCAAAATATGCATAACTCATTTATATCATCACATTGGTTAATTTAAAGAATGTAAGCAAAGTGTGTCTGTGCCTGCGATCAGGATGGCCTGAATGTGCTGCCAGAAATCTGTGTGTCCTCTCTGCTCATGGCCTTGTCTCGCCTCTGGAATGGCAATCAAGAACCCAATGCATGTACAAAGACAATCCTAGTATCATGCTGCATTGCTGCATTGCAGCAAAGTGAGCCAAACAGGTGTGTATCTTGTGGGTGAACTGGCGTTTGTTTGTTTTCCTGGAAGAAATTAATGCCGGTGATATATTTTTTTCTTAATGCCTCTGCCAACAAGGTTGCCGGAGGCGTTATGTTTTCAGGTTGTCTGCCGTCCGTCCGTCGGTCCGTCCGTGGTAGGTTTTTGTTACAAAATTTGAGAAGGGCTGAAGGGATCAAAGTCAAACTTGGTACAAGTATGTTTCATGATGTAAAGATGAACTGATTACATTTTGGGGTCATGAGGTCAAAGGTCAGAGGTCATGTTTGGTAAAAAAAAATCTTGTTACCGCCATAACTTGTGAACTAGTGATGATGTTTTGACCAAAGTTGGTGGAAGTATGTATTATGATGCAAAGATGAACTGATTAGAGAGGTCAAAGGTCAGTCTGTAATCGGTTTTCATTATCACATAACTTAAGAACAGCTGAAGGAAATTATGTCAAACTTGGTACAAGTATGTATAATGATATAATAATGTGGGAAGAGGCATATCGGTCGACGTGAGGTCAAACTGCCGTTCTAGTTTTTTTCCGAGATGATAAGTGATTGTTCTTGCTCAAATTTAGTTTTCGACCTATAACGCTCAGAACTTCTTGGAAGTTTTTGGTCGATCCACAGCAGCGTTGGCTATTTTGTACAGCCAGCCATCAAGATGGCAATGGGGTACAACAATATTGTCAGTTATCAAGTTGGGATGGCAGGAGAGCCGAGAGGTGTGTGCACTAACCTCTGAGCTGACTCTCCTGGTGGTAGGAATCCTTGTGTGTGAAAAAGTGGTCACGTGATTTCTAAATGGTAAAAGCAATCTGGAAATAGTTTTGAAACAGTCTTGAGGCATATAATCTGAATTTTCATGTTGCCAAAGCTGAATTGTTCAGGAAACCTGATTTAAGTGGCCATTTATTCAAAATGGCGACATGAGACATAAAATAACAAACTATAGGCTGTCAAGTAGCCAACAGCAAGTAAAAATGGTCGAGGGACAAATCAGTTTCTTACATGACCCTTTCATTGGTAGGTCAAGTTTGGATTTGGTGTCCATTTTCCAAAAGGGTCCCAAATCGGATAAAATCCCTTTTTTCAGCGGATTCAAATGGTTACAATAGTCTACTATGATGAGGGACAATGTTAACATGTTATTAAATACTTGTTAAATCTTGTGTTATTAAATCCGGTCTTGCCGGCGAGGTTACGTCTTTTCGAAGCTGTCCACGCTCTCCACGCTATCGAAGTTAAGTAATTGTTCCCATTTGTATTTTCGTCAAAACTGTATTTATTTTATGTTGTGTGTACCTACAGTGGGTCCTGAGGAAAATTCTCGGTGTTAATCTTTCATACCTATATAGAAAATCGTGTTAATTCGTGTCGTGTCTTTTGAGGCCTTGTTGGCCAACCGTGTCCGACCTTGAGGCTTTGTTTTTCCCTCAGCGGTCCGTCGATTGTGCTCCAATAACTTTCGTTCTCTGTTTTTCCCAGTCTTTTCACCCCATAGCCGACTTCCTTGTTTAAAATCTCAACGAAAAAAAAACAAAAAAACATTTCCTTCTCTGTTCTTATTCGTTCTTATTCGTTCATTCGTTGTTCTTATTCGTTCGTTCGTTCTTCGACCACGTGTTTCACCCCCATTTCCCCAGATAGTTTTCACTGTTAAACTTTAAAATGTTTAACCTTTCCCCTGAAGTACTGTATTCTGTCGTATATTATCACACCTTTCTCTTCTTCTTTAAAAGGTTGCTTTCGACTTGCCCACCAAATCTATTCATTCCAAAAAAAAATTCCATCTCTTACAGTGCCTCCTTCATACATTCCCTAAACTCACCTACACTCCACTTCCCCCCCCCCCCCCCCCCTCCAGCGTCCTTAAACGTATTTTTGACTCGAAGGTCACAAGAACTCATTTTGCAATAAATGTTCGTTTCCCATTAATCGTACACTTTCTAAAATCCAATCTCACCCATCCCCTCCAAAACTTCCCCATCACCCCTCCCCTCCAAATCTTCCCCATCACCCATCCCTTTCAAATCTTCCCCCTTGCCCCTCCCCTCCAAATCCTCCCCATCACCCACCATCCCTTTCAAATATCCCCCCTTGCCCCTTCCCTCCTAAACTCCCCCCACACCCCTCCCCTCCTAGACCCCCCCTTGCTCCTCCCCTCCCAGACTCCCCCCTCACCCCTCACCTCCAAATCTCCCCCATCTCCCATCCCTTTCGAATCCCTCCCCTTGTCCCTTCCCTCCTAAACTCCCCCCTAACCCCTCCCCTCATAAACTCCCCCCTCACCCCTACCCTTCAAATCTCCCCACCCTCATTTCTTCTCCATTTCCCCCCTCTCACCCCTCCTCCTCAAAGCGTCCTCCCCACTTCTTACCCCTTCCAACTCTCACCTCCATCTCCCCCAACCTTCTGCCTCGCTCTTCCCCCTCCTCAAATAACACCGCACTGTGCCTCACCCAATCACCATCAAACCTTTTGTCCGCCCCATCCTTCCCTTTCTCCGAGCTATTCTGAAATCTCTGACACACCTTCAACAGCTCTCCCTACCTCTTCCTCCTCTTCCACATCTTACCCTACCCCTCCCCCCCTGTTCTGTATCTGATGCTCCCCCTTCCTCTTCATTAACGGTATGGACCTCAAACATCCGGGGCCTTTGTTCAAACTTAACTGATCTCTCCATACAGGTTGCTTCTGACAAACCAGACGTGATCTGCTTAACAGAAACCTTCCTCCTTCATGATGTCACTGATTCCTTAGTATCTCTCCTGGGTTACTCCCTCCTCCGGTATGATAGACCTGAGCCTCGTCCTGGAGGTGGGGTTGCTATCTTTATCAAAAACTCTCTTTCTCACTCACCCTGAACTGCCCTCTCTCCACCTCACCCCCAGGAATACCTCTGGCTACGGCTTCCTCTTCACTCCTACCTCTTGTTCATATGTGTGTTGTACCGTCCACCAAACAGTGATGACTCCATCTACTTCTCGCTGTCTGAGAATATGGACCAACTTCTATCTACTCATCCCAACTCTCTCTTCCTTATATGTGGTGATTTCAATTGTCACCATGCCAGTTGGCTGGGTGTGGGTACCTCTCTCACCAGCCATGGCTCCTCAGCAAAGGACTTTTGCGACTCACTGGGACTGACACAATCTGTCAATTTCTCGACCCGGATCTCAGTGAACGGAACATCTTCTCTTCTGGACTTGGTTATGACTAACTTCCCTGAAAATGTCTGCTGCTCTTCTTCTGCTCCAAACTGATCTAATCATCTGATCATGTGCTTGTTAAAGTGGACATCCCTCTGACCATTCTCAGGGAGCCTCCTCAGCGTCGACGAGTCTGGCATTTCATTCAGGCCAACTGGCACGGTCTTCAAGTAGCCATCAATCATCTGGACTGGTCTCCCATCTCTACCGCCTCTGACATCAACTCATCCTGGGAATTCTTCCAAAGTAAATTGCTCTCTCTCATGCACAGATTTAGCCCATCTCGTCTTCAGATGCCATACCCTTCCTCCTGTCCATGGTCCAGGGAATCTTGTGGTGAGGCTGTTGCCCAGAAACAACTTGCCTTCGTCTCCTGGAAAGCAAATCCAACAGAAGGAAATCTCATTTCCTTTCACAACGCTCGAAACAAGTGTGTGTCCACCCTCAGGAGAGCCAGGAAACAATATCTCTCCGTTCTCAAGACCAAACTCTCTTATCTGTCTCCCTCTTCCAAATCCTGGTGGCATCTGGTCAAATCTGTTTCTGGTGTTTGTCCCCCCTCTATCCCCTCCCTTATCTCAAACAGCTACACAGCTGACTCCGCACGTGAAAAAGCGGATTGCCTCAACTCTGTGTTTGCCTCTAAATCTTGTGTCCCAAACCCATCCCTCTCTGTACCCACCGTACCCAGTCGTACCCATCTGCTCCTGGACAGATATATATATATATACAGACTTGGCATTTACTATGGAATTTTTTTTTTTTCTTGACTTGGGTTTACTTTCTTAACTCAGTATATCAATCTGGTGAGTTTCTTTTGCACTTTGGTGATTTCTTTGTTAAAAGAACCATGTCACTAATTGTCTGTCGCAGCAAGAAGTCAACCCATCTGCTCCTATATATATATACAGACTTGGCATTTAATATGGAATATATATTTTTTCTTGACTTGGGTTTACTTTCTTAACTCAGTATATCAATCTGGTGAGTTTCTTTTGCACTTTGATGATTTATTTGTGATGAAAAGAACCATGTCACTGATTGTCTGTCGCAGCAAGAAGTCAACAACAGGATTATATCACAGGTGGCGTGGCAAAATGTACCGACAGGTGCATTTGATGATTGGCTTCACAGTCGGGTATACAAGGGTTGTTGCGTTCTGTATGAGTGGAAAACAACTGCTGCACATCTACAAAAGTTATTGCCACTTCCTCTGGAGATGGTCCGTCAAATCGACAATGCTGTTTGTCATGGAGTGGTGGCTTTACGAAATTACGGCAGGAAACAGCGTGCTATTGCTCGGCAGTATGGCATCACTCAAGGTCAGGTGTCAAAGATCCTGAAACG
>NC_136267.1:106276068-106293568 GCF_964187855.1 Myxine glutinosa
TCAAACAAAGCTGAAAATTTCAGGATATGTTCAGAAAACTGTCCTGAATAACATACTAAAAGTCCCCAGACATCGCCCTTGTGCTTCAACGGAAATTCAAGATGGCGTCCAAAATGGCGGCAATTTTGGCATTTTATCATATTACCACCTAAAAACATGATAGAAATGCAAACAGGGTGTCAAAATACATGTTTTCAAGCACGAGGATTGTTTTAAAGATTACATTATGAGTTTATATGACATATGTGTCATTCGATCGATTATTATGAACAAATTCAACTACTTATAAGATTATATTTTATCATCATCGTCTTCATCACTGTCAGGAAAAACTGGTCTAGTCTCTTCATCTTCTCCATCTTCATCCAGCAGTGATGGAAATGGTGCAGCATTGTTGCAGGTCTAGCCATTGCACTTGACGCATAAGGTGGAGCAAGGTAACCCAAGCTTCCTGCAACCGCACGACGAGCCACAGCCATCTGCTTTGCAGCAGCATGATACCATGTTTAGCAGAGTGTCAGGGGCAATGGGCTGGTCTGTTTCAATGGGAATGAGATTGTTATCCTGCAGTCTCCATCCCCACTCTGGTGGCTGCAAGGGATTGCCCATCCACTCCTGAACCGTTAAGTAGGTTCTGAAGGCATGCTGCTTGGCTGCAGCACTTGTTGGGGGTAACGATGCTAGCTGAAAGGATGATGAAAGGGAGGTTCTGCTGATTGCCTTTTTGTAGGCAATATATCGTAACTTGTCCAGGGAAGCACATTTGCTGCTAGCTCCATACAACTTGAGAAGGAACCTTTCACCTGCCTTTTGCACTTCCTGATGAGTGCTCCCAGTACTGGAGAAGTTTTTCAGCAAACCATGGTGTTTCTCCTTATATACCAGGTTGAATGCTTTGCGCTTCCCCTGGCAGTACAGGGCAGACACAGTATCGCAACCAGTTATAGCATGGAGCACCATCAAATATGTACTGCAGTCGCCAATGCTATCTTGAATGTCCCGAACCCTGTACAGTGTTGTGGGGTTCTCCCGACATAGCATATACACGTCCATGTTTATGGTTGCTTGAGCCACCAGCATTACGAGTATGTCTGTGTCTGTACCAACAATAACCACAGGGTTCCCTGACTCTGCCAAAGATAGAGCGGTTGAGACTATCAGGGCATCTGCATCAGCCTTAGCTTGCTTCACCAGAATGCCCGACTCATGACGCATAATGTCACTAAGCATCTGTATCAGCCGCTCCTTGTTGTGACCATTGGCCAGAAATGCAGCCTGGGAAGTGGTGGTTTGCATGTTATGGTCAAACAAGATGTTACTGGATGTGGCTTTCTTTGCCCGCCGCTGTTGTTCAACTGCCTTTGTGGAGCTGGTGTTATAGCCATCAAATACAACAGTGTTGCCTGCTCCATAATGTTTCAAAGTATAGGAAACGTAACAATGACACACATCACTGTACTTCGATGGTTGTGGCCAGAACACCGACTGCAACAGATGACCCCCATCCACAACGTAGCGACACTTGTCGGGCATGTCCGGCTGTGCAGGGACAAACGACTTCAGGAGTGTACCTAGGGCACTCTTGTTTGTCTTCCGCATGGCGCCATCGTGAAACAGGGAAGAAGGTTGAGGGCCAAGTTCGTATGCCAGAAACTCTTCCAGGTCCGAGCTAGTCTTCAAGACACAGTTTATCTTGTTGAAGAAGAGATCAGGATTCACGACTGTGTTTTGCCCCCTGATGTTGATGCTATTATGCTTATCATTCAACGTCTTCACTTTGTCGCTGCGGTGCAGTGTGATCTCTGTGAAGCGTTTGCCGGCTATCCTAGAGGCCGCAGTAAGACCAACGTTCACTTGCATGTTGTTCACTTGCATGTTCACATCACTTCACTTCAACTTGTTCACTTTCCCCACGTAACAGCATCATCACAGTTGACCGAGACATCAGCTACAACTCCAGTCGCGATTGACACCAGACGGTCTCGTTGATAACCAGCAAATGGTGGATGCGCCTTCAACCACTGCACGAAAACACCATGATCCGTGTTGAATTTTTCTTTGGTGGATGAACGGAGATCCTTATGTTGTTCCGAGTTAGTTGTGTGTACACCAGTGAACTCCTCCAGATCATCACAGACAGGGACACATTGAGGTAAAGCATGAACCCATTTTGCCAAGGTATTGTCGGTAATACCTCGACCATGGGTCATTCCCCCACTCATTTTCAGCATCCTCATCAAGAACTGCTCGATTGTTTGATCAGAGAAATTCCCAGCCCAGAATTCATTAGCTCGGCGGATTGCGAAGTAACCTTTGTCAGTGAACAAACTATACTCATCAGGTGGCATGACTTTGTTGATGGATTCCATCTGCTGGAGGTAGAGTCTGGCAGATTTGGCATAAGGAAGATGACCAGCTGCGTGGAAATGTGGAATCATCTTCCTTACACTGTGAAGGTGGAGCTTCCAATCACCTGTCCTCTCAGCTCTGACAAAGTTCAGCATCAGGATAACCTGATGGACGTATTGCACCCATAGCTTGCCAGTTCTACTATGGCTAGCTGCTTGGTCAAGCTGTTGTGACAGTAGTTGGTGGAACTGCGTAACAATTTCGTCCTCTTCTACATTAGCGGTGCCTACATCTTGGTGAATAGTGTTGTCGTGCACACAGGCCAGGTGTTCTCTGTCAGTCTGGTTTAACGAGTCAGACTTCTCCAGCAGGACACTTATGAGAGCTAACAAGGAGAGAATGTGAGCCCGCACTGCTCGAGAGTAAGCATGGCCAGTCAGCATGTGTACCACAGACCCATTGGCATACACTCTTCCCCACAGTTCCGCTAACCCACTCCCTGACATGATATGGCCTATACTACCAAGATATGACATCAGAAGATGAAATCCACCAAGTCGAACAATCACTCTGTCCAAGTCGTTGGAAGCAGCAACTATTTCTGAAGCCTTCTGGAACAAAGGCTGATCAAAAGTTACAGGACAGATTTTCAGATCATGTTTTTCACTTTGTTCTTGGGCAAAACACAGTGCAGAGTAGATGGTGCTGGGGTTACTAGGATCAAGATTGATGAAGGGGAGAGTTTCAATTCTGGAGGTATGAAACTCGACATTCCTCACAACAGTTTTCATGAATCCACTCCAAGGAACTCGAGATGATAGGTTCAACACATACCCAAGCATCCAAACCAAATCAAAAGCTGTCGCTTGAAGAATTTGACTGTCAGAAATGTTCAGAGACTCAACTGTTACACACTGAAGCCCAGGAACTGGCGGTTTGCTGTAAGTCTTGATGGGGATTTGCGCAAATGTACCTAATAGCTCTGTTGATGGTGCTTTCGCTGTGCGCTTGATGGGCGACTTATCCACTGTTCCGTAAGGAGTTACACATGCTATTCCACCCATAGCATGAAATGTGTTGTGACCGGTCAGCGTAGCTACGTTGAAGTCCGCATTGTCAAACACAAATTGCGTAAAACCATTCAAGCCATAGGAATGTTCGCAAGTGGGTATTAGACTATTCTCAAAGCGTTGCACTTCCTTGTAATCGTCAGCAAAGGTGATACTGCTCAGGATATCTATTAGCTCATGTGAGGCGTAGTTGCGATGTATGTACAATGCAATGGCAAGTAGCAATGGTGAGCTAAATGACCTCGGCCTGCAGGTTGAAATGATGGAATGGGCTATGGCCGTGCACCGTCTGTTTACAACTCTAGACTGTTTATCCTTCGGATCTAGCAATTTTTGCAAGAAACGCTTTAGTGAGTCAGGAATCAAGGTGTTGCCATTCTCAGTGTCTTTCATTGTGGGGTATTCAGTGAGATCATAAATTGATAAGCGAATATCATCAAGAATAATTGATGCAGCCATTTCAATTATTCGATCATTTTCGTTATAATTCCCAGTTGTTCTGTCGGTCACCCACTTTTCACGAAGGATCCGGTGCGCAGAGTCACGAAAACTGACAATGCTTGTCATTCCAGGGATACTTGTGATGATGATGTCCTCACCATAACGTTCGTTCAGCTTCTGTTTGAAGTATTTGATGGAATACCCTTCTTCACCTTGAAGAAACGTTTCCATATGTTCCATGAGCACCGAAATAGAAAACTGACATTCATCATTCTCATCTATAAATGAACAGAGTGTATTGAAGGCATAATCTCTTACAGCGTCAGCTGGTTTGCCAACGGATTGTGTTTTCTCAGTATTAGTAAAGAACTCAACACCACAGGCTCTATGGTATTTGGCCTCAGCTGCTACCAAATCTATGACAGCATCTATTCTCTTGGCAACTTTGTTGCCCCACTCATCGCATCTTTCTCTTGCGCGTTTCGAAACACTGTCCTTATATTCAATGGTCTGAACATTGCTGAAGGGTTTCCTTCGTTTGAGTGCGATTTTGCTACTTGCTTCTATCACCTCAGCACAATATAAGCAGTCACTTACCATATTAAAGACGTTGGTTCTGGATCTTAATGTGGCTGGTGCAACATCATCCTCAGATGGTTCCCCACTAGCCTTTCTCTTCGCTGCCTTAATGCTGGTTTCGTGGGTGTACCCTTTGCGACAAGCAGCGTGCACTTGCAGAGGGTCTGCCGACTGAAACAGGTCGTGGAGTCCATCTTGTCTTTTCAAACTTGCTTCCACCAGAGTCCTGCGCCCCCTCTCCAACACAGACGTAACTACTTCCCAAATTTTCTTGACATATTACACACGACGCCATCTGTGAAAGACAAACAAATGTAGAGTTAGTAAAGTCAAAGGAAAGTTAATGCTTGAAAATGTATACAGACAAATATGTATGCAGAAACATGATACTAGGAATCTTTCTCTTGCTCGTTTCGAAACACTGTCCTTATATTCAATGGTCTGAACATTGCTGAAGGGTTTCCTTCATTTGAGTGCGATTTTGCTACTAGTTTCTATCATAGCGGATATATCATATATTTCTTTTTTAGATTGTCCTTGGCACAAGCAACACAATTCAAGCAAGGTCAAGCGCATAACGTCTTAGTGGAGACACAATGTGCCAAAAATCATAAACTTACCAGTAGTATGTTCTTGAGTACTTTAGATACAGTTTGTTCATTTCTCTATCACAATCAAATACATTGATTTGTGATGATGATGCTAAAAGTGACAACACAGTGACGTGAGACTACTACTGAGAAGTCAGGTCATCTAGCGTGACATCATTCGCCTATGACGTCATTCGCCTATGACGTCACAATACCATCGCGTCGCCCAGTGGGAATAAGACATATTATGAAATAAACCTAGTATAAACCTATAATAGAATAAACCTAGGTCCTAAGAGCCTAGATAATATGTTTCAGAGTTATGGCCGTTTTTGGCCAACAATGACCTTGATAAATATAATTTGACCTTGAAAATGACACATATAAATCCTATAAACTCATAATGTAATCTTTGAAACAATCCTCGTGCTTGAAAACATGTATTTTGACACCCTGTTTGCATTTCTATCATGTTTTTAGGTGGTAATATGATAAAATGCCAAAATTGCCGCCATTTTGGACGCCATCTTGAATTTCCGCTGAAGCACAAGGGGGGTGTCTGGGGACTTTTAGTATGTTATTCAGGACAGTTTTCTGAACATATCCTGAAATTTTCAGCTTTGTTTGAATTTGTCCCGGGTTTCACCTTATTTGGTGCAAATGCTCTTGGACTAATGGTGATGCTGCACACTTCAACAACAAAGAGCAAACCAAACTAAATGTCTGAGGTTTAAATAAGACAGGTTCCTCCAAGATCCTCTCTGACGATGTACTAATCATTTGCACATGAGCTGGTGCACCTGATTCTAATTTTAGGTATTTGAAGTAGTGATAAATGTCGGGGTGTCCTTACTTTTTCCACATGCGAAATTTGCATTTATGTTTCTTTAAATTATACAATGGACTACAAAATGTAAATGTTTCATGATATTTGTCATATTATATCACCTTTATCTATCAATATTGTTGAAATGAAGATCAAATAGCTGTATGTTGAAATATGTTCAAAAAGTCAAAACTTTACATGGGGTGTACTTACTTTTTCACGTGACTGCATATATATATTCTCCCGACCCCGCCGAAGAGTATTACATATATATTATATATATATATATATATTGTTGCGGATTCCGGGTTCGTCGGCGTACTAAGGGGGGGTTTATTCCCCGTTTCCCCACGAACTCCGGTTCCACTGAGGCCGCCGACCGCGAGCGACTAAACTCGTGATTTACGGATTGCAAAGCAATTCCGATCGCCAACCTCCCAGCCACGCGCCGAAGAGTCTGCTGGTCAAATATTCCCAAATACCTTCAAGACACACAACCGGAGAAACCGGGGATCGAAGCCTCGCTTCCACACTTTATCGGGTGGCGAGCGTATTTGCACATTGTGGAAAGCGGCATAACCTAACGTGATTCATGGACCTGAATCAAGCCAAATTTGGTCTAGGATGATGCTAGGCCAATGGAGAAAAGACGTGCCCGAACAGGTTGGAATGTAACAACGAAATGTACAGCCTTTTATTTAGAAGGCACAGAGAAACCGACAAAGATGCAGCTTATCAATTCTTACCGACTAATAAACCCGACTTGGCGCCTTCACACTCACCCACTCGCACACTAGCACAGGGAAAGACACACCGGTTATTGGCGTACCGATGTATGTGCTGGGATTGCCTCAAAGGTGGCCGCGGCTGAGCGCAGTTCAATCCTCAATGTGAAGCCTGGATAAGGTAATGTCCGATGAACTTCAACGCAGGCAGACGAGCTTCGGCTCAGGTGAGTCGTGGAAGAAGCCAACGCTTGCAGGTCAGCCGGATGGCGCAAGAGATCGGCGAAGAGCGATGGGTGTCGGGCCTCGACGCTAAAAACAAGAGGATCCGTGAAGCACAAAAGAAGAGTAGTGTCCTCGGCGAAGCCCAAAAGCAAGATGCAAGACACGTGTCGTGGACAACAACAACAACAACAACAACATGCATTTTAAGGCCATTTTCCCTGCTAGAGCGGGGGTTACCCTTGCGGTCCCCATGACAATGTTCTCCATTTTGCCCTATTTTCTGCATCTCTCCTTGTTAACCCCCTTGCCCGCATTACTTCTTCCACTATCTTTAGCCAAGTCTTTCTCAGTCTTCCCCGTCCTCTACTTCCTTCTACATTCATTTCCATCACTCTTTTCAACCAGTCACTTTCATCCTTCCTCAACACATGACCAAACCACCTCAACCTGTTCCTCTTCACAGCATCAATCACAGGCTCTATTCCCATCATCTTTCACAATTCATCATTTGTCTTCCTCTCTCTCAACGATACTCCGCACATCCACCGAACCATTCGCATTTCCACCCTTTCCAGCCTTCGTTGCTGCTCTACATTCATGACCAATGTCTCGGTCCCATAAATCATAACACTTCTCACACATGCAGCATACACCTTTCCCTTCAGCTTCAATGACACGCCCCTCCTCATCAGCACGCCACTCAGTTCCCGAAACTTCTTCCATGCACATCTCACTCAAGCAACCGTTGCCGAGTCTGATCCACCTTCTCCATTCAGCATGTCTCCGAGGCAGCAAAATGTTTTCACACCTTCCAGCTTCACGCCGTCTCCAAGATCCAACTCAACATTTCCTCCATATGCAGCTCCCTCTGTGCACACCTTACATTTGAATGTAGCTGCCACACTGGTTAATGACCCTCTCAGACCACTACATTTTTGATGAACCTACTCAGCGCACATTGTACATTGAATGAAGTTCACTCCGACACCCTTCCTGCACACAGCACATGGCCACTTCCCAGTCCTTTCCACCTCACCACATGCTTTACCACTTGCCATCACCTTCGTCTTTCCTATATTCACCTTCAGACCTTTTGTCTCCATACATTCCTTCCACTTGTTCAGCTTTTCCTTCAGTCCATCCATACTTTCCGCAATCAACACCAGATCATCTGCATACAACAACTCCCATGGTAAACCCTCCTTTACGTTCTGAGCCAGCACCTCCATCACAGCTCCAAATAGTAGTGGACTTAGTACCGACCCCTGATGCACTCCCACCTTCACCTCAAACTCACCACTGTTCCCGTCCTTCGTCCTTACAGCTGTGCGTGCTCTTTTGTACATTGCCATCACAACTCTGATCAACCATTCCTCCACTTCTAACTTCCTCAATGCCCATGTCAATACTTCGTGTGGAACCCTATCGAATGCTTTCTCCAGATCAACAAACCCAAGAAACAACTTCTTCCTCTTCTCCATGTACTTCTCCTGCAACTGCCTCACAATAAAGAGCGTGTCTGTCGTTCCTCTTCCTGGCATAAATCCAAACTGCATTTCGTGGATCTTCACCTTCTTCCTTATCCTCCTCTCCAACACCCTTTCCAATACCTTCATTCCATGCTCCAATAACTTTATCGCTCGGTACAAGCCACACTCCAGAGGGTCACCTTTCCCCTTGTATAGAGGGACGGGGGTACTCAGAAGAAGTCGTGGGAGAAGCGAAAAAGCAAGAGATGTCGTCGACGAAGCGAAATTCAAGAGGGTCGTGTTGTGGGCGCAGCCAAAAAGCAAGAGAGTGAATATACGATGGGCGGGGTTTTTATCACACCCGCCCACGCCTTTCAAATGTTCCACAGCCTCCCATTGGCTGAAGTTTGTCGCATGCCGGGGACATGTTCCCGCCTCCTCATTGGTCACGTGGGCTTCACTTTTGGCCACGCTTTCCTGCTCAATAGTAATGGCTTCCCTTCACACTTAACCACACGAAGGTTTGAAATCCTGCCTACTCAACGCATATTTGGTCTCTATTACTACACAATGTGAAAGGGCTAATCTTTACATTCAATAAGAAATAACTAACTACTGCAGGCTACATGTTGTCATGCAATTAACTATAGGGGGTTTGCCTTTATGGCAAAACCGCAACAATATATATATATATATATATATATATATATATATATATATATATATATATATATATATATATATATACATATATATATATATATATATATATATATATACAGTGAAACCTTGACTTACGAGTTTAATTCGTTCTGTGACCGAGCTCGTAACTCAATTTGCTCGTTTCTCAAATTAAATTTCCCCATTAAAATGCATTGAAATGCTATTAATCCGTTCCAGCCCGCCAAAAACCACACCAATTTTTTTTTAAATATACAGTATATATAAAAATATCTCGCGCTTTATATTTCACCTGTATGCAGCATACAAGTTGGTTGGATGGCCTGGACTGGAGGTACGCACACTTGACTCTAAACTGTCCAGCCTGGGTTTGAATCCCGACCCAGCTATAACCTGTCATGTCGGTGTTTCACAGGCAGGGTGATTCATCAATGTGTGTACCGCTAAACTGGGCGCCCCGTTTGCGTCCCATTAGTTGATGGATGTTGAGGATCTCACCGTGTCTTCCACAAAGAGAAGGCGAGCTATCGCCGGCACTCTGAACAAGTTGTAGCCTGGCATGCTCTTCTCCTCTGCCGTTATATACGTCCTCCTCGGCATCTTTTTCCAGAAGAGCCCTGTCTCGTCACAGTTGAAGATTTGCTGGGGGATGTATCGTTCGGCTTCTATCAGTTCGGGAAAAAGTTATAATAAAATCTTCAGCTGCCTTCACATCCGCCTCACCAAGTCGACAACACGCACACCTCGCTCATGTTTTTCGACGATTGCGTGTTTTATATCCAAGCACATCATCCTCTTCTTCTTCTCAGTACTGCCCTTGGCACTCAATTTCTTAGGACCCATGGTTAAAACTAAGAAATTTTCCAAAATAACCAAAATGCGAAAACAAAGCAGCAGCGATATACGGCAGAGATGCTTGCACGGCAAGATAACCACGTGACCGGAACCCACTTGGTGGCGGGTGGCGTAAGCTCGTAACTCAGATCTCGGCTCGCATCTCAAAGCAATAAACCGCCCGAGCGACGGCTCGTATCTCGGAAAACTCGTAAGTTGGTGCACTCGTAAGTCAAGGTTTCAATATATATATATATATATATATATATATATATATATATATATATATATATATATATATATATATATATATATATATATACAGACTTGGCATTTAATATGGAATTTTTTTTTTTCTTGACTTGGGTTTACTTTCTGAACTCAGTATATCAATCTGGTGAGTTTTTTTTACCCTTCGGTGATGTCTTTGTTGAAAGAACCATGTCACTGAATGTCTTTCGCAGCAAGAAGTCAATAACAGGATTATATCACAGGTGGCGTGACAAAATGTAAGGACAGGTACATTTGATGATTGGCTTCACAATCGGGTATACAAGGGTTGTTGCGTTCTCTATTAGTGGAAAACAACTGCTGCACGTCTACAAAAGTTATTTCCGCTTCCTCTGGAGATGGTCCCTCAACTTGACAATTCTGTTTGCCATGGAGTGGTGGCTTTACGAAATTCTGGCATGAAACAGCGTGCTATTGCTCGGCAGTGTGGCATCACTCAAGGTCAGGTGTCAAAGATCCTGAAACGAAATGCTCAGAGGGGTGTCCCTACTCCAATACCGAGGCCAGGACGTCCACGCAGAACCACAAGGAGAGATGATCGCCAGCTGCACCGGTTAGTCTGCAATGGCCGTACCAAGTCAGCTAATCGGCGTAGGGCTGAGTGGCATCAACTGACAAATGTGCCTGTATCCAGAAGGCTAGTCAACCAACGACTGGTTCAAGCAGGCTATCGTGCCAGGCGTCCCCTGAGAAAGCCACGCCTGACCAGACAACACAGCCAGCGCCGATTGCAGTGGGCCAGAGAGCACCGTCAATGGCAGCCAGGACACTGGAATCACGTGACCTTCAGTGACGAGTCTAGATTTCTGGTCTATCGTAAAGATGGCCGCGTCCGAGTGCACAGACAAGTGCATGAAGCCCACAACGAAGATTTTATAGTGCCAAGAGTCCAAGCTGGAGGTGGTGCGGTGACCGTTTGGGCTGCTTTTCATGCAGGGGGCAAAACTGACCTGGTTGTTCTGAATGGAAACCTGAACCAGTTCAAGTACAGGGTCATTCTGGAAGGAACATTGCTTCCATTTGCTCGTGCAGCCTTTCGAGGAAACTTTGTCTTCCAAGATGACAATGCACGGCCTCATCATGCTCGCATGATCCAACACTTTCTTGCTGAACGTGGTGTAGAACATATGGAGTGGCCTGCCATGTCCCCAGATATGAATCCGATAAAGAACTTGTGGGCAGAATTAACGCATCAAATCGACAACTTGGACCAGCAGCCGACCTCTGTGCGTGAATTGCTGCAGACTATTGTCACTGCATGGCAAGCGATTCCTGTCCAAACCTTGGCAAATCTCGTGAACAGCATGCCTCAACGTGTACGTGCTCTCCTGAATGCTCGTGGGGGTTACACGAAGTACTGAACTGTAATTTTACTGTCCGTAATCCCAGTCATAATTTAGCTTTTGTTTTTGTTGAATTTTTTTTTGGCTAATGTGCAAAATAAAGAGATACTTCTGGAAAACGTACAGAAGTTTAACACAGTACTGTCCGTGAATTGAGTTCGATATCAGTTTACATCACTTTTGAGGATCAATTTATTTGCTTCGAAATGTCAAATGTGGTTTTTTGTTTCTTTTAAACGTCACATTAACAAAATCTAGAATAATTTCAACATAATTCCAATGAACTTTTGGTTCCAAGTCATCTTGAAAAGTAAGTTCACCCCCACAAAAAAAAATATTCCATATTAAATGCCAAGTCTGTATGTATACTCCAGAGGGTCATTCCATTTAAATTCCATTTAAAGAGGTGTAAAGGCATATAAATAACTTACGGGTGCTACCGCCATTTTCCGCAGTGTCTATTACACCACACAATCTAACGCGTTACATTAGCTCGTTGTGCCTATTGCTTCGGTCCAAGTTTCCTGGTTGGAACGACTTTCAATTTTGTTTGACTGCAAGGCAGGCAGGCAGGCTGCCTAAAAAAAATCACACAAAAATCTCAGATAGTAAAGAAAATTGTCTCACTCCTCTCTGCGCATGCAGTCATGGCCAAAAATATTGGCACCCTTGCACATTTTTCAAATAACTCACAATTTTCTCCAAAGATAAGATGAAATTGACAAAAGTATTTGGTCTCCACAATTCTTTATTTCACTGTTAATATTACAGAAACTTTGTTTTTGATTCAGAACTTAATATATCCTTTTAAATCAGAAGATAAAAATAAATGGCATTGACAAAATTATTGACACCCAAGACTTAATATTTGGTAGCACAGCCTTTGGACAAAATAACTGCAGTCAGGCACTTCCTGTAGCCATGAATGAGCTTCCTAACATCTTCTAATGGCAGTTTGGCCCGCTCTTCTTGTGCAAACTGCTCCAGTTCTCCTAGATTTGAAGGGTGCCCTCTCCCAACTGCTGTTTTCAGATCTCCCCACAGGTGTTCAATGGGATTTAGTTCAATGGGATTTAGATCTGGACTCATTGCTGGCCACTTCAGAACAGTCCAGCATTTTGTCTTGAATCATTCCTGGGTGCTTTTGAAGTGTGTTTGGGGTCGTTGTCCTGCTACAAGACCCATGACCTTCGACGGAGACCCAGCTTTCTGACACTGGGTTGAACATTGCACTCCAAAATGCCTTGGTAATCTGATTTCATGATGCAATGCAGACATTCAAGGCACCCAGTGCCAGAGGCAACACAGCAACCCCAAACCATCAGTGAACCTCCTCCATGTTTGACTGCTGGTGTTCTTTTCTTTGAAGGCTTCATTTTGTTTTCTGTAGTCACAGAGATGATGTACTTTTCCAAAAAGCTCTAATTTGGTCTCATCTGTCCACAGGACATTCTCCCAGAAGGATTTTGGCTTGTTCAGGTGTGTTTTGGCAAACTCCAGTTGGGCTTTCTCAGCAGTGGAGTCCTGGGTCTTCCACTATAGAAACCCCTTTCATTGAGTTGGTGACGAATGGTGTGAGTTGA
This sequence comes from Myxine glutinosa, assembly GCF_964187855.1. Classification (NCBI taxonomy): domain Eukaryota; kingdom Metazoa; phylum Chordata; class Myxini; order Myxiniformes; family Myxinidae; genus Myxine; species Myxine glutinosa. Next base: position 106,289,075 of record NC_136267.1, read on the forward strand.
AACTGTCGTACCTTGTGTCTGAAGGTCAGCTTGAATCTGTTTGGCAGTTGATCGAGGTGCTTTCTCCACCATTCGAACAATCCTTCGCTGCAATCCTCAATCAAATCTTGTCTGTGGTCACATCCAGGGAGGTTGGCTACAGTGCATTGGGCCTTAAACTTTCTGATAACATTGTGTACGGTAGACACAGGAACATCAAGGTGTCTGGAGATGGACTTGTAGCATTGAGATTGTCCATGCTTGGCCACACTCTTGTGTCTGACCTGCTCAGACAATTCTCTGGTTTTCTTTCTGTTCTCCATGCTCATTGCGGTACACACAGTGACACAAAACAGCAGAACGAATCCTTTTCTCTCTTCAAACTGGTTGAATGAGTGATTTTAATATTGCAGGCACCTGCAACCCACCATAGGTCAGTTCATTTCCAAAGTAAAGGAGAATCATCTGCTTGAAATCTAATTATTTCTAACAACTTCTAAAAGGTGCCAATAATAGTCAGGCCATTTTAGGATTTCTGTGTGGAATAAGCTAAGATTTAGGAATTTTTTCAGCTTTTTTGTTTTGTTCCACTGCAATCCAAAGAAATACATACCGTATGTGAATACCAAAATATTTTTTAATTTCAACAATTTTCTGGAAGAAATGGTGCATTATTTGAAAAAAGCACATGGGTGCCAATATTTTTGGCCACGACTGTATGCATCCAGAACGAATTCTTTGCCAAGGTACGGTAAAACAAGAGACTTGTCTTCCTATTCATGTTCCCTTTGTGTTCAAAATATAACATTCAATTTAAAGAAGTTGTAGCTTGATCATATGATGATCATAAACCGATAAGACACTCGGACAGACAGATGGACGGACAGACATGAGCCAATTACTTAACATGCGCGGGATAACAATGATTAGCTCTTTCACGAGCCTCGATTCAGTGTACAAAACAAAACAAAACAAAAAAAAAAAACTACAACAGTGTTGTCACATATGATATATCAAATTGGTATTAATACAATTAGACAATAAAACTTCGGATAAACAGACAATAATCACAATTGACCTGCATCCTCTGTTCTTAACGATATCCTTTGAGAGATATATAATCTTTGGTGTTCTTGGGCCCACGCTATCAGCTACAGCCTGTACTGGCTGGCAAAATTATCTCCAAGCTGGTCTCCAAATCTGACTGCCATTTTAAAATTATCTGCAGGGCCAAGTTCTTTATTTGCTGTCCTCAGCTTATAGTGGTGTGCAAAATTTCCATCCAGAGTGTCATGGAATACGGCTTGACACTGTTGGTAGATCGACACTCCCATTTTGACATGCTAAATGCCTTGGAATATAAGGCCCTCCATATCATTGGACTCATGTCGAAACGGTCGAAGTCTAAACACAAGGTGCCTCAAAAGGTCTAAAGGATGTAGTTGAAGATCTAAAGGGTGTAATTTAAGGTCTAACGGTTCGGAATTGGCTCTTAAAAGGTCCTGCGAAAATAAACAAAAGTTTGTTTTAAAATAAACAAGAACTGCCACTTTAAACTAGAACTTTAATATATATATATATATATATATATATATATATATATATATATATATATATATATATATATATATATATTTATGTAAAAATATATATATCAAAAATAAAATTCTCTGCAATTGCAAACATTAATGGCACACCTCAAAATAAGTCATAATCATAATGAATAAGTTCATGAAAACCACAGGAAACAAATCAAGGTTTTTCAATATATATTACCTTCATGGCAAATATGCAAGCCACAAGGTTTTAAGGGCCACACAAAGAAGTGAAGAAACCACACAATGAATTGAGAACCATACAATAAAACTCGTGATTATTATCAATTTTAACCTTTGAAATAAGAACATTCAAACCATAGCATTCTGAAAAATAACAATATAGACTGTCCGAAGTAGTCAAAAAATGTTTCCAATAAACTTCCTCACACCTCAGTGAAAAAAAGGGTTCTCTCCTTTATTGAAAACGTAATTACAGAGCTCAGTTGGGCCACAGGTCAGGAGGCAATCTGAATTTAGAGAGGAGTATGAATAATATCGTTCAAGTTCCAGTTGTGAGGCACCTTCTGCCCTTCATCTCCAGTCCAATCTGAGTTCCATCCCTTGTTCTGCTCAAGAAGTAGACAGAGAAGCCGCTTCTATTTTCCTAACCTTGCGCAGCCCAACCACCCCCTACGGGGCGTCCTTGCCAGCTGACATGCCCCTGCTGCTGACACTTCCCAGTTTTCATGTTCTGCCTTTGGGTCATTACAAATGATACCAACAAAACACCCCCTTGTGAGATGACTGCAAACTTCTTCAAACAAATATGCACACTCTCAACCCAACACAATCCACAGGCAACTTGCATACTAAACTAGAATTAATTTTTTTTTTAAAAAGTGATTATGTGAAGCACATTTATACATCTTTAGTTATTCCATTCAATTCAGTGCAGGACTTGTTAATTTTAAAAGCAGATCATTACAAAGCTCCGCAAGCAGAAGAAAACACCTTGCTTGCATATTGATGTCTTGCATCTGCTTCTTTACACAGCAGAGTGCCTGTAGGTCATCCAACCTTAATCCCACCTTCCCTCCCTGAGCAATCCTCTCGCTTTATTGGGGGCGCCCCGCCAGGCTGTGGGCCATGCGCTACATGCCTTGAAAACGGTGACGGCAATATTGAGGAAGAGCCATTCTATCGTACAAACATGACCGGGAGCAACCCCTACAGCAAAGCTATCTGCGCAATTCTGTGTGCTCACGGTTTGATGTCGACTACATCTGGCTCAAAAGGCGAGTGTCCCGCCACATTGGCCCATCAGTGTGCAAGGCCCAATCATGTGGAAGAGGACACAGAAGAAGAATCAGCAAGGACGACCTTGTCATGTTGATGGATTATGTCACAATAAGGTAATTCTATAGAATCAAAATGTAGGACAAAAATCAAGAGTGGAAGATTATTCAATGCCAAAAACCTTTGGAAAGCAGCTCTGCACAATGAAAGTTCATGGATATCTTTAACATCATACAATCACAGACACTTTTCTTGCAGAACATTCAACTAGCAAATTGGATCAATGAACAATGGACACTAATGTTTCATGCTCAATTAATTGCTCGCTTCGTAACTCATTGCACATTTTACAAAAATCGACCACAAAAAGCATCCCAACTTTGAAAAAGCGTTTAACTCCCCAAAAACCTAGAAAAGAATACAAAAAGGTATAGAATGTTCAGTTTCTTACAAAAAAAAAATCAGCTTGTTTATAACAGATAATGCAGATGCAAACACTTGCAAAACCACACACACACACAACGTTAAAACGATAGAGCGGTTCAAATAAGTGGGTATTTGTGATTCAAGTTATCATTACCTTGGATCATACTTTCAATTTGACATAACTCATGTAAACTTGTGCTGCAACGTTATGGTAGGGTGGTTTTAAAAAGCAACACCAACATCACCGGTACTCAGACTGGAACAATGCAAATTCGAATGGACTAAAATATAAATAAAAACTCTAAACATCCTTTCTGTCACAGCAAGAAACACCTTGAAAGCAAGCAGGAGAGGAGGAAAGAGGAAAGGTAGATGGTGAAAGAAAAATGTATGTGATGCAGTTGCTCAATAGCAGTCACCTTTACTTAAAGCAATGTCAAGTAAAATCATCTTGATCACACTGTCACTCACCATCATAATTACCCTCGCCAGAGGAGAGGGTATTGCATTTGGGTCCGTTTGTTTGTCTGTCTGTTTGTCTACACAACATGAGTATGTGTATTAATTACATAAGATCCTTTAGAACCCAAAGACTTTAAGACCCCAAAGACCCTTTAAGTCCCATTAAGACCATGAACACCATTTAAGACCCCCAACACTCTTAAAACCCCCAAGACCCTACAGAACCCTAACACCCTTTAGGATACGTATAACCCTCTAGAGCAGTAAAAACCTTTAAGATCCCCTAAGACCCTTAATATCTATAAGACCTTTTAGACCCCTAATACCATCGAGAACCCAAACACCCTTTAAGAACCCTAAGACCCTTTCAAACCCTAATAAGACCACTAACACCCTTTAAGACCCTCGAGAACTCTAACATCCTGTAAGACCATGAAGACGTCTATGAGCCTTTAAGATCCTAATGACCCTCCAGACCTCTAAGACCCTGTAAGATTCCCAAGACCCCTAAGATCCTGAAGACCCTTTAAGACCTTTTACACCCCTTTAGACCCTTTAGACCCCTAATAACCTTTAAGAAGGTTCAGAAACTTAAGACCTTTTAGACACTTAAGATCCTTTAGACCTCATTACACCCTTTAGAACTCTTAAACCTCTAAGATACTTTAGATCCTCAAAGACACTCTAGAACTCCGAAGACCCTGAGACTCCTTTCTACCCTTTAGACATACAGACCTTTCAGACCTTTTAATACCCTGTAGATTCCTTTGACCTTGAGCAGCTTTTTAGACCT